>NC_091296.1:77328561-77448561 GCF_038502225.1 Cherax quadricarinatus
ATAGGGAAAGAGAAAGGAGGCAGTTTTCGCATTCTGTAAACGATTTCAGTTTACAAAAAGCAGTACAGCTTGTTCCCCGCTTCAATGAGGCCGAACCAGAGCAATTTTTCGAAAGCTTCGAAAATCAGGCTCGAGCCTTGAGGTGGCCGGAACAGCACTGGGCAGCGTTGGTTCATACAGCATTATTGGGTAAGGCACAGGAATTTACGTCGGTATTAACTGACGCTGAATTCTCTGATTATCAAGTAGTGAAGACCACAGTGTTGGGAGCATATACATGTATCCCAGCTAAATATCGTAAGACCTTCAAATTGAACAGGCGGCAGCTTGGTCAATCCCTGGTGGACTTTGTGAGACAGCAAACCAAAGCTTTTACCAGCTGGTATAAAGCGAGTGGTGTCTCTAACTTTGAGGAGCTGGTGCAGCTTATTCTGATTGATAACCTGCTGGAGTCTGTGGGACCAGAGGTTCGTGTCTTTCTGCAGGATCGTGACTTAACCACTGCATTGGAGGCGGCCAGGTTGGCTGATACCTTCGAAACGAACCGCTCCTTGTCCGAGCGGTCCCGTCTCTCTTTTCAACAGTCTGGCGTGAGCAGAGATCGACAACATTGGAGAATGAAGTGCCAGCCGGAGGGAGAGCGTCTACGACATCCAACCAAGTCACCTGGTGAGCCACGCTTCTCAACATATGGTCCCCCTGCGGAGAGGCAAACTACTTATGGAGCATCTCGACAACAATATCCAGAGAGGCACCAGCCAGAACGACACCACTTGCAACGTCATCAGGGAGTAAAGGGCAAGCCTGTCGTCTGCTTCAGGTGTAATAAAGTAGGTCATATCAGTTCCAACTGCCCCCAAAAACCTCAACCCATCGGGAAAATCTCTAATATCCCTAGTAACATGTCCCCTAGAGAAGTAGAAAAAGGTATGGCCCCTTATTATTGCGAAAGTCTTATTTCCCTTCAGGAAAACTCAGAACCAACTAAAGTAAATACCTTTAGAGATACTGGAGCATATTGCTCACTTGTCAGAGAAGGAATATTACCCCTTTCAGAGAATACTTCCTTGAATTCCTCAGTTTTATTGGAAGCTTACGGAGGAGCTATATATTCAGTTTCTTTGCATAAAATTTATGTACAGTGCAAATATTACACTGGGTACTTGACTGTAGGTATCTCAAAAGGATTTCCCATGAAAAATGCCATGTTATTACTGGGTAATAACATTACTACTGTTACTTCGTGTCCTGAACCTATAATGATTAATGCTTCTCCAGTGTTGGCCATAACTCGGGCAACATCCCAAGGGTTGTCTGGGGAGAATGTTGACCTATCCTTGGACGACTCCGATCTCGGAATAGCCACGTTGTTTTATGAGACACACCGGCCGGAGTCTCGTAAATCAAGTGAACAGACCCCGATCAAGCCTTCCTATTCCCAGGTTGCAGGATTGCCAGATGTCTCTGTTTCCATGCCCGAGGGACTGTCCTTCCGGGAGGAACAACGTAAGGACCCTTCGTTAAAATTCACTTTTGAGGCAGCCATGGGTAAATCCTCTTTGGGTCATCCAGTCAAGTATGAAGTTAAAAATGATTATTTGGTATGCACTGAGACTGGTAAGGAGACAGAGGGCCGGCAATTATACGACAGGTTAGTGGTTCCAACCAAGTATAGACCTCAGATATTAAATATAGCTCATAATACGTCATCAGGAGGTCACTTAGGAATTACAAAAACCTTGTATAGAATCACAAAAGAATTTTATTGGCCAACATTAAAGAAAGATGTGAAGAATCATATTAGGTGTTGCCGAGAATGTCAGCAAGTTGGAAAACCTGGACATTCTATTAAACCTGCACCTCTCCAACCCATACCTGCTGATGGAGAACCTTTTGCAGATTTAATTATAGATTGTGTAGGTCCACTACCTAAGTCAAAGTCTGGAAATCAGTATTTATTTACAATTATGGATAAAGTAACCAGATATCCTGAAGCGATCCCAATGCGTAGTATCAATACTAAAGCTATTCTCAAAGCTTTAACAAAATTCATTTCTTGTTTTGGCATTCCTAAAACTATACAAAGTGATCAAGGTACTAACTTCACTGCCAAAGCATTTAGGGAAGTATTAACTAGGTTAGGGATAATTCACAACTTATCCACTGCCTATCACCCTCAGTCCCAAGGCGCCTTGGAAAGATTCCACCAAACATTAAAAACAATGATGAGAAGTTTTTGCATGCACTTTCCGACAGATTGGGATGAATCTCTACCGTTGTTGCTATTCTCAGTACGAGAGACGGTGCAAGAGTCTACAGGGTATAGTCCGTTTGAGCTGATCTTTGGGCACAATGTACGAGGTCCTCTTCGGGTGCTCAAAGAAGGATGGATGGGAGAAGACGTAAGCTCAGCACTCTACAACCCGTCTTCAAGGTTGCAGGTGGCACGTGAGTTAGCCACGGCTAACCTAAAGATAGCTCAAAGTAAGATGAAACAGAGGTATGACAAAAGTGCACAATTCCGCTCCTTCCATCCAGGAGACAAGGTGTTGGTGCAGGAACCTATACCTGGCCACACCTTGAAAGCTAGATTTACGGGACCTATGCAGATAGTAAGTAGATTATCTGATTTAAATTATGTGGTAGCTCCCATTGATAAGACCTCAAAAACAAAAACTTACCACATAAATCAAATCAAGGCCTTTCATACACCAGATAAAGTCCCAGTAATGACTCTGTCCTCTACCTCTGAGGACGACTCTGACTCTTTGCACTCTATCTCTGAAATTAATACTAAACTTTCAAATTCTGTCCTCCTCAAGGATCCTAGCCCGTTAATGGATGGATTATCTGAAATACAAGCAACCAATTTAACTGAGCTTCTACAGTCATATCCTAATATTTTTTCGGATGTGCCGAAAAAATGTACGTTAGGTTACCATGATGTAGATGTGGGAAAATCTAAACCAATTAAACTCTCCCCCTACAGAGCTAATCCTGAAAAGCAAAGGTTACTTCAGCAGGAAGTAGACTTCTTGTTAGAACATGGTTTAGTGGAGGAGTCATCTAGTCCATGGGCTTCACCGTGCATCCTAGTAAAGAAGGCTGATGGAGGGTTTCGTATGTGCACAGACTACCGTAAAGTGAACGAGGTCACAATTACAGATGCTTACCCTCTTCCTCGTCTGGATGACGTAATTGACTTTGTGGGTAAGGCTACTTTTGTGTCCAAATTAGATCTCCTTAAAGGTTACTATCAGGTACCTTTGACAGATAAGGCGAAGGAAATCTCTGCCTTCGTAATTCCAGGAGGTCATTATCAGTATACAGTTACCCCCTTCGGAATGAAAAATTCCCCCTCTTCATTCCAGAAACTCATCCATCAGGCTATTAAAGGACTTGAAGGCACGGCAGCATACCTAGATGATATTGTTGTGGTGTCTGATACTTGGGATCAACACCTACTTAGACTTAAAGCTCTGTTTGAGACCTTTAAGAATTCCCAATTAACAGTTAATTTATCTAAATCTTCCTTTGGCCAGGCCACTATCACTTTTCTAGGCCATGAAGTAGGTAGTGGTAATGTTGCACCTAAACTTGCTAAAGTTCTTTCGATTAAAGATTATCCAGTTCCTCATGATAGGAAATCTCTTCAACGTTTCCTAGGCATGATAGGATTTTACAGAAGATTCTGTAAGAATTTCTCAGATATTGTAGCCCCTCTTACCTCTCTTACCAGTCATAAAGTTCCCTTTAATTGGACGTCAGATTGTAACACTGCTTTTAATAAAGCAAAAAGATTATTGTGCTCTGCACCCATTCTCCTGTCTCCAGACTTCTCCAAACCTTTTTCATTACAGGTTGATGCTTGTGAGTCTGGGGTTGGGGCGGTACTATTACAAATCGGGAACAAGGAGTTGCAGCCTGTAGCATACTTTTCAGCTAAGTTCCAGCCACATCAGAGAGCTTACTCTACCATTGAAAAAGAAGCCCTCGCGCTGGTAATGGCTTTGGAGCATTTCGATGTTTATGTGGGCCAGACATCGCAGGTGGTCACAGTCTACAGTGATCACAACCCGTTAGTCTATCTCCAAGCCATGAAGAATCACAACACAAGGCTTATGCGTTGGACGCTCAGGCTGCAGCCCTATAACTTCAAAATTCGTTACATTGCCGGCAAAGAAAATGTGTTGGCAGACTCTTTGTCAAGAGTCTAGTTTAATATTTTATTTAGGTTAGGATGTATTTGTGGTAACCCCCCTTTCAAGCTCTTTTTTTTATCCCCTGATGTGGGGTTTTTTTTTAGTGAGGGGATACGGGCTACCGTCCGCTTGTATCTTGGACCTATGTTGGCTTATCTGACTGCTGTCTCACTCTGAGTTTAGGGTTTGGCTTTCAGGCACTAGGAAAGCTGAGCTCTATCTAAGAGTTGGATGGTGGAGAGGATAGGCGGTCCCATTATTTTGTGCCATGGCGGCACGGTTACCACTGGGAGGTGGCAGCCTAATCCTGAGCCTTCTCGGGGGTGGGGGTGTGGCATGCAAAGAGTACGTAACCTTTATTCGGCGCATGGGACACACCCTCATTTACAGGCTATCTCCCCCAACCAGCGAACCAGGTTGCTAAGAGTTGATGATGGGGCCCCATCGTTCAACTAGTGACCAGGTTCTAGCCAATAAGAAGGTGGGATTGACAATCGCAGAGGTTATGTGGATACCGCTCTCCTGTCTGCCCTTGTCATTCCCACTCTAGAGCTGGTTGAAGCACGGTCTGCTATCTTGTGGTTTCTATTTCTGCCTTGCTTACCGTGGAGTGCACTATATTTATCACTGTACATAGTGTACATATTGCTGTTATAATTGGTGAAGGATAATATAAGTCTAAACTTTTTCTACTGTGTTTATTTGCTCCCATTACACCTGGGATAACAGGCCATTTGAAATCCTAGGTTGTAATACACCTAAAATTAAGTTTTTCATGCCCCTCTGAAAATTCTATCCAAAGAGACTCTGTATGTGTTACTTCAGACTTAATACCCGTTTTTATGCAACAGTTCAAGCGATCTCGGACATACAATGCCACCCCACCCCCCTTCCCGATACTTCTATCTACTTGGAACAATTTAAAACCCTGAATGTGACATTCTGCAGGCATGTCCCGACTTTTTGATTTAAACCACGTCTCAGTAATGGCAAATACATCTATGTTACCTGCACTAGCAACTAGTCTCAACTCGTCCATCTTATTCCTAGCACTGCGACTATTTGTGTAATAAATACTTAAAGAACCTCCTCTCTCTTTACCCTTCCTGCTCCTTTCTGTTATTCCACTAAACCTATTACTGTCCTTGTCAATTAGTGCCACTGGCTTTCCAATATCCACCTCATTTTGCCTATTACTAGTTCTCCTAGTACTCATATTACTAACCTGAGACTTCACAGTTTTCCCGCAAAAACCCATTCCACTAACTATTCCTAGTTTAAAGACCTAACAGCTCCCTCCACTGCGTTGGCCAGTGCTCCCACCCCACACCTAGATAAGTGAACCCCATCCCTGGCATACATGTCATTTCTGCCATAGAAGAGGTCCCAGTTGTCAATGAATGTTACCGCATTTTCCTTACAGTATTTGTCCAGTCAGCAATTGACACCAGTTGCTCTGGACAACCATTCATTTCCAACTCCTCTCCTTGGCAAAATGCCACATATGACAGGTTTCCCACCCTTCCTCCTAATTATCTCTATTGCTGACCTATACCTGCTAATCAGGTCCTCACTCCTACGTCTGCCAACATCATTGCCTCCAGCACTGAGACAGATAATAGGATTGCTCCCATTACCTCTTATGATGTCATCCAGACGGCTAACAATATCCTTCATCCCAGCCCCAGGAAAACACACTCTCTGCCTCCTACTCCTATCCTTCAAGCAGAATGCCCTATCCATGTACCTAATCTGGCTATCCCCAACAACAACAATGTTTTTACCTTCCTTTGCGTCGTCCGTCGTGATGCTCCGAGTAGTCGACTCACATTCGCCAGGTAGCATTACACCACTTGTAGAATTCGTCAAGACGTTCTCGATGGTCTTCACTGGGGTTTCTAGGGATGTCTCACTCACGTCTGCCAATGCTTCTTTGGTGCTTGTTGCATTCCCAGTAGAACACTCACATTCGTCATGTAGCACCGAGAATGGGTTGGAAGTTTCCATGGTAGTCTTCTGGTTTCTCGTTGTTTCTGCCTCTCCAACCGTTTTCTTGATCTTCAGCTTGGTTCCATGTTGCCCGGCCACTGACCAAGCTCCCCTCTTAACCTGGGGACTCACAACAGGAGGATTACTACGAATCCTCTTGTTCTCCTCCGTTAATCGCCGTATCTCCATCTTAGCAACTCTGAGCTCTTCTCTCAGCTGCTGGTAAAGTTGCTCAAGAGAGGGCATCCTGGTTCAGATTCACAGAGAGCACACAAACAGGTCTTCACAGAGCTAAGTACACGCCACCCTGCCTTGGTGGGAGACAGCCAATGTGTTAATAATAAATATTATATATATATATATATATATATATATATATATATATATATATATATATATATATATATATATATATATATATATATATATAGATATATAACCAGGAAAACATGGTAGCTAGGCTGGAGGTTCAGAGGTAGGATGTCCCTCACAGTCACAGTGAGTGGCTGCATTTTTTAGCACAGGTAATGATGCAGTGTGGTGAGCAGTCATTGTATGTCTTCTGCGAAGACAGCTAGTGTGGCGATTTTAGTTATTTTTCTCTGACACTTATTGGTACACTGGAAATAAGAGCACTTTAGTTGTAATATGAATGTAGCAGCCTCTCCCTGGCTCCTTCTTTGATTGACTTCGTGATTCGCTAGCTCTGAGCAGATTACTGGAGGCTGTGATGTTAAACGGTCTCTTTAAGTGATAGGTCTCATAATTCAAGTTATCCCAAGCTCTGCTGGTTAAACGAGAGCTTAATCACGTTGGAAAACTCTCCGAACCCGTCAAAGGTATATATATATATAAAATAACTCTTATCCCACTTAGCAGAATGTTGAAACTCTTTTGAAGCGTGAATACTCGAATCACACGACTTGCTGTTGGTAATTATACACACATGGGGGCCTATACAAATGTCTCCAAACTGGTGTTTATTGTGTGTAATGGTCGACTCAGATCACTGCACTCTTTTAAAAGTTGGGGGGGGGATGTGTCATCTGGTAGACTCTCAACTCACTCTGGCTGTCTTTGTTAAACAATTATCCACATGGTTATTTAATTAAAACACATCAGCAAACACTAGGATATAGTTGTTAGAAAACATTTCAATTCTGGAGCCCTGATCACTTCTAACATACAAAGATCAAGAAGGATAGTATATGTAGACTCCTATAAGTTAGAAGTCGTCAAGGTCCCACAACTGTAACATTTTTTTAATTAATATTAAATAGCTCTCGCTCACGTCTTTTCAAACCTATTGTGGAAATTAACTACCATGACCAACGTAGTAATCAGTCTGCTGATTTCAACCTTGGGACATTTATTTGGTCCTGTTGAAAATTCGTGGTTATGTACCACCAGTGAACAATTATTTAACTGGCTAAATCCCGTCACAAGAGTCCCACCGTATGAATGTACTATCTGAGTGCTTCCCGTCAACTACCGCCCCAGGTCGCTTCTGGGCCCTTGGTGGGCGAGGATTTTGCTGACCCTGCAGTAGTTTCGAAGCAAGGATGCCAACCATTGCGATGGCACCCATGACTAGCAACTAGTAATTATCGTGATAACATAACACACTGTCATCACATGTAATAACTCCTAACTAGTTTTATTCTGCAAAACATCATCAGACGGGTTAGCTTGACCTCATGGGAGTGGGCTGGTGTGACGCCTGGCAGAATGTTCTCACCAAGATAGGAATGTCGCTCACCTCACCCCTTGTACGGCATGCCCGTTAATTTCTCTACAGCTAGAGAGCGATGGTCAGTGTTATAATCTTTAGATCACCTTGCTTTCGTAGGAAACGATCAGTATTAAAACAGTGGGGTGCAATAGTGTATGATGTCGAGTGCAGTGAGTGGTGTATTGTAGTGTGCATGGTGTAGTGTGCAGTGTATGATGTGGTGTATGGTGTATTGTAGTGTGCATGGTGTGAGAGGTGCGGGAGGAAGTCCATGGCCACAATAATAGAACACCGTCCACATCCGTAGTCCAGGACTATTCAGCCTGATACCAGCAGATATAATTATGAATTATTGGGAAAAAATGTAGAAATCGTCAAGAGGGAACTGGATTTACCAGTGTGAGGTGCCAGATCGATGAGACTGTGATGGTTATGTGAGCCAGCGGGCCACCAGCAGCAACAGCTTGGTTGAACAGACACGCAGCAGAACAACCTGTTTCCCAGGTCGAGCTACAAGGGTAAATAGACCTCGAATGGTCACAGGTATCTGGAAGACTGTAGGGCGAAACCGAACCTTTTTTGTTTTTGATTAGGTCATACGACTGATGACAAGCAAGGGGAGAGGAATGACCGGAGTGAGATAGAGCAGTGAGAAAGGCTGTGGGTAGACAGAGAGAGAGAGGGGGCAAGGGGGAGTGAGAGAGAGAGAGAGGGAGAGGGAGTAAGAAAGGTTAAGTGGTCTGACCACGTTTTGTGGATTTTATAAGAATTTTTTTCAACGGTAACGAGTGTTATATCCTGGACATACATACTACATATCCGTTACGTACGTACAGTTTACTACGCACATGTATACAAGCGAGTAGGCTCTATACATTCATTTATAGAGAAGAATGTGTAATGGTTTGTTACCATTGGCGTCTATACACTGCTGCTGGAGGTTCGGTAAGGCCACAATCAACCTAGACACCAACATCAAAGATACATGATGTATATAGGCTCTTATGTGTATAAATCTCGAGGATCCTTCCGTTTGTATAGAGCTCCAGAGGAAATGGAGGTCGCGTCATCCGCTGCTTGTAAGTGTTGAGACACTGAAGGGAACCCGTGGCCACCTCACTCCGTCCGCCTCACACACCCTCACACCGCCACTTATCTATCCATCTCCCTTTAATTCCTTATCTAACATAACTCATTTTTAACAGTGTATGCACCACCTGATACACAACAATATGTTTTAGTTGATCGTTTTCAAGCACATGATGAATTGGAAAAGCAGGAGTAGATAAAATCAACTGACAAATCAGAACTGGTGTGATGTGTTTGGTATAGAATCACCTGTAGGAAGCTGTACCTAGTAGTGTCGCGGTAAAGACTGGTGAGTATTAGTGTTCTACGTCCGCTCAATATTACGAAATGAATGTTTGCAAGTGGTATTTTTTGCTGAATTATGAAGGTGTAGTAGTTTGATTTAAAGACAAGGTATGTCAGAAACATCACTTTCTTAGTGCGCATTGAAGAAAAGAAAGAAAAGTAAGAGTGACACTGACATTTGTTTTGGAAACTTAACGTTGGCTTTGACCTTGATCAGTTGGAGTGTTTATGTTTTAATAACCCTCGTAATTTACGGAATATCAAGAAAAATTAGCACAATCTGGAAGGAAAAATGTTTATGTTAAGTCAACTCCAACGCCCCTTCATTCCCTGCTTTTTTTATATACTATGTATATATCTGTATTTTCCATATCCCCAGACTTACAGCAAAGCTTCATCTTGCCAGCCTTATACATGATAGTTGATATTTATATTTTATATAAATGTCATGAGACATAGTCTCAATATTTTATTTGTCTGTCGTTCAGCTGTTCTTAGTATTTGCTCGACTGTTTTGTTTGGGAGTTTCTGAGTTGGTGTGAGCATCCTTGTGCTTTCTTCTCATCTTCCCCATTTCCTTGTATTCTGATGGAGACAGATGATGCAAAGCCAATAAATGGTGACACAGACGTGATGACAGAGAGGAACTCTGTTGAGACGTTTCGCCTGTGGACATGCTTTTTCAATCAGTACACAATTATGTGCAACAAATTAATACAAGCGTAATCTGGTGGGTGGTCAGGTCAGCGAGGTCACTGTGTGAGGTGAAATGAAAAGTCGAGACTGCAGGATGCCTACCAGTTCAGTCCATGTCTTGACCGTTTTTGCAAGATGAGTTTTGCTACAGGATTGGCTAGACTGATTACATCGACTCCAGGCTGAGGGACTGATTACCTCAAACTCGTTCTGATCTTCACCATTCTTTTTTTGTATAGGACCGATGAAGCTACTGCGTAGCGAAACGTTGCCTCAATAAAGATACCCAAGTGTTACACATGTGTCTAATTCATCAGGTCTTCTTGTTCGTGTGGTACAGCAGTAAGGTAGTCAGTCACGCGTCCTTCAGTCCGGTGCACTTGATTTTGTTGGTTCTCTCTAAACTCAGTCGTTTCTTTTCAATGCCTGATCGCTGGTTGACTCCGTGACAGCCACATGAGACCTGGAGACACAGGTTGAAGGCGAAAGATGACCAGCTAATGAAATTAAATACTGTCTTGAAAATATTTCAAACAGGCTCCAGACATCCAGTTGCTTGGTAATTGCAGTTTAATACATTTAAAGCTAAAGAATATAACTACTCTAGCAGAAGGGAAAAATTCAAGAACTATTAAGACTGATAAATTCCTTTTAAGCCACATACTGGAATCGACCAGCCTAGAAAATACCTTTGACCGTATGTTCACAAATAATGAGGGTCAGGTACGGAACATAGCTGCGTCAAATACAATAAACTTAGACTACACCTTACTGAAGTTCAGAGCTACATCTACACTAGTCCTGAATACAAACTGCATTCAACTTCAACAATAAATACATTAATTGGGATTAAATAAATTATGACCGTGTCTCGAGAGGACGATCTCAAGAGCACTATATGTGTGCTAAAGACTCGTATCGTTAAAAAAGAAGAGAAGCTGTAAGTTAGAAAAAAGAGAGACGTGCCTTAGCAGGTGAAGACGAAGACTCACTGACCTTATCACAGGTCTCATACTTTTTCAAGATCAAAAAAAAAAAAAAAAAAAAAAAGAAGTACTAGTTAGAGAGATGGAAAACATGGAGATAAACCTGAGTCCAGGAGAGGCAGAGGAAGCAAAGGATAGTAATTAAATTGAAAGAAACAGAAAATGCTTTGTTCTCATATGCGAAATCGAGCGCAAAAAAACCCAGTCAGTACTGAACCCCTGGCTTAAGGGAGATGGAACTTTTCACTGACAATAGGTATCTGAGCGAAATATTGCTTATTAAACCCCTCTCCTGTGGTGCTGTGTGGGTTTCCTCCTGTGGTGTTGTGTGGACTTCCTCCTGTGGTGTTGTGTGGACTCCCTCCTGTGGTGTTGTGTGGACTTCCTCCTGTGGTGCTGTGTGGACTCCCTCCTGTGGTGTTGTGTGGGCTCCCTCCTGTGGTGTTGTGTGGTCTCCCTCCTGTGGTGCTGTGTGGACTCCCTCCTGTGGTGTTGTGTGGACTCCCTCCTGTGGTGTTGTGTGGACTCTCTCCTGTGGTGCTGTGTGGACTCCCTCCTGTGGTGCTGTGTGGGCTCCCTCCTGTGGTGCTGTGTGGGCTCCCTCCTGTGGTGTTGTGTGGACTTCCTCCTGTGGTGCTGTGTGGACTCCCTCCTGTGGTGCTGTGTGGACTCCCTCCTGTGGTGTTGTGTGGGCTCCCTCCTGTGGTATTGTGTGGACTCCCTCCTGTGGTGTTGTGTGGACTCCCTCCTGTGGTGCTGTGTGGACTCCCTCCTGTGGTGCTGTGTGGGCTCCCTCCTGTGGTGCTGTGTGGGCTCCCTCCTGTGGTGTTGTGTGGACTTCCTCCTGTGGTGCTGTGTGGACTCCCTCCTGTGGTGCTGTGTGGACTCCCTCCTGTGGTCTTGTGTGGACTCCATCCTGTGCTGCTGTGTGGACTCCCTCCTGTGGTGCTGTGTGGACTCCCTCCTGTGGTGCTGTGTGGACTTCCTCCTATGGTGTTGTGTGGGCTCCCTCCTGTGGTGCTGTGTGGACTTCCTCCTATGGTGTTGTGTGGACTTCCTCCTGTGGTGCTGTGTGGACTTCCTCCTGTGTGGTGTGGTTGTGTGGACTCCCTCCTGTGTTGTTGTGTGGGCTCCCTCCTGTGGTGTTGTGTGGGCTCCCTCCTATGGTGTTGTGTGGGCTCCCTCCTGTGGTGTTGTGTGGACTTCCTCCTGTGGTGCGTGGACTTCCTCCTGTGGTGTGTGGACTCCCTCCTGTGGTGTTGTGTGGACTTCCTCCTGTGGTGTTGTGTGGACTTCCTCCTGTGGTGTGTGGACTCCCTCCTGTGGTGCTGTGTGGACTCCCTCCTTTGTTGTGTGGGCTCCCTTCTGTGGTGCTGTGTGGACTCCCTCCTGTGGTGTTGTGTGGACTCCCTCCTGTGGTGTTGTGTGGACTTCCTCCTGTGGTGTTGTGTGGACTTCCTCCTGTGGTGTTGTGTGGACTTTCTCCTGTGGTGTTGTGTGGACTCTCTCCTGTGGTGTTGTGTGGACTCCCTCCTGTGGTGCTGTGTGGACTCCCTCCTGTGGTGTTGTGTGGACTTCCTCCTGTGGTGTTGTGTGGACTTCCTCCTGTGGTGTGCGGACTTCCTCCTGTGGTGTTGTGTGGACTCCCTCCTGTGTTGCTGTGTGGACTTCCTCCTATGGTGTTGTGTGGACTTCCTCCTGTGTTGTTGTGTGGACTTCCTCCTGTGGTGCTGTGTGGACTCCCTCCTATGGTGTTGTGTGGACTTCCTCCTATGGTGTTGTGTGGACTTCCTCCTGTGGTGCTGTGTGGACTCCCTCCTGTGGTGTTGTGTGGACTTCCTCCTGTGGTGCTGTGTGGACTTCCTCCTGTGGTGTTGTGTGGACTTCCTCCTGTGGTGCTGTGTGGACTCCCTCCTGTGGTGTTGTGTGGGCTCCCTCCTGTGGTGTTGTGTGGTCTCCCTCCTGTGGTGCTGTGTGGACTCCCTCCTGTGGTGTTGTGTGGGCTCCCTCCTGTGGTGTTGTGTGGACTCCCTCCTGTGGTGTTGTGTGGACTCTCTCCTGTGGTGCTGTGTGGACTCCCTCCTGTGGTGCTGTGTGGGCTCCCTCCTGTGGTGCTGTGTGGGCTCCCTCCTGTGGTGTTGTGTGGACTTCCTCCTGTGGTGCTGTGTGGACTCCCTCCTGTGGTGCTGTGTGGACTCCCTCCTGTGGTGCTGTGTGGACTCCCTCCTGTGGTGCTGTGTGGACTCCCTCCTGTGGTATTGTGTGGACTCCCTCCTGTGGTGTTGTGTGGACTCCCTCCTGTGGTGCTGTGTGGACTCCCTCCTGTGGTGCTGTGTGGGCTCCCTCCTGTGGGGTTGTGTGGACTTCCTCCTGTGGTGCTGTGTGGACTCCCTCCTGTGGTGCTGTGTGGACTCCCTCCTGTGGTCTTGTGTGGACTCCATCCTGTGGTGCTGTGTGGACTCCCTCCTGTGGTGCTGTGTGGACTCCCTCCTGTGGTGTTGTGT
Source organism: Cherax quadricarinatus (assembly GCF_038502225.1). Taxonomy (NCBI): domain Eukaryota; kingdom Metazoa; phylum Arthropoda; class Malacostraca; order Decapoda; family Parastacidae; genus Cherax; species Cherax quadricarinatus. Next base: position 77,342,045 of record NC_091296.1, read on the forward strand.
GGACTCCCTCCTGTGTTGTTGTGTGGGCTCCCTCCTGTGGTGCTGTGTGGACTTCCTCCTATGGTGTTGTGTGGACTTCCTCCTGTGGTGCTGTGTGGACTCCCTCCTGTGGTGTTGTGTGGACTCCCTCCTGTGTTGTTGTGTGGGCTCCCTCCTGTGGTGTTGTGTGGGCTCCCTCCTATGGTGTTGTGTGGGCTCCCTCCTGTGGTGTTGTGTGGACTTCCTCCTGTGGTGTGTGGACTTCCTCCTGTGGTGTGTGGACTCCCTCCTGTGGTGTTGTGTGGACTTCCTCCTGTGGTGTGTGGACTTCCTCCTATGGTGTTGTGAGGACTTCCTCCTGTGGTGTGTGGACTCCCTCCTGTGGTGCTGTGTGGACTCCCTCCTTTGTTGTGTGGGCTCCCTTCTGTGGTGCTGTGTGGACTCCCTCCTGTGGTGTTGTGTGGACTCCCTCCTGTGGTGTTGTGTGGACTTCCTCCTGTGGTGTTGTGTGGACTTCCTCCTGTGGTGTTGTGTGGACTTCCTCCTGTGGTGTCGTGTGGACTTCCTCCTGTGGTGTTGTGTGGACTCTCTCCTGTGGTGTTGTGTGGACTCCCTCCTGTGGTGCTGTGTGGACTCCCTCCTGTGGTGTTGTGTGGACTTCCTTCTGTGGTGTTGTGTGGACTTCCTCCTGTGGTGTGCGGACTTCCTCCTGTGGTGTTGTGTGGACTTCCTCCTGTGGTGTTGTGTGGACTTCCTCCTGTGGTGCTGTGTGGACTCCCTCCTGTGGTGTTGTGTGGATTCCCTCCTGTGGTGCTGTGTGGACTCCCTCCTGTGGTGTTGTGTGGACTTCCTCCTCTGGTGCTGTGTGGACTTCCTCCTGTGGTGCTGCGTGGACTTCCTCCTGTGGAGTTGTGTGGACTCCCTCCTGTGGTGCTGTGTGGACTTCCTCCTGTGGTGTTGTGTGGGCTTCCTCCTGTGGTGTTGTGTGGATTTCCTCCTGTGGTGTTGTGTGAGCTCCCTCCTGTGGTGTTGTGTGAGCTCCCTCCTGTGGTGTTGTGTGGGCTCCCTCCTGTGGTGTTGTGTGGGCTCCCTCCTGTGGTGTTTTGTGGACTCCCTCCTGTGGTGCTGTGTGGGGTCCCTCCTGTGGTGTTGTGTGGACTTCCTCCTGTGGTGTTGCGTGGACTTCCTCCTGTGGTGCTGTGTGGACTCTCTCCTGTGGTGCTGTGTGGGCTCCCTCCTGTGGTGTTGCGTGGACTCCCTCCTGTGATGTTGTGCGGACTCCCTCCTATGGTGCTGTGTGGGCTCCCTCCTGTGGTGTTGTGTGGACTTCCTCCTGTGGTGTTGTGTGGACTTCTTCCTGTGGTGTTGTGTGGACTTCTTCCTGTGGTGCTGTGTGGATTCCTTCCTGTGTTGTGTGGGTTCCCTCCTGTGTTGTGTGGGTTCCCTCCTGTGGTGTTTTGTGGGTTCCCTCCTGTGGTGTTGTGTGGGTTCCCTCCTGTGGTGTTGTGTGGGTTCCCTCCTGTGGTGTTGTGTGGGTTCCCTCCTGTGGTGTTGTGTGGGTTCCCACCTGTGGTGTTGTATGGGTTCCCTCCTGTGATGTTGTGTGGACCCCCTCCTGTGGTGTTGTATGGGTTCCTTCCTGTGGTGTTGTGTGGGTTCTTTCCTGTGGTATTGTGTGGGTTCCTTCCTGTGGTGTTGTGTGGGTTCCCTCCTGTGGTGTTGTGTGCACTTCCTCCTGTGGTGTGTGGACTACCTCCTATGGTGTTGTGTTGACTTCCTCCTGTTGTGTGTGGACTCCCTCCTGTGGTGCTGTGTGGACTCCCTCCTGTGTTGTTGTGTGGGCTCCCTCCTATGGTGTTGTGTGGGCTCCCTCCTGTGGTGTTGTGTGGACTTCCTCCTGTGGTGTGTGGACTCCCTCCTGTGGTGTTGTGTGGACTTCCTCCTGTGGTGTGTGGACTTCCTCCTATGGTGTTGTGTGGACTTCCTCCTGTGGTGTGTGGACTCCCTCCTGTGGTGCTGTATGGACTCCCTCCTGTGTTGTTGTGTGGGCTCCCTCCTGTGGTGCTGTGTGGACTCCCTCCTGTGGTGTTGTGTGGACTTCCTCCTGTGGTGTTGTGTGGACTTCCTCCTGTGGTGTTGTGTGGACTTCCTCCTGTGGTGTTGTGTGGACTCCCTCCTGTGTTATTGTGTGGGCTTCCTCCTGTGGTGTTGTGTGGACTTTCTCCTGTGGTGTTGTGTGGACTTCCTCCTATGGTGTTGTGTGGACTTCCTCCTGTGGTGCTGTGTGGACTCTCTCCTGTGGTGTTGTGTGGACTTCCTCCTGTGGTGTGTGGACTTCCTCCTATGGTGTTGTGTGGACTTTCTCCTGTGGTGTGTGGACTCCCTCCTGTGGTGCTGTGTGGACTCCCTCCTGTGTTGTTGTGTGGGCTCCATCCTATGGTGTTGTGTGGGCTCCCTCCTGTGGTGTTGTGTGGACTTCCTCCTGTGGTGTGTGGACTTCCTCCTGTGGTGTGTGGAGTCCCTCCTGTGGTGTTGTGTGGACTTCCTCCTATGGTGTTGTGTGGACTTCCTCCTTTGGTGTGTGGACTCCCTCCTGTGGTGCTGTGTGGACTCCCTCCTGTGTTGTTGTGTGGGCTCCCTCCTGTGGTGCTGTGTGGACTCCCTCCTGTGGTGATGTGTGGACTTCCTCCTGTGGTGTTGTGTGGACTTCCTCCTGTGGTGTTGTGTGGACTTCCTCCTGTGGTGTTGTGTGGACTCCCTCCTGTGGTGCTCTGTGGACTCCCTCCTGTGGTGTTGTGTGGACTTCCTCCTGTGGTGTTGTGTGGACTTCCTCCTGTGGAGTTGTGTGGACTTCCTCCTGTGGTGTTGTGTGGACTCCCTCTTGTGTTGTGTGGGCTTCCTCCTGTGGTGTTGTGTGGACTTCCTCCTGTGGTGTTGTGTGGACTTCCTCCTATGGTGTTGTGTGGACTTCCTCCTGTGGTGCTGTGTGGACTCCCTCCTGTGGTGTTGTGTGGACTTCCTCCTGTGGTGTTGTGTGGACTTCCTCCTGTGGTGTTGTGTGGACTTCCTCCTATGGTGTTGTGTGGACTTCCTCCTGTGGTGCTGTGTGGACTTCTTCCTGTGGTGCTGTGTGGATTCCTTCCTGTGTTGTGTGGGTTCCCTCCTGTGTTGTGTGGGTTCCCTCCTGTGGTGTTGTGTGGGTTCCCTCCTGTGGTGTTGTGTGGGTTCCCTCCTGTGGTGTTGTGTGGGTTCCCTCCTGTGGTGTTGTGTGGGTTCCCTCCTGTGGTGTTGTGTGGGTTCCCACCTGTGGTGTTGTATGGGTTCCCTCCTGTGATGTTGTGTGGACTCCCTCCTGTGGTGTTGTATGGGTTCCTTCCTGTGGTGTTGTGTGGGTTCTTTCCTGTGGTGTTGTGTGGGTTCCTTCCTGTGGTGTTGTGTGGGTTCCCTCCTGTGGTGTTGTGTGCACTTCCTCCTGTGGTGTGTGGACTACCTCCTATGGTGTTGTGTTGACTTCCTCCTGTGGTGTGTGGACTCCCTCCTGTGGTGCTGTGTGGACTCCCTCCTGTGTTGTTGTGTGGGCTCCCTCCTATGGTGTTGTGTGGGCTCCCTCCTGTGGTGTTGTGTGGACTTCCTCCTGTGGTGTGTGGACTCCCTCCTGTGGTGTTGTGTGGACTTCCTCCTGTGGTGTGTGGACTTCCTCCTATGGTGTTGTGTGGACTTCCTCCTGTGGTGTGTGGACTCCCTCCTGTGGTGCTGTGTGGACTCCCTCCTGTGGTGTTGTGTGGACTTCCTCCTGTGGTGCTGTGTGGACTCCCTCCTGTGGTGTTGTGTGGACTTCCTCCTGTGGTGTTGTGTGGACTTCCTCCTGTGGTGTTGTGTGGACTCCCTCCTGTGGTGTTGTGTGGACTCCCTCCTGTGGTGTTGTGTGGACTTCCTCCTGTGGTGTTGTGTGGACTTCCTCCTGTGGTGTTGTGTGGACTTCCTCCTGTGGTGCTGTGTGGACTCCCTCCTGTGGTGTTGTGTGGACTCCCTCCTGTGGTGTTGTGTGGTCTCCCTCCTGTGGTGCTGTGTGGACTCCCTCCTGTGGTGTTGTGTGGACTCCCTCCTGTGGTGTTGTGTGGACTCCCTCCTGTGGTGTTGTGTGGACTCTCTCCTGTGGTGCTGTGTGGACTCCCTCCTGTGGTGCTGTGTGGGCTCCCTCCTGTGGTGCTGTGTGGGCTCTCTCCTGTGGTGTTGTGTGGACTTCCTCCTGTGGTGCTGTGTGGACTCCCTCCTGTGGTGCTGTGTGGACTCCCTCCTGTGGTGCTGTGTGGACTCCCTCCTGTGGTGTTGTGTGGGCTCCCTCCTGTGGTATTGTGTGGACTCCCTCCTGTGGTGTTGTGTGGACTCCCTCCTGTGGTGCTGTGTGGACTCCCTCCTGTGGTGATGTGTGGTCTCCCTCCTGTGGGGTTGTGTGGACTTCCTCCTGTGGTGCTGTGTGGACTCCCTCCTGTGGTGCTGTGTGGACTCCCTCCTGTGGTCTTGTGTGGACTCCATCCTGTGGTGCTGTGTGGACTCCCTCCTGTGGTGTTGTGTGGACTCCCTCCTGTGTTGTTGTGTGGGCTCCCTCCTGTGGTGCTGTGTGGACTTCCTCCTATGGTGTTGTGTGGACTTCCTCCTGTGGTGCTGTGTGGACTCCCTCCTGTGGTGTTGTGTGGACTCCCTCCTGTGTTGTTGTGTGGGCTCCCTCCTGTGGTGTTGTGTGGGCTCCCTCCTATGGTGTTGTGTGGGCTCCCTCCTGTGGTGTTGTGTGGACTTCCTCCTGTGGTGTGTGGAGTGGACTCCCTCCTGTGGTGTTGTGTGGACTTCCTCCTGTGGTGTGGGGACTTCCTCCTATGGTGTTGTGAGGACTTCCTCCTGTGGTGTGTGGACTCCCACCTGTGGTGCTGTGTGACTCCCTCCTTTGTTGTGTGGGCTCCCTTCTGTGGTGCTGTGTGGACTCCCTCCTGTGGTGTTGTGTGGACTCCCTCCTGTGGTGTTGTGTGGACTTCCTCCTGTGGTGTTGTGTGGACTTCCTCCTGTGGTGTTGTGTGGACTTCCTCCTGTGGTGTCGTGTGGACTTCCTCCTGTGGTGTTGTGTGGACTCTCTCCTGTGGTGTTGTGTGGACTCCCTCCTGTGGTGCTGTGTGGACTCCCTCCTGTGGTGTTGTGTGGACTTCCTTCTGTGGTGTTGTGTGGACTTCCTCCTGTGGTGTGCGGACTTCCTCCTGTGGTGTTGTGTGGACTTCCTCCTGTGGTGTTGTGTGGACTTCCTCCTGTGGTGCTGTGTGGACTCCCTCCTGTGGTGTTGTGTGGATTCCCTCCTGTGGTGCTGTGTGGACTCCCTCCTGTGGTGTTGTGTGGACTCCCTCCTGTGGTGTTGTGTGGACTTCCTCCTCTGGTGCTGCGTGGACTTCCTCCTGTGGAGTTGTGTGGACTCCCTCCTGTGGTGCTGTGTGGACTTCCTCCTGTGGTGTTGTGTGGGCTTCCTCCTGTGGTGTTGTGTGGATTTCCTCCTGTGGTGTTGTGTGAGCTCCCTCCTGTGGTGTTGTGTGAGCTCCCTCCTGTGGTGTTGTGTGGGCTCCCTCCTGTGGTGTTGTGTGGGCTCCCTCCTGTGGTGTTTTGTGGACTCCCTCCTGTGGTGCTTTGTGGGGTCCCTCCTGTGGTGTTGTTTGGACTTCCTCCTGTGGTGTTGCGTGGACTTCCTCCTGTGGTGCTGTGTGGACTCTCTCCTGTGGTGCTGTGTGGGCTCCCTCCTGTGGTGTTGCGTGGACTCCCTCCTGTGATGTTATGCGGACTCCCTCCTATGGTGCTGTGTGGGCTCCCTCCTGTGGTGTTGTGTGGACTTCCTCCTGTGGTGTTGTGTGGACTTCTTCTTGTGGTGTTGTGTGGACTTCTTCCTGTGGTGCTGTGTGGATTCCTTCCTGTGTTGTGTGGGTTCCCTCCTGTGTTGTGTGGGTTCCCTCCTGTGGTGTTTTGTGGGTTCCCTCCTGTGGTGTTGTGTGGGTTCCCTCCTGTGGTGTTGTGTGGGTTCCCTCCTGTGGTGTTGTGTGGGTTCCCTCCTGTGGTGTGTGGGTTCCCACCTGTGGTGTTGTATGGGTTCCCTCCTGTGATGTTGTGTGGACCCCCTCCTGTGGTGTTGTATGGGTTCCTTCCTGTGGTGTTGTGTGGGTTCTTTCCTGTGGTATTGTGTGGGTTCCTTCCTGTGGTGTTGTGTGGGTTCCCTCCTGTGGTGTTGTGTGCACTTCCTCCTGTGGTGTGTGGACTACCTCCTATGGTGTTGTGTTGACTTCCTCCTGTGGTGTGTGGACTCCCTCCTGTGGTGCTGTGTGGACTCCCTCCTGTGTTGTTGTGTGGACTCCCTCCTATGGTGTTGTGTGGGCTCCCTCCTGTGGTGTTGTGTGGACTTCCTCGTGTGGTGTGTGGACTCCCTCCTGTGGTGTTGTGTGGACTTCCTCCTGTGGTGTGTGGACTTCCTCCTATGGTGTTGTGTGGACTTCCTCCTGTGGTGTGTGGACTCCCTCCTGTGGTGCTGTATGGACTCCCTCCTGTGTTGTTGTGTGGGCTCCCTCCTGTGGTGCTGTGTGGACTCCCTCCTGTGGTGTTGTGTGGACTTCCTCTTGTGGTGTTGTGTGGACTTCCTCCTGTGGTGGTGTGTGGACTTCCTCCTGTGGTGTTGTGTGGACTCCCTCCTGTGTTATTGTGTGGGCTTCCTCCTGTGGTGTTGTGTGGACTTTCTCCTGTGGTGTTGTGTGGACTTCCTCCTATGGTGTTGTGTGGACTTCCTCCTGTGGTGCTGTGTGGACTCTCTCCTGTGGTGTTGTGTGGACTTCCTCCTGTGGTGTGTGGACTTCCTCCTATGGTGTTGTGTGGACTTTCTCCTGTGGTGTGTGGACTCCCTCCTGTGGTGCTGTGTGGACTCCCTCCTGTGTTGTTGTGTGGGCTCCATCCTATGGTGTTGTGTGGGCTCCCTCCTGTGGTGTTGTGTGGACTTCCTCCTGTGGTGTGTGGACTTCCTCCTGTGGTGTGTGGAGTCCCTCCTGTGGTGTTGTGTGGACTTCCTCCTATGGTGTTGTGTGGACTTCCTCCTTTGGTGTGTGGACTCCCTCCTGTGGTGCTGTGTGGACTCCCTCCTGTGTTGTTGTGTGGGCTCCCTCCTGTGGTGCTGTGTGGACTCCCTCCTGTGGTGATGTGTGGACTTCCTCCTGTGGTGTTGTGTGGACTTCCTCCTGTGTTGTTGTGTGGACTTCCTCCTGTGGTGTTGTGTGGACTCCCTCCTGTGGTGCTCTGTGGACTCCCTCCTGTGGTGTTGTGTGGACTTCCTCCTGTGGTGTTGTGTGGACTTCCTCCTGTGGAGTTGTGTGGACTTCCTCCTGTGGTGTTGTGTGGACTCCCTCCTGTGTTGTGTGGGCTTCCTCCTGTGGTGTAGTGTGGACTTCCTCCTGTGGTGTTGTGTGGACTTCCTCCTATGGTGTTGTGTGGACTTCCTCCTGTGGTGCTGTGTGGACTCCCTCCTGTGGTGTTGTGTGGACTTCCTCCTGTGGTGTTGTGTGGACTTCCTCCTGTGGTGTTGTGTGGACTTCCTCCTATGGTGTTGTGTGGACTTCCTCCTGTGGTGCTGTGTGGACTTCTTCCTGTGTTGTGTGGGTTCCCTCCTGTGTTGTGTGGGTTCCCTCCTGTGGTGTTGTGTGGGTTCCCTCCTGTGGTGTTGTGTGGGTTCCCTCCTGTGGTGTTGTGTGGGTTCCCTCCTGTGGTGTTGTGTGGGTTCCCACCTGTGGTGTTGTATGGGTTCCCTCCTGTGATGTTGTGTGGACTCCCTCCTGTGGTGTTGTATGGGTTCCTTCCTGTGGTGTTGTGTGGGTTCTTTCCTGTGGTGTTGTGTGGGTTCCTTCCTGTGGTGTTGTGTGGGTTCCCTCCTGTGGTGTTGTGTGCACTTCCTCCTGTGGTGTGTGGACTACCTCCTATGGTGTTGTGTTGACTTCCTCCTGTGGTGTGTGGACTCCCTCCTGTGGTGCTGTGTGGACTCCCTCCTGTGTTGTTGTGTGGGCTCCCTCCTATGGTGTTGTGTGGGCTCCCTCCTGTGGTGTTGTGTGGACTTCCTCCTGTGGTGTGTGGACTCCCTCCTGTGGTGTTGTGTGGACTTCCTCCTGTGGTGTGTGGACTTCCTCCTATGGTGTTGTGTGGACTTCCTCCTGTGGTGTGTGGACTTCCTCCTGTGGTGCTGTATGGACTCCCTCCTGTGTTGTTGTGTGGGCTCCCTCCTGTGGTGCTGTGTGGACTCCCTCCTGTGGTGTTGTGTGGACTTCCTCCTGTGGTGTTGTGTGGACTTCCTCCTGTGGTGTTGTGTGGACTTCCTCCTGTGGTGTTGTGTGGACTTCCTCCTGTGGTGTTGTGTGGACTCCCTCCTGTGTTATTGTGTGGGCTTCCTCCTGTGGTGTTGTGTGGACTTTCTCCTGTGGTGTTGTGTGGACTTCCTCCTATGGTGTTGTGTGGACTTCCTCCTGTGGTGCTGTGTGGACTCTCTCCTGTGATGTTGTGTGGACTTCCTCCTGTGTTATTGTGTGGGCTTCCTCCTGTGGTGTTGTGTGGACTTTCTCCTGTGGTGTTGTGTGGACTTTCTCCTGTGGTGTTGTGTGGACTTCCTCCTGTGGTGCTGTGTGGACTCTCTCCTGTGATGTTGTGTGGACTTCCTCCTGTGGTGTGTGGACTTCCTCCTGTGGTGCTGTGTGGACTCCCTCCTGTGTTGTTGTGTGGGCTCCATCCTGTGGTGTGTGGACTTCCTCCTATGGTGTGTGGACTTCCTCCTGTGGTGTGTGGACTCCCTCCTGTGGTGTTGTGTGGACTTCCTCCTATGGTGTTGTGTGGACTTCCTCCTTTGGTGTGTGGACTCCCTCCTGTGGTGCTTTGTGGACTCCCTCCTGTGTTGTTGTGTGGGCTCCCTCCTGTGGTGCTGTGTGGACTCCCTCCTGTGGTGATGTGTGGACTTCCTCCTGTGGTGTTGTGTGGACTCCCTCCTGTGGTGCTCTGTGGACTCCCTCCTGTGGTGTTGTGTGGACTTCCTCCTGTGGTGTTGTGTGGACTTCCTCCTGTGGTGTTGTGTGGACTTCTTCCTGTGGTGTTGTGTGGACTCCCTCCTGTGTGGTGTGGTCTTCCTAGTGTGGTGGTGTGTGGACTTCCTCCTATGGTGTTGTGTGGACTTCTTCCTGTGGTGCTGTGTGGACTCCCTCCTGTGGTGTTGTGTGGACTTCCTCCTGTGGTGTTGTGTGGACTTCCTCCTGTGGTGTTGTGTGGACTTCCTCCTGTGGTGTTGTGTGGACTTCCTCCTGTGGTGTTGTGTAGGCTTCCTCCTGTGGTGTTGTGTGGATTTCCTCCTGTGGTGTTGTGTGGACTCCCTCCTGTGGTGTTGTGTGTGGTATTGTGTGGGCTTCCTCCTGTGGTGTTGTGTGGGCTCTCTCCTGTGGTGCTGTGTGGGGTCCCTCCTGTGGTGCTGTGTGGGGTCCCTCCTGTGGTGTTGTGTCCCTCCTGTGGTGCTGTGTGGACTTCCTCTTGTGGTGTTGTGTGGACTCCCTCCTGTGGTGCTGTGTGGACTCTCTCCTGTGATGTTGTGTGGGCTTCCTCCTGTGGTGTTGTGTGGACTTCCTCCTATGGTGTTGTGTGGACTTTCTCCTGTGGTGTGTGGACTCCCTCCTGTGGTGCTGTGTGGACTCCCTCCTGTGGTGTTGTGTGGACTTCCTCCTGTGGTGTTGTGTGGACTCCCTCCTGTGTTGTTGTGTGGGCTCCCTCCTATGGTGTTGTTTGGGTTCCCTCCTGTGGTGTTGTGTGGGTTCCCTCCTGTGGTGTTGTGTGGGTTCCCTCCTGTGGTGTTGTGTGGGTTCCCTCCTGTGGTGTTGTGTGGGTTCCCTCCTGTGGTGTTGTGTGGGTTCCCACCTGTGGTGTTGTATGGGTTCCCTCCTGTGATGTGTGGACTCCCTCCTGTGGTGTTGTATGGGTTCCTTCCTGTGGTGTTGTGTGGGTTCTTTCCTGTGGTGTTGTGTGGATTCTTTCCTGTGGTGTTGTGTGGGTTCCTTCCTGTGGTGTTGTGTGGGTTCCCTCCTGTGGTGTTGTGTGGACTTCCTCCTGTGGTGTGTGGACTTCCTCCTATGGTGTTGTGTGGACTTCCTCCTGTGGTGTGTGGACTCCCTCCTGTGGTGCTGTGTGGACTCCCTCCTGTGTTGTTTTGTGGGCTCCCTCATGTGGTGTTGTGTGGACTTCCTCCTGTGGTGTTGTGTGGACTTCCTCCTGTGGTGTTGTGTGGACTTCCTCCTGTGGTGGAAATAAATGGTATAAAATACCGACACAATGGAAATATAAACACAAATGCAGTATAATGTGATCCTTTATTGACAACGTTTCACCCACACAGTGGGCTTTTTCAAGTCACACACGGATCTACCTGGGGTTGGAAGGTACGAGATTATTTATAGTCATGTTCAGAATGTTGAGGTCAGGTGGAGAATGCTGCATCTGATGATCTACCGGGTGGGGTTATAGAGTCTTGGGTAGCTTGGCAGGGGTATTGGACAAGTTGTGAGTAGACCTTCTGCAGTGTTCTATGTTCTTATGTGGGATAGCGATGAAGAAGTTTCTTGGCGAGTGGTTCAGCTATGTTATAGAAGCCATTGTTCTGGTTGAAATTGTTGGTTGTAGAGATGAGCGATGATTCCAGGATTCTTCTGTATTGAGTGTTGTCTTCTGTGGCTATAAGTCTTGAGTTTCTGTAGTTAATTAAATGGTTGTGTGAATTGCGATGTTGTACACAGGCATTCCTTGTATCGTCAGGACAAGCCTCCATCCTCTGCAGGGGTATACATAATCCCTTGTAATGACTGCAACAAATTATATGTGGGCGAAACATCAAGAGACCTCCAAACACGTATTTCAGAACACCAATATGCAAGCAGGACTGACGATACAAGGAATGCCTGTGTACAACATCGCAATTCACACAATCATTTAATTAACTACAGAAACTCAAGACTTATAGCCACAGAAGACAACACTCAATACAGAAGAATCCTGGAATCATCGCTCATCTCTACAACCAACAATTTCAACCAGAACAATGGCTTCTATAACATAGCTGAACCACTCGCCAAGAAACTTCTTGTTAGGTAAGACACATATGCAACAGTTAGGTATCTTTATTTCGAAACGTTTCGCCTACACAGTAGGCTTCTTCAGTCGAGTACAGAAAGGTTGATAGAAGCAGAAGATACTTGAAGACGATGTAATCAGTCCATCACCCTTAAAGTTTTGAGGTGGTCAGTCCCTCAGTCTGGAGAAGAGCATTGTTCCGTTGTCTGAAACAACGACGACTTAAGACGACTTAAGACGGAGAAAATGCATTGAAGCTGCACTAATTTCTGTCAGTAACACTATAAAGCAGAAATCCGGTAGTTACAGTATTTCAAAATTACTAAGCAAGAGGATATTACCCATCCTGGGAACTGGTGTTACTTGATGCCAACAGGTCCCTCTCTAACCTCACCTCCTTAGTTCCATTACTACTACTACTACTACTTCCACCTCTACCCACGCTTCACCTCACCTGACTCCCACCACTATATATGTGTTTTCTTAGTTTTCTCTGTATTAGGACTGAAGAAGCCACTCGTGGCGAAACGTTTCCTTTAATAAATGTCCTGAACTGTACATAAGTACCTTTTTTCCACATTCTCCACCTGACCTCAACATTCTGAACATGACTATAAATAATCTCGTACCTTCCAACCCCAGGTAGATCCGTGTGTGAGATTAAGACACATGTGCAACATCTGGGTATCTTTATTGTAGACGTTTCGCCATCCAGTGGCTTTATCAATACAAATTCTAGGACATAACTTGAAGACAGTAGAACTATGTACAGAAGATGAGGTAATCAGTTCCTTTCTTCTGCTTCAGAATCTCCACGGCTATGGTGCTCTTCGCACCTACTCCTAGGTTGAGGGACTGATTACCTCATCTTCTGTACATAGTTCTACTGTCTTCAAGTTATGTCCTAGAATTTGTATTGATAAAGCCACTGGATGGCGAAACGTCTACAATAAAGATACCCAGATGTTGCACATGTGTCTTAATCTCATCTTGTCGGTATTATATACCATTCGTACACAGATCCGTGTGTGACTTGAAAAAGCCCACTGTGTGGGTGAAACGTTGTCAATAAAGGATCACATTATACTGCATTTGTGTTTATATTTCCTCCTGTGGTGTTGTGTGGACTCCCTCCTGTGGTGTTGTGTGGACTCCCTCCTGTGGTGCTGTGTGGACTCCTGTGGTGTTGTGTGGGTTCCCACCTGTGGTGTTGTATGGGTTCCCTCCTGTGATGTTGTGTGGACTCCCTCCTGTGGTGTTGTATGGGTTCCTTCCTGTGGTGTTGTGTGGGTTCTTTCCTGTGGTGTTGTGTGGGTTCCTTCCTGTGGTGTTGTGTGGGTTCCCTCCTGTGGTGTTGTGTGGGTTCCCTCCTGTGGTGTTGTGTGCACTTCCTCCTGTGGTGTGTGGACTACCTCCTATGGTGTTGTGTTGACTTCCTCCTGTGGTGTGTGGACTCCCTCCTGTGGTGCTGTGTGGACTCCCTCCTGTGTTGTTGTGTGGGCTCCCTCCTATGGTGTTGTGTGGGCTCCCTCCTGTGGTGTTGTGTGGACTTCCTCCTGTGGTGTTGTGTGGACTTCTTCCTGTGGTGTTGTGTAGACTTCTTCCTGTGGTGCTGTGAGGATTCCTTCCTGTGTTGTGTGAGTTCCCTCCTGTGTTGTGTGGGTTCCCTCCTGTGTTGTGTGGGTTCCCTCCTGTGGTGTGTGGGTTCCCTCCTGTGGTGTTGTGTGGGTTCCCTCCTGTGGTGTTGTGTGGGTTCCCACCTGTTGTGTATGGGGTCCCTCCTGTGATGTTGTGTGGACTCCCTCCTGTGGTGTTGTATGGGTTCCTTCCTGTGGTGTTGTGTGGGTTCTTTCCTGTGGTGTTGTGTGGGTTCTTTCCTGTGGTGTTGTGTGGGTTCCTTCCTGTGGTGTTGTGTGGGTTCCCTCCTGTGGTGCTGTTTCACTTTGTTTACTTTCGCGAAACATCCTTGCTACCTATTATTTATTAATCGGAGAGAGAGAGAGAGAGAGAGAGAGAGAGAGAGAGAGAGAGAGAGAGAGAGAGAGAGAGAGAGAGAGAGAGAGAGAGAGACAGACAGACAGACAGACAATAGTGTTTGCACCAAGCAAGTTTTCTTGAACCTTGGTAGTGTGACTGGTGGTAGGAAATATAAAGTCTCTCTCTCATTCCCTACCCTCCTTCCCCAGTTCTTTCTTCTCTTCACTGTGGCACTTATCTGATGAACCGACAAGTTGGTGGGGGTGGTGTGGCCTGATCCAGCACCCACCACACCTAGAACCTGGCCACCTTCACCTGCATCGCCCTCTCAAGCTACCATGGTCATTCAGCGATCTAAACTAGGTGAGTCTGGAATACAGGCACGGCGAGGCTGTTATTACAATTAATAATAGTCTTTTTACGGCGACTGTGACAACTGGTAACTATTGCAGACATAACTCTGAAATTGTCAAATAATATTGAAACCAACGAGAAAGGGACAAATATCGTTTATGTTGTCTTTGGGATGGTAGTGGTGTGTAATAAGCTGTAATTAAAGACTTTAGTTTTCAAGTAGGTAGGTAGGTGTGTGTGTGTGCACTCAGCTATATGTAAAGTTTTGCAACATTTAAACATAAGAATAGAGGAACACTGCAGAAGACCTACTGGCCCGTACCCACGACACCAATCAAACCCAGCGCCTCCTACGCATATATTTGTCCAATCTCTTTTTAAAGCTACCCAGGGTCCTAGCCTCGTTTTCTCTGCTCAGAAGATTGTTCCACGCATCCACAACTCTGAAAATCAGTACTTACCTGTGTCCTTTCTAAATCTAAATTTATCTAACTTAAATCCGTCATTTCTTGTTTTTATCTGATTCGATATCCTCAGTATTTTATTAATATCACCTTTGTTTATGCCCATCATCCAGTTATACATGTCGATATCTCCCCTCATCCTACATCTGAGTGAAGATTTAAGGCTCTAAGTCCATCTTCTTACAGAAGATTCTTTATACAATAAATCATTTTAGTCATCCTTCTCAGTGGTGATCTGTTCTTAGCTCAGCGGTGATCTGTACTTAGCTCTGTGCTGGCATGTCTAGTGTACTGTCTGTGAATTTGAACCAAGATGTCCTCCATTGAACAACTTTACTAGCAGCTTAAGGAGGAGCTTAGGGTGGCAAAGCTCGAGATATGGCGATTGATGGAGGAAAATAAGAGGATTCGTAGTAATCCTCATGTGAGTCCTCAGGTCAGGAGGGGAACCTGGACAGTGGCCGGGCAACATGGAACGAAGCTGAGGATCAAGAAGATGGAAGGAGTGGCAGAAACAGTGGAGAACCAATGGAAATAAATGGTATAAAATACCGACACAATGGAAAAATAAACACATATATGCAGTATAATGTGATCCTTTATTAACAACGTTTCGCCCACACAGTGGTAGATCTGTTTGTGACTTGAAAAAGCCCACTGTGTGGTCGAAACGTTGTCAATAAAGGATCACATTATACTGCATATGTGTTTATATTTCCAATGGAGAACCAAAAATTACTGTGGAAACTTTGAACCCATTTTCTGTGCTACCTGACGAATATGGGTTGTCTACTGGGAACATCACAGCAAGCACCAAGGAAGCATTGGCAGCAAGGTTGAGTTGACATCCCTTGAAACCTCAATGAAGACCATTGCAATGAAGGTCATCCCAACGAAGAACATCGAGAATGTCACGGCAAACTCTGCCAGTGAAGGTAAGAACATTGTTTTAGTTGGGGACAGTCAGGTTAAGTTTATAGATAAGGCTTTTTGTCTTAGGAATAGGAAGAGGAGGCAGAGGGTATGTTTTCCTGGGGCTGGGATGGAGGATATTGTTAGCTGTCTAGACGACATCATGAAAGGTAATTATAGGAGCAATCCTATTATCTGCCTCAGTGTGGGAGGCAGCGATGTTGGCAGACATAGGTGTGAGGACCTGATTAGCAGATATGGGACAGCTTTAGAGATAATTAGGAAGAAGGGTGGGAACCCTGTGATATGTGGCAGTTTGCTAAGGAGAAGAGTTGGAAATGAATGGTTCTCCAGGGCAATTGGTGTCAATTTCTGGCTGGATAAACACTCAAGAAAATGCAGTAACATTCATAGACAACTGGGACCTCTTATATGGCAGAAATGACATGTATGCCAGGGAGGGGGTTCACTTTTTTAGGTTCGGGGTGGGGGCCCTGGCAACTGCAGTGGAGGGAGCTGTTAGGTCTTTAAACTAGACATAGTGGTATGGGTTTTTGTGGAAAAGCAATGAATTCTCAGTGTAGCGATAGTGTGAGTTTTAGGGAAACCAGTTATAGGCAGAATGAGGTAGAGTTAGTGGTGAATATTGGAAAGCCAGTGGCACTAGGTGACAAGGACTATAACAGGGATAGTGGAGGAACAGAAATGAGCAGGAAGAGAAAAGAAAAGGGAGGGTTTCTAAATTTGCATTATACTAATAGTTGTAGTGCTAGGAATAAGATAGATGAATTGAGATTAGTTGCAAGTGCGGGTAACATTGATGTAGTTGCAGTAACAGAGACGTGGTTTAATATGAAAAGTCGGGACATGCCTCCTGAATGTCACATTTAGGGTTTTTAATTGTTCCAGGTAGACAGAAGTATTTGAAAGGGGGGTGGCACTGTATGTCCGAGATCGCTTGAATTGTTGCATAAAAACAGGTATAAAGTCTGAAATAACACTGAGTCTGGGTAAAATTTTCAGGGGGGCATGAAAAAATTTATTTTAGGCGTGGTATACCATCACCCAAACTTGGATAGGGACCAAGGAAGACTACTGTGGGAGGAAATTGTTAGGGCCACAAGGCACGATAATGTAGTAATTCTAGGGGACTTTAATTATATTGATTGGGATTCCTTGACTGGGAATTTAAAGTCTAACAACTTCTTAGAGGTAGTTCAGGATTTTTTTTAAAGCAGTTTGTTACAGAACCTACAGGGAGAAATAATCTGCTTGACTTGGTTCTGGCAAACAAAGAAGCCCTTCATAGTTTAGAAATTACAGAGGTACTTGGTGCAAGCGACCACCAATCAAGTACCTTCAGCATTGAATGGAAGTATGATACTAGGGATAACTCACTAACAGTCCCAGATTTTCGCCTAGATTACAATGGGCTTACAGAAAATCTATCATCTCTGGACTGGGATAACGAAGAGAGCTATCAATATGACTGCTTTCTCAACACTATACATGCTGCTCCCAAAACGTTTATTCCATATAAAGAAATAAGATCGAATAGAAAGGACCCAAAATGGGTGAATAATAGGCTAAAAAATCTTTTAGGGCAGAAGAAAGGAATTTATAGGCACATCAAAAGAAGTGAGGGTCATCTTATAAATCAGTATATTCACATCAAGAGGGAAGTTAAAAAGGGATAAGAAAAGCAACATGGGACTATGAAATTAAAGTTGATAGGGATTCAAAAACTAATCTGAAAGGTTTTTCCAGCTTTATAGAACAAAAGTTAGAGAAAAGATAGGTCCCCTTAAAAATAAATCTGGGCATCTTACTGACAAGGAGAATGAAATGTACTCGAAAGATGGAAATTGAAGACGTATAAAGGCTTTTGTTACGTAGATATGTTCTTCAAGAAAAGGGCTGGAGATGCGAAGAGCTCTCAGGAAGAAGCCAATGAGGACTCGTCTTTTAGTGCGAGTGTCTTGGTGTGAATAAAAGTGTATAAGATCGTCCTTGTTGGTAGGTTTTCTATACACTTTGAAGAGAAGTTTGTCACTGTCGGCAGATCTGCACAGGAGAACGTCCAGGAGAGGAAGTTTGCCAACGTTTTCGAGTTCAAGTGTAAACTTTATTGATGGTTCGGCTGCAAGTTTATACTTGAACTCGAAAAAGATGGCAAACTTCCTCTCCTGGACGTTCTCCTGTGCAGATCTGCCGACAGTGACAAACTTCTCTTCAGAGTGTATAGAAAACCTACCAACAAGGATGATCTTATACACTTTTATTCACACCAAGACACTCGCACTAAAAGACGAGTCCTCACTGGCTTCTTGAGAGCTCTTCGCATCTCCAGCTCTTGTTTTCTTATGTACTTACATAACACAAGCCTTTACACCTCTTCACTTCCCATCTTTCTTCATCCGGAATTACAAACTCAAGACACAAGCTATCCTAAACAAACCGCCCATGGAACAACCCCCTAAGCAGTTCATAGTGCTCCCATGTGGTGATGTTGCCACGAATACTCACCGGGCACTTGATAAGAGTAACATAAATGTTCCTACCATAAACACATCATCTATCAAAGACCTCACTACGAAACGCAGCCCCACACCTCTAACTTCCATAGCAGGCGTCTACACCATCCCCTGTGGATTCTGCCCCAAGAAATATGTAGGTGAAACAGGCAGAGATCTTGCGGTCCGTCTTAACGAGCATCTAAATGCCAGTAACAGAGATGACTTAAGGTAAGCCTGTGTCCTCCACAGACTCCACGGGCATTTGATGAACCGGGATGAGGCACAACTCGTTCTCACCGAACATGACCTTAGACGCCGGCTGTGTCTAGAAGCCTCGCTAATCGCCGTCTCCGACACAATAGAACGTAACACTAGAAACCACAAAATTTCTAAAACTTTAGCATACATGATACTCAACCAGGCAAAGCACCACCTACCCAACCACACAGTAACATGATCTCATCGTCTACCCGTCCTCATACCAATGTGGTATTTTTCAGGTCACCATGTGTCACTCACATTTCACTATATATACTGCCTATATATACTGTCTTTTAACCTCTGTATGTTAGTCGTGATGAAGGTCTCAGGACCGAACTTTTTCTAATACATATGTCCTAGTGTTTGCTTCGTGTTTTTCTAAACTAACTTGTCGGTATTTATTACCAAGGTTTATACCATTTCAAGAAGTATTAACAAGTCCAAAAGTTATTTTACAGCTCTAAGCATCACTAGTGAGGCCTCACTTGGATTATACCGCTCAGTTTTTGAGCTCTATACTACAGGATATAATTAATATTTAATATTTAATAATTTGATATCTTTATTTCTACAAGTACATGTGCAAGGTATACAGTCCTAGCTGACCTAACAGTGACATACTACTATATAGAAAGCTGCGTGTTATGCACAGCATTTCGGGCGAGACGTTTCCAGAATTAAGCGAGCCAAATGTTACAAATGTGTCTCATTTATCAGCGTGTCGGTCACCTATATGTGGTTGCGGGGTTTGATTCACAGCTCCTGGCTGTGTGTGTGTGTGTGTGTGTGTGTGTGTGTGTGTGTGTGTGTGTGTGTGTGTGTGTGTGTGTTTTATGGCAAGACTCCCAAGGTTTGTATTTGTATGGTCGTCAGTATTATTATTATTATAATCAAAAAGAAGCGCTAAGCCACAAGGGCTATACAGCGCTGCATGGTCGTCAGTAGCCAGGGGTAGCATGGCAACTCTTGTAAAAAGTTCACATTTAATAAGTTCCTTTATTTGCATAGTGGTCGAGCTTTTGTATGCAAGTGAGACCATATTGTGGACTGTCTCACGGCGGCTTCCCAGATGAGAAAATATTTTGTAATCTGTCACAGATAAGCCCGACAGTGAAGTTACAGGTGAGTTAAACCACAAGTTAGGTTACGATATAGCAAAGTTGACTCTAAAGTAAGAGATAAAATTCGACGAAATGAAATCATATCTGTTGAGCCTAAGAGCTAGAGCTCGATTATAACTTTAACATTCACAAATTTATTAACTTTGAAAAACCACACATGCAAAATTCACTTGTAATCATCACTAAACTTAGGTAGTCACAACTGCACGCCTGACAAAGAGCAAAGTTCTTCACAGAGCAGTTGTGAAGGACTCTTTGTGTTGTGAGGCGTGTAGCTGTGACTATCGTCTAAATGGTGATTAACAGTGCATTAGCGTTTTCAAAGTCAAATTTGTTATTTTTTTCCTCAAGGTTGCCTCTCTTTCCCCATTCCTCTCACCTAATTTACATATGATGCAAAACTATCTAGATAGTGAAGGGCCTCCAAGGAGATTTAGACACGCTGCAGGGCGGGTCAAGCAAGTGGTTGTTGGAGTTCAACGCCAAACGGTGCGAGTTAACGAAATTTGATCAACTTGAAAATCTGTTCCACGATGATTCATGGCACCTGGATGATGAGTGAAAATGTTTCTTCCTCTAGAGCTTCATTAACCCTTAAACTGTCCAAACGTAGATCTACGTTTTTTCAACATTTGAAAGTATGTAAAAAAAAAGTAGATCTTTTTTTTATATTTGAAAAGTGTAAAAAAAACTTTGATCTACTTTTTTTTATATTTGAAAATATGTAAAAAAAAACGTAGATCTACTTTTGGAGCACTACGCATGTGAACATAGATCTGCTTGGACAGTTTATGGGTTAAAGATGAAAATGATGTAGTTTTTCTAGCATCAATTTTACTCTTCCACAGTTTCAGTTTTCCCTTGAATGCTGTTAGTTTCTCTGACAACCCAACCAACGTCCGAGCGCGACCTTGTATTGAAATATTCAAGGCGCTAATCTCAACAAAAATCACGATAAGATAAAAGCCACTTACATCATCCATTTTGAATCTGAGAACTTTGGCGCCAGTGAATGATTTTCAGCCAAAAATATCTCGGTCTCGTTCAGTTTTTCTAGCAGTGGTTGGAGCACCTTTCCTGGTGACAGCCACCTAACCTCAGAGTGATACAACAGATACACATGTTTCCAACCAAAATCAAACACATGAATGAGGATCCTGGAGTTAAAAGCCCGAACTTTAATAAAATAACGACTTCAATTACCTGCATCAAATTCTGCATCTCACGTGACAACCTCTGAGAAGCAAGATTTTCACGGTGAAGGAGACAGTGAACAGTCAGCACGAGCGGATTTTCCTCTTTCACTCTAGCAGTGAAATCCTTATGTGCCCCTGAAATTGTTGGTGCACCATCACCATAGACACTAAAACACTGATTTTTACTGAAGCCCTCAACAATATCTTATCCAATTGTGGCGGTGTGTAGTGGCCGGCAGAACAGAAATTCCTCTTTCATATCTTCTGGATTTTGATACCGTACGTAAGCCATGAGTTGAGCATAATCATTATCTGTAGACTCGTCCGGATGGAGACCAAACCGTCCACACATTTTTATGGCCGCAATCACCTGGTCTTTTATATGACACAATATATTATGAATTCGTTGACTAATTGTGTCATTTCACAGAAGTAGCGGCTCATTTTTTTCTGCAGCTTCACTTCCACAAACTGTCCTCACCATCTCACGGGTTGTTGGTATCACCAATTCCTCACCAATAGGGTGTGGCTTCTTTACTCTTGCCATCCTCCAACTACGGCGAGGTATGAAGCAGGTGTTGCTCGCCTCACGGAGTAAACAGCTGTGTTAGCTGCAGCATTCAGTCCCTACTATTTCAGTTCTTGTTCTTTCCTTTCAAATATACTCCAATCTCTGCTCACAAGTGCTTTCCTTCTAATGTGCCTTCTAAGCCATTTCTGCTTGAATGACTCGTTGCTCAAACCTTCCCCACACAATTTGTACTTTAAGTATGCCACGTTGAGTGACGTGTGTGAAGCATACATTAAGATATTCCTCCTTGTACTGCCTTATTCTCATAATTTCTAACTATGAAGTAACCATCCTAAAAAGAATACAGAAACAACTTCTTAATGCTAGTCATGAAATACCACCAGAATTAGTAGTAGTAGTTAATAATAATAATAATAATAATAATAATAATAATAATAATAATAATAATAATAATAGTGTAGTGTCCGACAGATTGTAATAAAGTTGGTAGAATTACCGACAATATGTAAAGTAAAAGGACACAAGTGCAACTAACGTGACATTTTATTGTGGCAACGTTTCGCTCTCCAGGAGCTTTATCAAGCCATTATGTTGCGGTGTCCGGACACCGCAACATAATGGCTTTATAAAGCTCCTGGAGAGCGAAACGTTGCCACAATAAAATGTGGAAGATTGACACACTTATGCAGCATATGGGAATCTTTATTCAGGAAACGTTTCGCCACACAGTGGTTTCATCAGTCCAAAACAAAGAGGAAGGCGTAAGGAGAGGAGGAGCATGAGGTAATCAGTCCCTCAACCTGGAGTCGATGTGTTCAGTCCATCAATCTTGTAGATGGACTGAACACATCGACTCCAGGTTGAGGGACTGATTACCTCATGCTCCTCCTCTCCTTACGCCTTCCTCTTTGTTTTGGACTGATGAAGCCACTGTGTGGCGAAACGTTTCCTGAATAAAGATTCCCATATGCTGCATAAGTGTCTCAATCTTCAACTTGTCGGTTTTTCAAACCATTCATCACACAATAAAATGTCACATTAGTTGCACTTGTGTCCTTTTACTTTACAATAATAATAATAATAATAATAATAATAATAATAATAATAATAATAATAATGGCTTGTGACCCATTTTCGGGTGGGAACCCAGGGGTTCAAAACTTTCCCTCCACCTGCGTGTAGGAGGTAACAGGAACTCTGAAAAGGGAGAGCAGAGACTCGGCCCGGAGTTGTGGCTTGGTCAAGACAGGATTTAGCAAATGTATGTGCTTCATAAGTGAAACAAGTGGCATTTTGTTGATAATTATATTTCAGCATGATACAACATACATGACTCGTCATGACAAATTCACACTCATCATTGTGTAGAACAACAATACACTGGTAATTAAATTAAGCAGGAACACATCACAAGACGGTGGTGAGTGTGTGTGGTCAGGTATGATGGGGATGACGTGGGGCTTTGTGAAGACTCGAGGCAGAGCAATCACAGGTTTACTGGTACTGGACTCACTGGTGACGTTGTACCTCGTCCTGAGCTAAACTGGCCACATTGCCTCATGCAGTGACGTTGCTTCCGGATACATGTGTCACCCGACCTAAGTGTCAGTGCCACACCTCTCAATATTTACTATCATTGGATATGTATGTCTCCGCACTTTTAGTACTCTCTCGCGCTCGATTTCTGAATATATTATACATACATATATATATATATATATATATATATATATATATATATATATATATATATATATATATATATATATATATATATATATATATATATATAATATATATATATTATATAATATATATATATATAATATATATATATTATATAATATATATATATATAATATATATATATTATATAATATATATATATTATATATATATATATATATATATATATATATATATATATATATATATATAATATATATTATATATATATATATATATATATATATATATATATATATATATATATATATATATATATATATATATATATATATATTCATATATACATACACACACAACATAAAACGCTTAGATAGGAACAGAAAGGGTGGTGGAGTATGTGCCTACATTAGAAATGACTTAGCTTACAACCCAAGACCTGATTTAAATAACAATAAACTGGAGATTCTATGGTTTGAAGTGCTGCTTCCCAAGACCAAACCCATCTTAGTAGGAACTAGTTACCGCAGTCCCACCCAGGACCAGTTCTTAGAAGACTTTTCCAGAGTATTGTCCGGACTTGAAAACAATTGCTAGACAATAATACTGGGCGACTTCAATATCTGTTTTCAGCAGCAAAATACCGGGCTATGCAAAAGGTATAAGCAAATTCTAGGTTTAAATAGTTACACTCAACTAATTAATACACCAACCCGGATCATACAGTTCTCAGCCACCCTAATTGACCACATACTTTGTAACCGCGCTGAGAACATTACTCAGTCAGGCGTCATTACCACAGTCTTAGTGATCATTTCATCATTTACTGCACCAGGAAAATCACTAGGGATAGGATAGGCCTACACAGGACAATAAAAATGAGGTCAACTAGAAACTACAGTAAATAAACTGGTAAATAGGCTACACAATTGTGACTGGACAGAGATAACAAGTTGCATGGACGTAAACGATGCCTGGGAAAAATTCAAAACAATGTTCACTACCATCCTTGATAATATTGCACCAGTTAAAGAGGTTAGGATTAAACGAAGAACTGAACCCTGGATGACTACTGAGATATTAGATAATATGAAATTCAGAGACCAGCTGCTAAAAAGATTTAAAGCAAACAGACAGGATATTGCAGCACTAAATGAATTCCAAAGGGTGAGGAACAGAGACTTATAAAAGGAGCAAAGGCAAAGCACTATTGCTCAAAAATTGAAGAGTATAAGCATAACCCCAGAAAGCTCTGGCAACAACTAAAACAGTTCGGGTATAGCCATAAGCCAGTAGATAGGTCTAACATAGTACTCACTATCGATAATGAGGTACGCCACGAAACATCTAAGGTGGCAAATTGCTTTAATTCCTACTACACATCTGTTGCATCAACACTGGTAAGTAAACTACCAGCTGCATCAAATACCTTTAACACAGACTCTGATAAGTTTCAAACATACTATACCAATAAAGGGGTAACCCCAAACAGTCGTCAACTAGTAAGTGTATCTCATGACTTTATTCAAAAAGAACTAAGCAGGTTAAACCCAACTAAGATCACAGGCCCTGATAACATCCCGTCTAAGTTCCTAAAAGATGGTGCTTCTGAACTGTCAATCCCTATTGCTTACATAATAAATCTATCAATCACCACTAATACCGTACCGGAGGGGTTCAAGGAGGCCAGAGTTACTCTTATCTTCAAGAAAAATAGTAGGTCTGATGTCAGCAACTATAGGCCTATTAGTATACTCAGTATAATATCTAAAATTCTAGAGAGGGCGGTGTACTCTCAAGTAGTTAAATACCTTAATGACAACAACATTCTCCATAGCTATCAATCGGGCTTTAGAAGATCCTACTCAACCGACACCTCCCTAATTAATCTGATGGATTACCTGAGAACTGAAATGTCAAAGGGGAACCTCATAGGTATGGTAACCTTAGACCTGCAAAAGGCCTTCGATACTGTCAACCACAATATATTATGTAAGAAACTTCAAGCTATCGGTATAGGTTCTGTAGACTGGTTTAAGTCCTACCTTAGCAACAGGAGACAAATAGTCAAAATCAACAAAACGGAATTAGAACCCCTGCCGATAACATGTGGAGTTCCCCAAGGTAGTATTCTGGGTCCCTTATTATTATGTTATGTCAATGACATGCCTATCATTGTCAAGTGCAAACTCCTACTGTATGCAAACTCCTACTGTAAATAGTTAGTAGCCAACAAACTATCATTACACCTCGGGAAAACTGAAGCCATTCTCTTTGGCACGAAACATAAACTGAGAAGGGTAAATAATTTTAATGTCCAGTCAAATGGGGAGCCCATCACTTTGGTTTCATCAGAAAAATATCTGGGAATCCCCTTTGACCCATGCATGTCAGGAGAATTGATAGGGAACAGTGTAGTAAAGAAAGCGAATGCCAGACTGAAGTTCCTGTATAGACAAGCACAGTGTCTACCTACTGAGGCTCGCAGGACCCTATGTCTAGCCCTTATACAATGCCATATGGATTACGCTTGCTCTTCATGGTACTCTGCCTTGACAAAAAAACTGAAAGATAGACTGCAAATCACCCAGAACAAAATCGTAAGATTCATCCTGGGGCTGGGACCAAGAGAACATGTAGGCCAGGATGAATTACAGCAGTTGGATATGCTGAATGTTGAAGACAGAGTAAAACAACTGAAACTATATCATGTTTATAAAATTGCTCACAAACAGTGTCCAGAATATCTTGCTGTCAATTTTGTCAAGGTTGGGAGCCAAAGCAATCATAGTACTAGGGGGGGGAGAGCACAGTTTTGTAGTACCCACAGTCATTGGCCAGGCTTCAAACACCTTTTATTGTACAGCAATAAAGGAATGGAACAGACTACCCGCACATGTCAAAGCCAGTCATAGCATGAACCAGTTTAAGAAGAGTGGCAAAAGGTGTCTGATGAATGTAGCTACAGAAAGGGAGGGGAATGATTTTCTATTTTTTAGCTAACATGCGTGTAAATTTTACCTTATTCCTAATAATGACCCTCGTATTATAGTCTTAATGACCCTCGTGTAGTAGATAGTCTTTTTAGCATGATAAGATGTTATCTTCATTATAGAATAATAAGAAAATATTATAACCTTTATATTATAATAATAAGTTAATAGGACCCCAATGGAAATAAGTCACTCTGTCTGACTTTTTTGGGTTATCCCAGGTTCTCTACACATATGCTGCTATGTATGATAATTCTATGTAACTGTATTTGTGTATACCTGAATAAACTTAGTTACTTACACACACACACACACACACACACACACACACACACACACACACACACACACACACACACACACACACAATATTTATGGTATTCATCTTTTTCAGAATCAACTTGAGTGTATGGTAACTTTGACTTATACCATGACTTCTGGTTAAGTGTCTATTGTACCTTGTTTGTGGCCAGTTTCTGTCACTGCAACTTATTTAGCCACAGACTGACACATAAATTTACATTCCAACAACTGTACCATTCCGCACAGGTAAACGTACTTTATATTACAGTCATGGCTCTTATCCAGCACTACTGGTTCTGTGATACAATCTTAATTGGTTCTGAAGACATTTACACCTCGGTGGTATGGTACACACATACACAGTCAGCAATATTTATATTTAATCCTGTGCCTTATTGACGCAGTTGGCTTTATTACGTTTCACGTGATTGCATTCATTTCTATCTTCGTCGTTTATCCTGTATTGTTACTTACCTTCAAAGTGGGTACCTTGACGCTGGTGAAGGACTCTTGATCAAAGGCACTGAAGTAACTCTCTCCTTCCTCAGATCACATCTGGATGCTATATGACTCCTACGGGTTAAGAGCTTCCCAGTGAATATAATAATTATACAATTACCAATCCATCTCGATTGGATAATTGCAAACAAAGAAGTCAACCAGGAGGCCTGGTCTGGGACCTGTTTGTACGATTTGTTTTAAAGTTTTTGTATTTTGTTTTGACTTAGTGTTAAGTAGGATGGTGCATTACTTTTTTTGATCCAAAAAACGCTGAATGACCTTGTAGGTCAGAGCGCTTTGTAAAACTTATGACTTCCTTCTTAACCGTGACTCTCGGTGTTCTCGCAATGGTGCACTCATTATATGCACTTATGGTATGTCTGAGAACATGGCATTTCTGTGGCTGCTAAGAATGTTTAAGTTTTCCTAAGTTATCGGAACTCACTTGACCTTATTTAAAGCGTAGCTCAAATATTTGGGAGAAAAACTCTACTAAGATTCTTTGCAGTCGAGAGATAAGTTTTGCCTTATATCTTATCAGTTCTCAGTTTTCAACTTACATATATACCTCGTGTAGGACTGCGTCACTCTCACTGAAGTACTTAACTTTATATTTATGGTATACATTCCCGACAAGTTAATAAGACACATGGCAACGTTTCGCTCTCCAGGAGTTTTGTCAAGCCGTTACAAACAAGACATGGACACAGAGAGTGTATATAGGCTTTAGAGCGAGGCGTAAGACACGATATAATCGTTGTAGTAATACTAGAAGTAGTAGAAGTTGTAACACTTGTGGTAACAGTAGTAGTTGTAGTTGTGGTTTTGGTCTTATTATCTTGATTGGAATAGAAGTGTGTGAGATCGTCTTCTTTTATTTTATTCTTGTCCTCACAAGACTTTACATTACTTATGTTAATTATTTAATAATCTACTTTATAGGGAATAGGTTTCCTGTAAACTTGAAACTTTAAGGTGTTATTTACTTTGTGAATGAGGACGTCTAGAAGTGATGAGGCATCATCATTGGATTTTTCCTAAGAGAATATCGAATTTGTAATCCAGAGTTTCGCGACGAAGTGTACATAAACACACCAAACCTTCAGTGATCTACATTTTCCTTCATCAATTCTCCACGCACCAACATCACTCCTGACAAAGTTATAATCCTTCCCAATAGCCAGGTTGCATTGAACGTTTCTAAAGTACTCGCGCAAACTATCACTAGTCACCATCGCAGCCAGTAATTACACCTTGAACAAGTCAATGCAGGGGTTTACACTATACCATGTGGAGGCTGTGACAGAATATACGTAGGTGAAACAACAAGGAACTTCGAAACACGTCTCAATGAACATAATGCATGTAAGAATGATAACTTGAACAGTGCCTTCGTACAACACCAGAATTCCGCCAACCACCTGATGAAATTCAACAACACCCGACTAGTGATTATAGAACCTAATTTCCGCAGACGTAAATGCCTTGAATCATCATTAATCGCTATTTCTAATACAATTAAGCAAAACAAAGGCAGCTTCATTATTTCTCAAGAATTCTCATCAAAACAATAAATCCTGCCATCACATTGTTGCTGCTGCTGATACTATTATTATAACCACGGGGAAGTGCAAAACCCGTAGGAATTATACAGCGCCTGTAGGGGGGGAGGAAGGTATTCAGACTGAATTCAGGGAACTGGAACACAGATCCAATTCCTTAGATCAAGAGCCTCTCACCAACGTCAAGGAACCTCCCTTGAGGGGCATAGCAGTAGAAATGTGTTGTCATGTGGAATGTTTGCTGTGGTATATACTATGTATAAATTAGCGATGGTTGCCTATCAACAAATACGTAATAATGCTTGTCCGCTCTTTCAGTGCCCGGTAATATATAGTGTATGATAAGATACATGTGTAACACTCTAGTAACTTTACTGACGAAACGTGACCCAGTGTAACAGCTTTCTCCAGTCGAATACAAGTAAATATAACACTGGCGACAGTAGTAGCAGTAGTTTTGAGGTGATCAGTCCCTCAGTCTTGTTTCCCTTCCTGTACTATCTGGGTTTTTTGTTTTTAATTACATGTAGTTAATTACACACACTGAAGGAGGGTAGAACATGAGAGACGTTCATACGAGACTATCAGATGAAAGTCTCTGTGCAACTGATGCGTTGTTAAAAAGTTTGTAACAGTTGTATAATTATTTTTTCGAATATAAAATATTACAATAAATTATTATTTTGACATATACCTTTACCTTTGATATATATTTTGATGGGTTTCGCGAGTTGCCCTAATCTCGCAGCCCGGCCCTGGGTCAGGTTTGCCTGGTCAACCAGGCTGTTACTGATGCTGGTGGCCCGCTGCCTCAAATATTCATCACAACCTGGTAGATCTGGTCCCTGACTGAGTATTTTTGGGGTTTACTCTTGAAGACTTCTGGTAAGATGGTTATTATATTATAATCACAGGGAAGCGCTAAACACAGGATTATGCACCGCATGTGGGGGGGGGGGATGGAAAGTATTCAGGCTCAATTCAGGGAACCGGAGCACAGATCCAATTCTCTAGATCAAGAGCCCCTCACCAGCGTCAAGGAACCTCCCTTGAGGGGTGGTAAGATGGTAAAAAGTTGGGGACCCCGGGTGTTGATACAGTGTTCTGTTATTGTGACCACGACGCTCTCGCCTTTCACTGAGTTTACTCTATAATCTATACTTTCTCCAGTATCTCTCACTCCAGTATGATGTTATGGCACTGTGAAGATTTGGGACTAGGCCCTCAGGCACTTTCCACATATATATCTCCGCTCCAGCGAGTACATATGTAGGATTTTGAGAGGTTGGACAAGACAGATGTTTGGGCATGAGGAACCAAGACCATGAACCACATGCATAAAATCATCACACATAATAATAATATTATTAACACATCTGTCGTCTCCCACCAACGCAGGGTGGGAGCGGTCAGTGACGCCAGAAAGCAATGGGTAGGAAAAAAAGGAGATAAGAGTAGATAGAGGTACTTGAATGTAAATGTATAAGTTAGATAGCTTCTTTCTACAATTACCTGATACACCAGGCTGTGGACAAACTAGCTGGCACTCTCTAGTTGACCAGATAGTCAACCGGGAAGTCTGGGCCTCCATCCAGTTACAGGTGAAAATCAGAGCTCAACCAGGCCAGTTAGTCGAAAATAAGACACTGGACCCAAGAGCTGGAGCTCAAACCCTCGTCCTTTGCTCTCACACTCTTTATTAATGTGGGTACTGTGGAAGGACTCGAAGGATACTTAGTCTTACTCTGGGGTTTCTGCACACTGTTAGGTGGAGCCTCTGCCAGTTTAGGTAAAAAAAGTCACAGGAGAAAAATCAGTACAAAACCTAACCTGGTTGATCAGACCCTGATCCACCATGAGGCCTGGTCTCAGACCGGGCTGCGGGGGCGTTGACCCCTGAAACCCTCTCTGTCGTCATAGTTGCTGATCTCCTGTATATGTATATGTTATCTGAGTATCATAGTACCATCCATATGTTTTACATACATGACCCCTTGCTAGGCTCAGTGACTAGCTTGTGTGACGTCACGTGATGCTGTTGTGAGCGGTGTGCTCCCATGATCGCTCTCATTCCCCGCTTAGGTCTACAATAGGCAACACGGCAGGCGGGACTTCCTCCTCCACACACTGCTGATGTAAGTGTTACCATCCAACAAGTGTGTTTAACTCCAACCATCACATCTCCACGAACCCTCCCAACATCTCCAGGTAAACCTAACCTATTCTTACCTAACCTAACCAATTCTTTCCTTACCTAACCTTTCCTAACCTAACCCATTCTTTCCTAACCTAACCTGTCCTCACCTATCCTAACCTAACCTAACCTATCCTAACCTAACCTAACCTATTCTATTCTTTCCTAACCTAACCTGTCCTAACCTAACTTAACCTAACCTAACCTAACCTAACCTAACCTGTCCTATCCTATCCTAACCTAACCTAACCTAACCTAACCTTTCCTAACTAACCTAACCTATCCTAATTTAACCTATTCTTACCTAACCTAACCTAACCAATTCTTTCCTTACCTAACCTGTCCTATCCTAACCTAACCTAACCTATCCTAATCAAACCTAACTTATCCTAACGTAATCTAATCTGACCTAAATCAACCTAACCTAACCAATATTTTTGTTATCCCCTCCCCCCGTTACTATTAACTGTGTCATGGCGCTGCCGCAAATTAGTGAAGGGCTTTCTATCCTAGAAATTTGAGCCATCTTCCATTTCCTCAGATCAAACCTCATTGCCTCCCTTTCCTCAGGCGCTGTGTGATCGGTCCGGGTTTCTGCTTTCCTATGAATATTTGATTTATGGTGAGTTTAGCATACTGAAGTTTACCTCCTCATACTGAAGTTTACCTCCTCATACTGAAGTTTAGATACCTCACACTAAAGTTTACCTCCTCACACGAAGAGTTTACCTCCTCACAGGGAAGTTTACTTCTAGGAATGTGGGAAAAATCCAGCTGCCCCAGCCAGAGTGTATGTCTCAGTGCATATGTCTCATTGTATGTCTCAGTGTGTATGATTCTCATTATATGTCTCAGTGTATGTTTTTCATTGTATGTCTCAGCGTATATGTCTCTCATTGTATGTCTCAGTGTATATGTTTCTCATTATATGTATCAGTGTATAAGTCTCTCATTGTATGTCTCAGTGTATATGTCTCATTGTATGTCTCAGTGTATATGTCTCTCAGTGTATGTTTTTCATTGTATGTCTCAGTGTATATGTCTCTCATTGTATGTCTCAGTGTATATGTTTCTCATTATATGTCTCAGTGTATATGTCTCTCGTATGTCTCAGTGTATATGTCTCTCGTATGTCTCAGTGTATATGTCTCTCATTGTATGTCTCAGTGTATATGTTTCTCATTATATGTCTCAGTGTATATGTGTCTCGTATGTCTCAGTGTATATGTCTCTAAATGTATGTCTTAGTGTATGTCTCTCATTGTATGTCTCAGTGTATATGTCTCATTGTATGTCTCAGTGTATATGTTTCTCATTGTATGTCTCAGTGTATATGTCTCAGTGTATGTCTCATTGTGTGTCTCATTATATGTCTCAGTGTATATGTCTTTCATTGTCTCAGTGTAAATGTCACTCATTGTATGTCTCAGTGTATATGTTTCTCATTGTATGCCTCAGTGTATGTCTATCATTGTGTGTCTGAGCATGTCTCTCAGTGTGTGTCTCTGAGTATGTCTCTCAGTGTGTGTGTCTGAGTATGTCTCTTAGTTTGTGTCTCTGAGTATGTCTCTCAGTTTGTGTCTCTGAGTATGTCTCTCAGTTTGTGTCTCTCAGTGTGTGTGTCTGAGTATGTCTCTCAGTTTGTGTCTCTGAGTATGTCTCTCAGTTTGTGTCTCTCAGTGTGTGTGTCTGAGTATGTCTCTTAGTTTGTGTCTCTCAGTGTGTGTGTCTGAGTATGTCTCTTAGTTTGTGTCTCTGAGTATGTCTCTCAGTTTGTGTCTCTGAGTATGTCTCTCAGTTTGTGTCTCTCAGTGTGTGTGTCTGAGTATGTCTCTTAGTTTGTGTCTCTCAGTGTGTGTGTCTGAGTATGTCTCTTAGTTTGTGTCTCTGAGTATGTCTCTCAGTTTGTGTCTCTGAGTATGTCTCTCAGTTTGTGTCTCTCAGTGTGTGTGTCTGAGTATGTCTCTCAGTTTGTGTCTCTCAGTGTGTGTGTCTGAGTATGTCTCTCAGTTTGTGTCTCTGAGTATGTCTCTCAGTTTGTGTCTCTCAGTGTGTGTGTCTGAGTATGTCTCTCAGTTTGTGTCTCTGAGTATGTCTCTTAGTTTGTGTCTCTGAGTATGTCTCTTAGTTTGTGTCTCTGAGTATGTCTCTCAGTTTGTGTCTCTGAGTATGTCTCTCAGTTTGTGTCTCTCAGTTTGTGTCTCTGAGTATGTCTCTTAGTTTGTGTCTCTGAGTATGTCTCTTAGTTTGTGTCTCTGAGTATGTCTCTCAGTTTGTGTCTCTCAGTGTGTGTGTCTGAGTATGTCTCTCAGTTTGTGTCTCTGAGTATGTCTCTCAGTTTGTGTCTCTGAGTATGTCTCTTAGTTTGTGTCTCTGAGTATGTCTCTTAGTTTGTGTCTCTGAGTATGTCTCTCAGTTTGTGTCTCTGAGTATGTCTCTCAGTTTGTGTCTCTCAGTGTGTGTGTCTGAGTATGTCTCTCAGTTTGTGTCTCTGAGTATGTCTCTCAGTTTGTGTCTCTGAGTATGTCTCTCAGTTTGTGTCTCTCAGTGTGTGTGTCTGAGTATGTCTCTCAGTTTGTGTCTCTGAGTATGTCTCTTAGTTTGTGTCTCTGAGTATGTCTCTCAGTTTGTGTCTCTCAGTGTGTGTGTCTGAGTATGTCTCTCAGTTTGTGTCTCTGAGTATGTCTCTCAGTTTGTGTCTCTGAGTATGTCTCTTAGTTTGTGTCTCTGAGTATGTCTCTCAGTTTGTGTCTCTGAGTATGTCTCTCAGTTTGTGTCTCTGAGTATGTCTCTCAGTTTGTGTCTCTGAGTATGTCTCTCAGTTTGTCTCTGAGTATGTCTCTCAGTTTGTGTCTCTGAGTATGTCTCTTAGTTTGTGTCTCTGAGTATGTCTCTCAGTTTGTGTCTCTGAGTATGTCTCTCAGTTTGTGTCTCTGAGTATGTCTCTCAGTTTGTGTCTCTGAGTATGTCTCTTAGTTTGTGTCTCTGAGTATGTCTCTCAGTTTGTGTCTCTGAGTATGTCTCTCAGTTTGTGTCTCTGAGTATGTCTCTCAGTGTATATATATATGCTGTGGATTTATTTTAATCCCTATTTTAGTTATTACGGTAATCTTATCTGGTGGTGAAAAGGTTACACAGATCCTTACTAATCCTCGTGTAGTCGATAGGCTTGAAACCTGGCGCCTCACAGGGCCCCGCCGGATGTGTGCACAAGGACTATACAGTCACACACCTCAACAAGATACACTCGGTCTAACATTTGCCTTTATACGATGGAATACGGGTTATCACACTTTGTATTCCCAGGGGAAGCGCTGGACCCGTAAGGGTCGTACAGCATCTGGGAAAATGGAAGATAATCAAGTTCCTTGAAGGGTAGGGAAGGCGAATAATTCTCATCCAAATATTACACCACCTGATCATTCCCTAGTGCTTCAGTAAACACTGTGTAATCATACCAAGATTAATAATTATGTACATCTTATTAAAACTCCTAATATGAATTAATACAGTAGAGTTTTAATTAGAGTAAGTTATGGGGATATAAATGACGTGTTGAAAATAATGAACCCAGACGGGATTCCGAGCAGTGGATTCAAATTGGAGAAATTTAGATTTAGAAAGGATAATGGGAAGAACTGGTCTGTGTTACTGCTGACACTATGAGTGTAACTACTGACACAAACTATGAGTGTAACTACTGTCACAAACTGTGAGTGTAACTACTGACACAAACTATGAGTGTAACTACTGTCACAAACTGTGAGTGTAACTACTGACACAAACTGTGAGTGTAACTACTGACACAAACTATGAGTGTAACTACTGACAAAAACTGTTAGTGTAACTACTGTCACAAACTGTGAGTGTAACTACTGACAAAAACTGTTAGTGTAACTACTGACACAAACTATGAGTGTAACTACTGACACAAACTATGAGTGTAACTGACACAAACTGTGAGTGTAACTACTGACAAAAACTGTTAGTGTAACTACTGACACAAACTATGAGTGTAACTATTGACACAAACTATGAGTGTAACTGACACAAACTGTGAGTGTAACTACTGAAACAAACTGTGAGTGTAACTACTGAAACAAACTGTGAGTGTAACTACTGTCACAAACTGTGAGTGTAACTACTGTCACAAACTGAATGTAACTACTGACACAAACTGTGAGTGCAACTACTGACACAAACTATGAGTGTAACTACTGACAAAAACTGTTAGTGTAACTACTGACACAAACTATGAGTGTAACTACTGACACAAACTATGAGTGTAACTACTGACACAAACTGTGAGTGTAACTACTGACACAAACTGTGAGTGTAACTACTGACACAAACTGTGAGTGTAATTACTGACACAAACTGTGAGTGTAACTACTGACACAAACTATGAGTGTAACTACTGACACAAACTGTGAGTGTAACTACTGACAAAAACTATGAGTGTAACTACTGACAAAAACTGTAAGTGTAACTACTGACACAAACTGTTAGTGTAACTACTGACACAAACTGTGAGTGTAACTACTGTCACAAACTGTGAGTGTACTGACACAAACTATGAGTGTAACTACTGTCACAAACTGTGATTGTAACTACTGTCACAAACTGTGATTGTAACTACTGTCACAAACTGTGAGTGTAACTACTGTCACAAACTGTGAGTGTAACTACTGTCACAAACTGTGAGTGTAACTACTGACACAAACTGTGAGTGTAACTACTGACACAAACTATGAGTGTAACTACTGACACAAACTGTGAGTGTAACTACTGACACAAACTGTGAGTGTAACTACTGACACAAACTGTGAGTGTAACTACTGACACAAACTATGAGTGTAACTACTGACACAAACTGTGAGTGTAACTACTGACACAAACTGTGAGTGTAACTACTGACACAAACTGTGAGTGTAACTGTCACAAACTGTGAGTGTAACTACTGTCACAAACTGAGTGTAACTACTGACACAAACTGTGAGTGCAACTACTGACACAAACTATGAGTGTAACTACTGACAAAAACTGTTAGTGTAACTACTGACACAAACTATGAGTGTAACTACTGACACAAACTGTGAGTGTAACTACTGACACAAACTATGAGTGTAACTACTGTCACAAACTGTGAGTGTAACTACTGACACAAACTGTGAGTGTAACTACTGTCACAAACTGTGAGTGTAACTACTGAAACAAACTGTGAGTGTAACTACTGACACAAACTATGAGTGTAACTACTGACACAAACTGTGAGTGTAACTACTGACAAAAACTATGAGTGTAACTACTGACAAAAACTGTGAGTGTAACTACTGACACAAACTGTGAGTGTAACTACTGACACAAACTGTGAGTGTAACTACTGACACAAACTGTGAGTGTAACTACTGACAAAAACTATGAGTGTAACTACTGACAAAAACTGTAAGTGTAACTACTGACACAAACTGTGAGTGTAACTACTGACACAAACTGTGAGTGTAACTACTGACACAAACTATGAGTGTAACTACTGACACAAACTGTGAGTGTAACTGACACAAACTGTGAGTGTAACTACTGACACAAACTGTGAGTGTAACTACTGTCACAAACTATGAGTGTAACTGCTGACACAAACTGTGAGTGTAACTACTGACACAAACTATGAATGTAACTACTGATACAAACTGTGAGTGTAACTACTGACACAAGCAATGAGTGTAACTACTGACACAGACTATGAGTGTAGCTACTGACACAAACTATGAGTGTAACTACTGACACAAACTATGAGTGTAACTACTGACACAAACTATGAGTGTAACTACTGACACAAACTATGAATGTAACTACTGACACAAACTGTGAGTGTAACTACTGACACAAACTGTGAGTGTAACTACTGACACAAACTGTGAGTGTAACTACTGACACGAACTGTGAGTGTAACTACTGACACAAACTGTGAGTGGAACTACTGACACAAACTATGAGTGTAACTACTGACACAAACTGTGAGTGTAACTGACACAAATTGTGAGTGTAACTACTGACACAAACTATGAGTGTAACTACTGACACAAACTGCGAGTGTAACTACTGACACAAACTGTGAGCGTAACTACTGACGCAAACTGCGAGTGTAACTGACATAAACTATGAGGGTAATTACTGACACAAACTGTGAGTGTAGCTACTGACACAAACTATGAGTGTAACTGACACAAACTATGAGTGTAACTACTAACACAAACTATGAGTGTAACTACTGACACAAACTGTGAGTGTAACTACTGACAAACTGTGAGTGTAACTGACACAAACTGTGAGTGTAACTACTGACACAAACTATGAGTTAACAACTGACACAAACTGTGAGTGTAACTGACACAACCTGTGAGTGTAACAGACACAAACTGTGAGTGTAACAGACACAAACTGTGAGTGTAACTGACACAAACTGTGAGTGTAACTGATACAAACTATGAGTGTAACTACTGACACAAACTGTGAGTGTAACTACTGACACAAACTGTGAGTGTAACTGACACAAACTGTGAGTGTAACTACTGACACAAACTGTGAGTGTAACTACTGACACAAACTGTGAGTGTAACTACTGACACAAACTGTGAGTGTAACTGACACAAACTGTGAGTGTAACTGACACAAACTATGAGGGTAATTACTGACACAAACTGTGAGTGTAACTACTGACACAAACTATGAATGTAACTACTGATACAAACTGTGAGTGTAACTACTGACACAAACTATGAGTGTAACTGACACAAACTATGAGTGTAACTACTGACACAAGCTATGAGTGTAACTACTGACACAAACTATGAGGGTAACTACTGACACAAACTATGAGTGTAACTACTGACACAAACTATGAATGTAACTACTGATACAAACTGTGAGTGTAACTACTGACACAAACTATGAGTGTAACTACTGACACAAACTATGAGTGTAACTACTGACACAAACTATGAGTGTAACTACTGACACAAACTATGAGTGTAACTACTGACACAAACTATGAGTGTACTGACACAAACTGGTAGTGTAACTGACACAAACTATGAGTGTAACTACTGACACAAACTGTGAGTGTAACTGACACAAACTGTGAGTGTAACTACTGACACAAACTATGAGTGTAACTACTGACACAAACTATGAATGTAACTGACACAAACTATGAGTGTAACTGACACAAACTGTGAGTGTAACTACTGACACAAGCTATGAGTGTAACTACTGACACAAACTATGAATGTAACTACTGACACAAACTGTGAGTGTAACTACTGACACAAACTATGAGTGTAACTACTGACACAAACTATGAATGTAACTACTGATACAAACTGTGAGTGTAACTACTGACACAAACTGCGAGTGTAACTGACACAAACTGTGAGTGTAACTACTGACACAAACTGTGAGTGTAACTACTCTCACAAACTATGAGTGTAACTACTGACACAAACTATGAGTGTAACTGACACAAACTATGAGTGTAACTACTGACACAAACTATGAGTGTAACTGACACAAACTATGAGTGTAACTACTGACACAAACTATGAGTGTAACTGACACAAACTATGAGTGTAACTACTGACACAAACTATGAGTGTAACTACTGACACAAACTATGAGTGTAACTGACACAAACTATGAGTGTAACTACTGACACAAACTATGAGTGTAACTACTGACACAAACTGTGAGTGTAACTACTGACACAAACTGTGAGTGTAACTACTGACACAAACTGTGAGTGTAACTACTGACACAAACTGTGAGTGTAACTACTGACACAAACTGTGAGTGTAACTACTGACACAAACTGTGAGCGTAACTACTGACACAAACTGTGAGTGTAACTACTGTCACAAACTGTGAGTGTAACTGACACAAACTATGAGTGTAACTACTGACACAGACTGTGAGTGTAACTACTCACACACACTATGAATGTAACTACTGATACAAACTGTGAGTGTAACTACTTACATAAACTGTGAGTGTAACTACTTTCACAATCTATGAGTGTAACTACTGACACAGACTGTGAGTGTAACTACTCACACAAACTATGAATGTAACTACTGATACAAAACTGTGAGTGTAACTACTGACACAAACTATGAGTCTAACTGACACAGACTATGAGTGTAACTACTGACACAAACTATGAATGTAACTACTGATACAAACTGTGAGTGTAACTGACACAAACTGCGAGTGTAACTGACACAAACTATGAGTGTAACTACTGACACAAACTATGAATGTAACTATTGATACAAACTGTGAGTGTAACTACTGACACAAACTATGAGTGTAACTGGCACAAACTGTGAGTGTAACTACTGACACAAACTGTGAGTGTATCTACTCTCACAAACTGTGAGTGTAACTACTGACACAAACTATGAGTGTAAATACTGACACAAACTATGAGTGTAACTACTGACACAAACTGTGAGTGTAACTACTGACACAGACTATGAGTGTAACTACTGACACAAACTGCGAGTGTAACTGACACAAACTGCGAGTGTAACTGACACAAACTATGAGTGTAACTACTGACACAAACTATAAATGTAACTACTGATACAAACTGTGAGTGTAACTACTGACACAAACTGTGAGTGTAACTGACACAAACTATGAGTGTAACTACTGACACAAACTGGGAGTGTAACTACTGACTCAAACTACGAGTGTAACTACTGACACAAACTATGAATGTAACTACTGACACAAACAGTGAGTGTAACTACTGACACAAACTGTGAGTGTAACTACTGACACAAACTATGAGTGTAACTATTGACACAAACTGTGAGTGTAACTACTGACACAAACTGTGAGTGTAACTACTGACACAAACTGTGAGTGTAACTACTGACACAAACTGTGAGTGTAACTACTGACACAAACTGTGAGTGTAACTGCTGACACAAACTGTGAGTGTAACTGCTGACACAAACTGTGAGTGTAACTACTGACACAAACTGTGAGTGTAACTACTGACACAAACTGTGAGTGTAACTGACACAAATTGTGAGTGTAACTGCTGACACAAACTATGAATGTAACTACTGACACAAACTGTGAGTGTAACTACTGACACAAACTGTGAGTGTAACTACTGACACAAACTGTGAGTGTAACTGACACAAACTGTGAGTGTAACTACTGATACAAACTATGAGTTTAACTACTGACACAAACTATGAGTGTAACTACTGACACAAACTATGAGTGTAACTGACACAACCTGTGAGTGTAACAGACACAAACTGTGAGTGTAACAGACACAAACTGTGAGTGTAACTGACACAAACTGTGAGTGTAACTACTGACACAAACTGTGAGTGTAAGTACTGACACAAACTGTGAGTGTAACTACTGACACAAACTGTGAGTGTAACTACTGACACAAACTGTGAGTGTAACTACTGACACAAACTGTGAGTGTAACTACTGACACAAACTGTGAGTGTAACTACTGACACAAACTGTGAGTGTAACTACTGACACAAACTGTGAGTGTAACTACTGACACAAACTGTGAGTGTAACTACTGACACAAACTGTGAGTGTAACTGACACAAACTGTGAGTGTAACTACTGACACAAACTATGAGTGTAACTACTGACACAAACTGTGAGTGTAACTACTGACACAAACTGTGAGTGTAACTACTGACACAAACTGTGAGTGTAACTACTGACACAAACTGTGAGTGTAACTACTGACACAAACTGTGAGTGTAACTACTGACACAAACTGTGAGTGTAACTACTGACACAAACTGTGAGTGTAACTACTGACACAAACTATGAGTGTAACTACTGTCACAAACTGTGACTGTAACTACTGTCACAAACTATGAGTGTAACTACTGTCACAAACTGTGAGTGTAACTTCTGACACAAACTATGAGTGTAACTACTGACACAAACTGTGAGTGTAACTACTGACACAAACTATGAGTGTAACTACTGACACAAACTATGAGTGTAACTACTGACACAAACTGTGAGTGTAACTGACACAAACTGTGAGTGTAACTACTGACACAAACTGTGAGTGTAACTGACACAAACTGTGAGTGTAACTACTGACACAAACTATGAGTGTAACTACTGACACAAACTGTGAGTGTAACTACTGACACAAACTGTGAGTGTAACTACTGACACAAACTGTGAGTGTAACTGACACAAACTGTGAGTGTAACTACTGACACAAACTGTGAGTGTAACTACTGACACAAACTATGAGTGTAACTACTGACACAAACTATGAGTGTAACTACTGACACAAACTGTGAGTGTAACTACTGACACAAACTGTGAGTGTAACTACACAAACTGTGAGTGTAACTACTGACACAAACTGTGAGTGTAACTGACACAAACTGTGAGTGACACAACCTGTGAGTGTAACTACTGACACAAACTGTGAGTGTAACTACTGACACAAACTGTGAGTGTAACTACTGACACAAACTGTGAGTGTAACTACTGACACAAACTGTGAGTGTAACTACTGACACAAACTGTGAGTGTAACTACTGACACAAACTGTGAGTGTAACTACTGACACAAACTGTGAGTGTAACTACTGACACAAACTGTGAGTGTAACTACTGACACAAACTGTGAGTGTAACTACTGACACAAACTGTGAGTGTAACTACTGACACAAACTGTGAGTGTAACTACTGACACAAACTGTGAGTGTAACTACTGACACAAACTGTGAGTGTAACTACTGACACAAACTGTGAGTGTAACTGAGACAAACTGTGAGTGTAACTACTGAGACAAACTGTGAGTGTAACTACTGTCACAAACTATGAGTGTAACTACTGACACAAACTATGAGTGTAACTACTGACACAAACTGAGTGTAACTACTGACACAAATTATGAGTGTAACTACAGACACAAACTGTGCGTGTAACTACTTTCACAAACTGTGAGTGTAACTTCTGACACAAACTGTGAGTGTAACTACTGACACAATCTATGAGTGTAACTACTGACACGCACTCACAGTTTGTGTCAGTAGTTACACTCACAGTTTAACTACTGACACAAACTGTGAGTGTAACTACTGACACAAACTGTGAGTGTAACTACTGACACAGACTATGAGTGTAACTGACACAAACTGTGAGTGTAACTACTGACACAAACTATGAGTGTAACTACTGACACAAACTGTGAGTGTAACTACTGACACAAACTGTGAGTGTAACTACTGACACAAACTGTGAGTGTAACTACTGACACAAACTGTGAGTGTAACTACTGACACAAACTGTGAGTGTAACTACTGACACAAACTGTGAGTGTAACTACTGACACAAACTGTGAGTGTAACTACTGACACAAACTGTGAGTGTAACTACTGACACAAACTGTGAGTGTAACTGAGACAAACTGTGAGTGTAACTACTGAGACAAACTGTGAGTGTAACTACTGTCACAAACTATGAGTGTAACTACTGTCACAAACTATGAGTGTAACTACTGACACAAACTATGAGTGTAACTACTGACACAAACTGAGTGTAACTACTGACACAAACTATGAGTGTAACTACTGACACAAACTGTGCGTGTAACTACTTACACAAACTGTGAGTGTAACTTCTGACACAAACTGTGAGTGTAACTACTGACACAAACTATGAGTGTAACTACTGACACAAACTGTGCGTGTAACTACTTACACAAACTGTGAGTGTAACTTCTGACACAAACTGTGAGTGTAACTACTGACACAAACTGTGAGTGTAACTACTGACACAGACTATGAGTGTAACTGACACAAACTGTGAGTGTAACTACTGACACAAACTATGAGTGTAACTACTGACACAAACTAGGCTGGTCTGACATAAGGTCACTTTAAATTGAGTTTGGTCTCTGACCTTTGATGGTACATTAGTGACGGGAAGTTCATAGTTCAGTCTCTAGCCCACCCTCTCTCCCTTGATACCCCCTCCCCTTAATCCCTCCCTCCTTTGATGCCTACCACCTTGATCCCTACCCCTTGATCCCTCCCCTGACACCTTCCTCTTGATCCCTCCCTCCCTCCCTCCCTTCACACCTACCCCTTGATCCTTCCCTCTCTCCACTCACACCTACCCCCTTGATCCCTCCCTTCATACCTTCCGCCTTGATACCTTCCCCTGGATCCCTTGATACCTTCCTCCTTTATCCTTCGTTTTCTTGATACCCTCCCCCTTGATTCCTGCCTCCCTCTCTCCAACCCTGCTTTTCCGTCTCCAAACCCTGCCTACACTTCCATCCATCCCTTTCCCTCCTTTCCAACCATCCCTTTTTCCTCTTTCCAACCATCTCTTCTCCCCTCTCCAACCCTTCCTTCCCTCCCTCTCATACCCTCCCTCCTCTAGGCCTCCAGTCCCTCACGTCCTTCATTGTTTGGAGTTTAATAATGTTAATATATGGCAAGCTGTAGTGACTTGTTGTATCTGGGGGAGATCTCTGCTTTAGCATCTTCATCTACAGAGTTGTGTTGAAAAACAATTGATGCAGAGAGAGAGAGAGAGAGAGAGAGAGAGAGAGAGAGAAAGCAGCAACTTCACTCTGGCTGTACCCTTCTCCAGAACATCACTCCATCTGAGATCCTATATACCCAGGATGACTCGAGTATGGAACACATTCGTACAGCATAATGATGTCAACGAGATAAAGTCAGTTGATCAAATGAAAAGGCTGGCCCACAGATGGCTCCAACTTCCTCCTGTTCCCTACTTGTATGTCTCATAACAATAAAAATGCTTTGAAATGAGCTGATGTAGGTAACAGCTCTTAGCTTGCCAATAAAGTTAGGAATCCTTACCCTGTAAATAGCTTATCAATAAAGCTAGGGATCCTTAACCTTGTCAAACCCTGTGTAAAAAAAAAAAAAAAAAGAGAGAGAGAGAGAACAAGCAAGTAAGCATAATCACCAATCTTGGTTAAGACCTAATTAATTATCAATCATTATTAATCATTATTAATTATACCCACCGAAAAACTGCTGTCAGGGCCAGGCTGCGGGAGTAGGCATACTCTCGCAACAGGTCACAGGTAAAGTCACAGTTGTATCAGCAGCAGCAGAGTACATGGAGTGCGAGAATCAAAACACCGCCCATCTCCCTGGGTAAATGACCTTCGAAGAGGCCTTCTTTCCCTTCCGCCTGCCCTGTGACCACACCTGTGGTAGGGAGTTTCCTCTGATAGTGAAAGCGGGGGTTAGGTTATTCTGTCCCAGGAATGTTTGCAGGGATGAACTGGTGCACTGCTGTCCTGCTGGTTGTCAACTGCTCAGTGCACACCATAGACTGCCTTGACTTCTCAGCAGATTACCATCCATCTCAGTGGCTGCCACCCACCCCAGTGGTGTCCCTGGGTCCAATCACGTGGCTGGCTGCCTAAGGGCTTGCTACAGTGCACCCGACTTGTCACAATGTCGAAGACCTTGTGATGGCTCTGTGGTCCTGTGGACTGCCTCATAGGCCATCAAAGATGTATCAGAGGTAAGGTATGTGGTTAACCAGGTAGTGAACAAGGAGGAGGCTTAGACTGAGAGGGTAGACGAATCCTTGAAACTGGACACAGAAATAACATTTCACCAAAAGAACTACACTTAAGAGAAGATCCTTACGGCATCCTGGACCATTGTCAGGTCACAACTGGGGATAGAAGCTAGAGATGGGTAGGAAACAGCACGATTGTGAGTGGAGGAAGAAATGGTAATTGAAGTGAATTGTTCCACCTATGGTACTGTGACTTTCTTTTCTTCAGAGATAATATTGTACTGCATTTATTCACTGTGCTAGCATAGTATTAGAAGTTTACCAATGTTCATTGGACTGTGTTGGATTACACAGGTGGAGACAGTGTCAAGATATCGACAGTTGGTGAAGAAGACACAACTGCAGTGGAGTCTTTTACTTGTACATTTTACCCAGGATAGAACTTTATCAATGTTGGGTGAGATGTTGTACGAATAAAAGACCACTAAATTTGTGTATTAAGAGTGTGTGCCAGACCATCCTGTGTAATGCAGTAGTTAGTTTAATATGTTTATTATGCACCCCATACCCATCCTGTGGGCGGTAGTCAAAAGATTACAGAGGTACATAATGGGTCCAGGGACTGGACTCCAAAGTTTTGATAGCTGAGCAAGTTACAGAGGTAATGAACTCACAATTTACAAAGGTAATGAACTCCAGGTAGGTCTGGTCACAATCATGACAAGTTACAAAGGTATTTACAGATTACAGAGGTACGTAATGGGTCCAGGGACTGGGCCCCCAAAGTTTTGATAGCTGAACTAGGTACAGAGGTAATGAATTCTGTAAGAATGGTTACTTACGTTTATACATGGCTACAATCATGAACAAATTATAGTGTAATGAGCAATTCACACTTCCACACCCGGTCACAACACACACACACACACACACACACACACACACACACACACACACACACACACACACACACACACACACACACACACTGCAGGAAGGCCTTTGACACAGTTCCCCACAAGAGATTAGTGCAGAAGCTGGAGGATCAGGCACACGTAAAAGGAAGGGCACTGCAATGGATAAGGGAATACCTGACAGGGAGGCAGCAACGAGTCATGGTACGTGAAGAGGTATCACAGTTGGCGCCTGTTACGAGCGGGGTCCCACAGGGGTCAGTTCTAGGACCAGTGCTATTTTTGATATATGTGAACGACATGATGGAAGGAATAGACTCTGAAGTGTCCCTGTTCGCAGATGACGTGAAGTTGATGAGAAGAATTAAATCGGACGAGGATGAGGCAGGACTGCAAAGAGACCTGGAGAGGCTGGACATGTGGTCCAGTAACTGGCTCCTCGAATTCAATCCACCCAAATGCAAAGTCATG
Source organism: Cherax quadricarinatus (assembly GCF_038502225.1). NCBI lineage: Eukaryota > Metazoa > Arthropoda > Malacostraca > Decapoda > Parastacidae > Cherax > Cherax quadricarinatus. The sequence continues at coordinate 77,386,727 of NC_091296.1, forward strand.
AAGATTGGGGAGGGGCAAAGAAGACCGCAGACAGAATATAGGCTAGGTGGACAAAGACTACAGACCTCACTCAGGGAGAAAGACCTTGGGGTGACCATAACACCGAGCACATCACCGGAGGCACACATCAACCAAATAACCGCTGCAGCATACGGGCGCCTGGCAAACCTGAGAATAGCGTTCCGATACCTTAATAAGGAATCGTTCAAGACACTGTACACTGTGTATGTTAGACCCATACTGGAGTATGCAGCACCAGTCTGGAACCCACACCTGGTCAAGCACGTCAAGAAGTTAGAGAAAGTACAAAGGTTTGCAACAAGGCTAGTCCCAGAGCTCAAGGGAATGTCGTACGAGGAAAGGTTAAGGGAAATCGGACTGACGACACTGGAGGACAGAAGGGTCAGGGGAGACATGATAACGACATACAAGATACTGCGGGGAATAGACAAGGTGGACAGAGATAGGATGTTCCAGAGAGGGGACACAGGGACAAGGGGTCACAACTGGAAGCTGAAGACTCAGACGAGTCACAGGGACGTTAGGAAGTATTTCTTCAGTCATAGAGTTGTCAGCAAGTGGAATAGCCTAGCAAGTGAAGTAGTGGAGGCAGGAACCATACATAGTTTTAAGAAGAGGTATGACAAAGCTCAGGAAGCAGAGAGAGAGAGGATCCAGTAGCGATCAGTGAAGAGGCGGGGCCAGGAGCTGAGTCTCGACCCCTGCAACCACAATTAGGTGAGTACAATTAGGTGAGTACACACACACACACACACACACACACACACACACACACACAACCACAAATAGGTGAGTACACACACAGACATACACACACACACACACACACACACACACACACACACACACACACACACACACACACACACACACACACACACACACACACACATGAGGATGAGGATGAGGCAGGACTGCAAAGAGACCTGGACAGGGTTGACATGTGGTCCAGTAACTGGCTTCTCGAATTCAATCCTGCCAAATGCAAAGTCATGAAGATTGGGGAGGGGCAAAGAAGACCGCAGACAGAGTATAGGCTAGGGGGACAAAGACTACAGACCTCACTCAGGGAGAAAGACCTCGGGGTGACCATAACACCGAGCACGTCACCGGAGGCACACATCAACCAAATAACTGCTGCAGCATACGGGCGCCTGGCAAACCTGAGAATAGCGTTGCGATACCTTAATAAGGAATCGTTCAAGACACTGTACACTGTGTATGTTAGGCCCATAGTGGAGTATGCAGCACCAGTCTGGAACCCACACTTGGTCAAGCACGTCAAGAAGTTAGAGAAAGTACAAAGGTTTGCAACAAGGCTAGTCCCAGAGCTCGGGGGAATGTCGTACGAGGAAAGGTTGAGGGCAGTATGATGGGAAAATCATGCTCATGCTGTGTGTTGGAGTATGACAAAAAATATCCTGTTTGATGGGTGCATTAAGGTAACGTGTCTTTTGCCTTAATCTTATTAAATGTCCTACTGTACAGATAAGTGCAGCCATACAATGCAGTGTAACCAATACTGGCTATACAAGAAAGTGTGCACTGAAAACTGCAGTAGTACTGCACTGTGTTAATCTGAATAATGATAGTCTTTGATAAACGATTTTGTATTAATGTGTGATATAGTGATGGTCTATTTCAGGTGACCGCGATGACTGCCGACCAGAGCTACAGCCAGGAATGGAGTACATCAATGCCAACCAGGATGAGCAAGCGGTGAGTTGAATACCTGGTGTGTCTGAGCCCCTGGCATAGGTATCGTGCCCTTAGTAAATGTTATACCCTTGGCATAACTGATTATGAAAATTTTGAATTGTGGGAAGATATGTGTTATGTCTGTGTTTGCAGGAAGCTATCACTAGCTCCTGGTTCCCAACATCTTAAAGCAACTAACAGGACTAATGATGCATTAACCCTATGGATCATGTGTTTCATATTGTTTGTGAGGTATTATATATGCAGTTCCATCTCCGAATGAATGAGTGACGATAAAAGTATTTCCTCTCATTTTGGGTCATCCTACCTTCATGGCTGGTGTGTTAAAAAAATTCCACAAGTACTTATATAAAAATCATTCTTAAATTGACAAGCTAGTCTATTGAAATACTAGAGGGGGGGAGAAAGTATTTTTTTTTATTAACACATCAGTTTTCCACTGAGACAAGATGACCCGAAAAAGAAGAAACACTTTCATCATCATTCACTCCATGACTGTCTTGCCAGAGGGGTGCTTATGCTGCAAGTAAAAAACTGCAACATGTCAATACCCCTCCTTCAGAGTGCAGACACTGTATTTCCCACCTCCAGGACTCAAGTCCGGCTAACCAGTTTCCCTGAATCCCTTCATAAATGTTACTTTGCTCACACTCCAACAGCACGTCAAGTCATAAAAGCCATTTGTCTCTGCTCCTGTCTAACATGCTCATGCGTGCTTGCTGGAAGTCCAAGCCTCTTGCATACAAAATCTTCTTTACCCCCACCCCTCCAACCTTTCCTAGGACGACCCCTACTCCACCTTCTTTCTACTACAGATTTACAATGCTAGTCATGGCATTATGCCGGGCGAGTGCCCCGGCATAATGCCGTGACGAAAATCAAAGGCCTATCGTTCGGGGGGGTTCTTTTTTTGTCAGTGCATTATGCCGGGTAGTAGTCGTTAGCATGACGTCACGGCCTGCTGCCACACTCCACAGTGACTCCTCAGTGCTCACGTGGCTGCTATGGTGGCAGGAAGTGTTGCACTTTTGTCTCTCATCTTTTGTCTGGTGTTCCCTTTGGTTTCGAGGCTATACATGTTTGATTATGGGTAAAAGGAAGTCTTTAACACCTGAAACTAGAGCTCAAATCATAGGGCTTCACAAAGCTGGGCACCAGATGAAAGAAGCAGTGGAGAATGTTGGTGTATGTGAGCATTCAGCGAGGAACTGGGTGCAGCGTTTCAAGTCTAGTGGCAGTGTCATGTTACTGTCTGCCAAACCTCGGCCTGGCCCCTCGAAGAAGACATCTGTTCATACCGTAACTGTGTTAAAGAAGTAGTTAGAGAGTACACCTCGGATAACTGCTAGATAATTGAAAGAAAAGAACCCACATCTTCTCTCAGAGGTGTCTGTAAGAACTGTTAATAGATGTGTGTCAGAACTGGGCTACAGTAGTCGCCGCCAGGTTAAGAAACCGATCCTTTCCAATCCACAGAAGAAATGTAGGCTGGATTATGCAAAGAAATATCTTCACTGGAGTCCTCAACAGTGGACTGAAATACTTTGGAGTGATGAAGCAACCTTCACCTGTAACCGTGGGGGACATGTGTACCGGCCCAGAGGCAGTGACCTGCTAGACCCACGCTACACCTGTAGGACCACCAAACACAGACTCGCTCATGGTTTGGAGGTGTTTCAGTGCTCAAAGTGTTAGTGAACTCATTGTTCTTTCCAAAATCCAGTATATGAACCAGTATAATTACCTGAAGTTATTGTGTGACAATTTATCTGAGGCATTTGGCAAGTGTGGGGCTATGGTTTTTATGCAGGACAGCTCATTGTGTCGTACCACCAAATCTGTAGTTCAGTGGCTTAAGGACTGTGAAGTGAGATTCTTTAATGACTGGCCAGCCAATACCCCCAGACCTAAACTCTATTGAGAACCTCTGGTCAATAGTGAAATGAAGTTTACCTGGCAAGGGTATTAGTTCTATCCTGCAGCTGGAGGCTGCTCTACATGAGGCATGGAATATACCTCCCCAGATCCTTGTGTGAGAGTCTTCCTACATGGCTGAGGGACGTGATTAAGCATTAAGGACGCAGCACCAAGGATTAAAACCTCAGTAAGTGTGCAAATACGTATGTACGTATATTATAATCATTCATGGTATGTGTTTGTGTTTTGGTACGTGTTGGGGGAGGGGGGCATAATGCCGTGACTAGCACTGTATATGCCCTCCAAGTCATTTTTTTTGTTCCATCCTCTCTAAATGACCAAACCACCTCAACAACCTTCCTCTTCCCTCAAGATAATACTTTTAGCAATCCCGCACCTCCTTCTAATCTCCAAGCTATGGATTCTTTGCATTATATTCACATGGCACATTGGCTTCAGACATGATGTCTCCACTGCCTCCAGCCTTCTACTTGTTGCAACATTCACCACCCATGCTTCACACCCATATAAGAGGATTGGTACCACTATACTCTCATACATTTCCCTCTTTGCTTGCATAGATAACATTCTTTGTCTCCACAGACTCCTCAGTGCTCCACTCACCCTTTTCCCCTCATCAATTCTATGATTCACCTCATCTTTCATAGACCCATCTGCTGACAAATCCACTCCCAAATATCTGAATACATTCATTTCCACCATATTCCCTCCAATTTGATATCCAATCTTTCATTACCTTAATTTTTTTATTATCTTCATCACCTAGTTCTTTCTTATGTTTACTTTTAATTTTTTTCTTTTACATACCCTACCAAATTTGCCCACCAACCTCTACACCTTCTTTTCAGAATCTCCCAAAAGCACAGTGTTAACAGCAAAAAGCATCTGAAACAACTCCTACTTTGTCTTAGATTCTTTAGCTCTTAATCCCACACCTCTTGCCAACACCTGAGCTGTCTGAAAATATAATGAACAACCATGGTGACATCACACATCCCTGTCTAAGGTCTACGTATTCTAACCCAGGAGTGAGGAACCTGTGGCCTTCAACGGCATTAAGTGTGGTCTTCTGAATAAATTATTTCATTCCATTGCTCGATTGCTAGCACACTCAGCTCACACACTGAGATCCGGAGATCCAGTCCCCAGTACGGCTGGAAACCATTAGAATGTGTTTCCTTAAGACACCTACTGTTCATGTTCACCCATCAGTATAATATGTAGGTACCTGGGTGTTAGTCAACTGGTGTGGGTCATGTGGAAAATACTGTATATATTTTCCAGAAATTCAGTATTTATATGTAAATAGATGGCCATACTGTATTTAATGATATTTATGTCATAGAAAACGGAAAGCCTGCGTCTGTGCAGACGAGACTCGCCATCTTGGTTTTGAATTTTGTACAAACATTGGTGTAATGGGAAGAATTTTTCGTGCTCTAGAGGTTAAAATTGTGTTGACACCTCTCAAATAGGAGGCGAAATTGGTGGATGTGCATTCCTGCATAACTTGAGATATCAGACGACTGGACAAGACAGCTCCAGGAACCTCAGATAAGCTCTCTAGATTTGTGTATGATACACATTAATCTCCAGTCAAATTGGTGAGTGATATTAAGATATATTTTCCTTCTGTTATGTAATTGTGTATATATATTACTTTTTATTATTTTTAATATACAGTCCACAAATTTATATATTTACCAGTATTCCTGGTGTATGTATATTTCATTTAATTAATAGGTCCAGAGCAACTTGTGGTTATGACAGTGGTAGGTATCGAAGGGGGACATTTTTTTGCGACCTAGGTGTCCCAAATTCCTACTTGTCTAACTGATAATAATTATCTATGTTCATTTACTGTTATGTATATAATGATACATCCAAGTAAATGCAATTTTCCACATTTAATTGCCTGTTGGTCCTTCTTGAACCGGAGGTAATTAGTGAAGTCATTAATTAGTTAATTACTTAATAATTATATGTGAAATAACAGAAGGAGGTGGATGTTAAGTTCACAAATTTACTTAATGTGTAGTGGATTATAATTATTACAATATTAATTTGGATAAGTCAAGTGTGGCTAAAGATTATATTAATATGTATAAGTGTATGTGTAATTGATAAGCCAAGTGTAGCTTATTAATTTGTATAATATTAATTTGCTATGCCAAATTCTGGCAAGGATTTATTAATTTGTATAATATTAAATTTGATGAGCCAAGTTTGTATTAATGTACATTTAAAATTTATATTATACATGTAATTGCTAAGCTCAAGTAGCTAGGATTTATTCAAAGGTAAGTTGTATCAGTGTTGTAAGTTGTAATCAGTGTTATTAATTGAGTTGAATTTAATACATTGCATCATGGCTGAAAATGAGGAAATTAATATAGAAGACAAACATATGGAATATAGAGTAAAGAAAGCATCAATACAGGCTAGAAAAGTTCATGTAACCAAGGCATATAATAAGTGCTTGGAATTAATGAATCAAGAAACTGTGAATACTGATGATTTAAAATTGTATTTAGATGCTTTAGGGAATAGATATGATACATACAAATTATATTACAACAAATATGAAGGAGATTTATTAGTAAACTGTGTAGATGAGACTGAAATAGATCTCATGATTAATCAGTATTATGAATTAGAGGAAAAGATTCTTTCTTGTAAAAGTCAGGCCTTGAATAAATTAAAATGTGTAAACCAGGCAGTTGGTCAGTCTGCTCCAACAAATAATACAGTGGACCCCCGCATAGCGAACGCCTTGCATAGCGAACAATCCGCATAGCGAACGCTTTGTTCGCCAAAATTTTGCCCCGCATAGTGGACAAAAACCCGCTCAGCGACCTTCGTCCGAGACGCGTCCAATGTGCGGCCTCAGCCAGCCTCACATGTGCCGCCCGTCCCATTGTTTACCAGCCAGCCTCCGCGGTAACATTCAAGCATACACTCGGAATATTTCGTATTATTACAGTGTTTTCGGTGCTGTTTCTGGAAAATAAGTGACCATGGGCCCCAAGAAAGCTTCTAGTGCCAACCCTGTGGTAAAAAGGGTGAGAATTAGTATGGAAATTAAGAAAGATTTTGAAGGGTTTGGGGCTAACCCTGAGAAGCCTATGCCAGTTGTGGAATCCATTGTGCCTACTTCAAAAATTAAGGAAATGTGTGCACAGTGGGTTGAACTGCAAACCTTTATGGATGAAAATCACCCTGACACAGCTGTTGCAAGCCGTGCTGGTGACTATTTCAATGACAATGTTATGGCCCATTTTAGGAAAGTCTTGAAGGAACGGGAGGTACAGAGCTCTATGGACAGATTTGTTGTGCGACAGAGGTCCAGTGACTCTGAAGCTGGTCCTAGTGGCATTAAAAGAAGAAGGGAAGTAACCCCGGAAAAGGACTTGCTACCTCAAGTCCTAATGGAAGGGGATTCCCCTTCTAAACACTAACACTCTCTCTCCCCTCCTCCCATCCCATCAATCATCACCAGATCTTCAATAAAAGTAAGTGTCATGTAATTGTGCATGCCTTTTTCAGTTTGTGTGTACTAAAATTAACATTTTTTTGTGGTAAAAAAAAATTTTTTTCATACTTTTGGGTGTCTTGCACGGATTAATTTTATTTCCATTATTTCTTATGGGGAAAATTAATTCGCATAGCGAACATTTCGCATAACGACCAGCCCTCTTGCACGGATTAAGTTCGCTATGCGGGGGTCCACTGTATGTCTTTGCCAAAACTCCCAGAATTGTGTTTGCCTGTGTTTAATCCTAGAGAAAATTGGGAGGAATTTTGGTCAATTTTTAAAGCAGCTGTGCATGACAGGAGTGACCTAGCCTGTGTAACTAAATTATTTTACCTCAAAGGACAGGTAAGAGGAGATGCTCACATACTCATACAAGCCTTTCCCAATGTAAATGACTCCTACAAGGAAGCAGTTGACTTGTTGAAAGTCATTTATGGTAATATAGAACAAAGAAGGTTGGATCTAGTGAATATTATTGTTAATTTAAAATCTCCAGATCACACTTACAAAGGTTTACAGCAGTTTAGAGTTAAACTGGAGAGCACTCTCAAAACTTTAAGTAATAAATATAATCTGAAAGAATCAGACTGATTATTGAGTGCCATTGTACAGAATAAATTAAACTATAAAACACTTGAATGGCTCTCCAACAAATATCACAAGGGATATTTTGTTCTGGAGGAAATAAGACTAGGTCTACAAGAATTAATTGTGCAGTTGCAGACCAGCCAACCAACTCATTTTAAAGATGCAACACATAATAACTCTGAGGTATCTGTCAAGTTTCACAAAGGGAAAAATTATCCCAATGTTAATAATCAAAATTTATTTCCTAAAAAGAGTTGCATAGGTGCATATCAAGTAGCAGGAATCAGAAATAATGATTCTCCACAAGGTAAGAAGAATAAGTACCCTCCTAAGAGTAGCACAGTTAATAGGAAGCCAGTCAAAGAAAAGAGAGATTAACAAAAAAGGCACAATACCGTGACTGGAACGATACACAAATAACCTGCACATAAAAGAGAGAAGCTTACGACGACGTTTCGGTCGAACTGATACATCTGTCAAGTTCCTCCAATCTTTCAACTTTATCATTCCATGAATTGTATGCATTGCAATTCTTAGAAAAATGAGTACCCTTGCAGAAAAGACAATCTCTCTTTTACACAAATAACCCGCACATAAAAGAGAGAAGCTTACGACGACGTTTCGGTTCGACTTGGACCATTGACTTTGTCAATGGTCCAAGTCGGACCAAGTCTTTTCTGCAAGGGTACTCATTTTTCTAAGAATTGCAATGCATACAATTCATGGAATGATAAAGTTGAAAGATTGGAGGAACTTGACAGATGTATCAGGTGTTTAGGTAATTACGATGTAAAGGATTGTCATGCTAAATTAAACAACTGTTATCAATGTCACAAAGGAAGACACCATATAGTCATGTGTAAGGGTCTATATGACAATGTTGATAATAATGATAATGTTGACAATCCTGACACAAAAGTAGCTAATGTAAAAATTGCTGCTAATGTTAATAATGATGGTTTTGCTGAAGTAGCCTTACCTGTGTTACAGGTAAAAATTGATGATAAAAGGCATAAATAAAAAAATGTAACTGCATTATTGGACCAGGGATCCCAGCGTACTTTCATAAAACGTAAATGTCTTGATGGTATGAAAGTACAGATGGGAGATCCCACAACTTTAAAATTATCTGGTTTTCTCTCAGATAAAAGGGCTCAATTGTATGACACTGTTTATGTAACTGTCAGGTTGGGCAATGAGAAAAAACATGTTAATGCAGTAATTGTAGATAGACTTCCAGAGAAAATATCTACAGTAGGGCTTAGTAAAGCTACAGAAAGACTTTCACATAATGTAAATTTAGCACCTTCTGGGGTAAGTGATGATTCTGTAGGCCCAATAAATATTTTGATAGGTAGTGACTATTATGCCTCCTTTGTAAAGGGTATGGTAAAGAAATGTGGTGTCACCCTTTCGAAGACTGCAGGAGGACATGTAATGTATGGTAGGATTCTTCGTAATAATAATTCATGACTAGAGGAAACTACAAATACCATAACTGTGTGTCTTACTCATGAAATCGTACCCCAGTATAATTCTTCCATAGAGGATGGTGTTGAGCCAGTGCATAAATTGTGGGAATTAGACAGCATTGGAATAAATGTAAATGAAGAAAGTCCAGACGATTTTTTTACTCAGGAGTAATACCTAAGAGATGTAAAATTTGAATCTGGACAATACTGGGTGCGACTTCCGTGGAGACTGAACCTTCCAGAATTGCCCACTAATTACAGAATGGCATATGGGCAGTTAAAGGCTCAGCTCTGCGAACTGAGTAAGACACCAGAATTGTTAACTGCCTATAATGATATAATTGCTGAGCAGTTAATTAATAAATTTATAGAAGAGGTACCTCCTGAGCAAGCCAAAATTTATGGTCACTATTTGCCACATCACGGAGTGAAGAAGGATTCTAAGACCACTCCTTTGAGGATTGTGTATAATTGTAGTGCCAGGAGTAACAAAAATGTACCTAGTTTAAATGACTGTTTGATGACAGGTCCGTCGTTGACGGAAAAATTAGGAGATATCTTATTAAATTTCAGGGTAAAGAATTATGCCTTTACGGCTGACATAAGTAAAGCTTTCCTAAGAGTGGGTTTACAAGAGGCTGACCGGGATTGTACCCGCTTCTTATGGCCTGAGAATCCTATTGACCCACTTAGCCCTCTGAAAACCTTTCGCTTTAGGAGCGTATTATTTGGTGCTACATCTAGTCCGTTCCTACTTCAAGCGACGATAAATGCACACCTTAAACGTATGGGAAGTCCATTGAGTAAAGTAATGAGCAAACAATTTTATGTGGACAGTTTCCTGGGTGTGATGTCAACTGAAGAGGAACTGTTAATGACTTATGGAGAGGCTAATAAAATAATGCAAAGTGCAAATATGCCTCTGAGGGAATGGAATAGTAATTCGTCCAAATTAAAGGACAAAATAAGTAAAGATTACCCTGGAGATGAAGTGCCAAAATGTAGTAATGTATTGGGTTTAACTTGGGATACTGAGAGAGATTTGTTCATGTTAAAACCTAATAATTACAGTATGCCCAATAAATTAACTAAGAGAGTTTTGCTTGCTAAAGTTTCCAAATGTTTTGATCCACTAGGTTTAGTGTCACCCCTTACTATAAGAGGGAAATTATTAATTCAGGAAGCATGGAAACTTAAATGTGCTTGGGATGAAATTCTACCTGAGGAATTCATTAACAGGTGGTATGAATTAATTGGTGATTATGAAAAAATTCCAATGTTGGAGTTCCCATGCCAGGTGGCCAATCCAAATGGGAAAAATGTACTCCACATTTTTTGTGATGCTTCAAAATTGGCATATGGAGCAATTGCTTACCTTCAATGTAATAGTGTTATTTCTCTTGTTATGTCTAAGGCTAAAGTGTCTCCAATTAAATCATGTACCTTGCCTCAGTTGGAATTAACAGCCATTTATGTAGGTGTCAAATTAGCTAATTATATAAGAAATAAGTTGCAGGAGGTAAATACTAGCGACACTGTAATTTGGTCTGATAATGAGGTATCCTTATAATGGATTCGCAATGGAAACAGTAAAATTGTGTACGTACAAAACAGAGTCGCTGAAATTTATCAGATGCAAGAGAAGTATAATAGTTTGGGTCAGCATATGTTAACATTTAATCATGTACCCGGTGAGGAGAATCCAGCTGATTTCTTGTCTCGAGGTTTACCTTATGCTAAATTTGTAAATGCTGTATCATGGTTTAAAGGACCGAGCTGGTTGGTAAATAAAGCTAATTGGCCTGTACAAAAGGCGTATATTGCTCCTGTTGAAATTACTGTGACCACCGCTCCAATAGTTTGTCCTTTATCCATTGATATAAATAGGTATTCTTCTTTACCCAAACTGATCAATGTAACTAAGTTGGTGTTTGAATTTCTAAACAAGATAAATATTTCATATAAGTTTTCACATCCTCTTGAATATTGGATAAAGAGGGTACAGGAGGAAATCTATGGAAATGAGATTAAATTGATGATGGAAAGAAAAATTGTGAAAGGTTCTATTATAGAGAAATTGGGGCTATATTTAGAGAACAATGTAATTAGGTGCAGAGGTAGGTTACAAAATGCTGAATTGGGTGATTATGCTAAACACCCTATCTTACTGCCCAAAACTCATCATCTAACAAATTTAATTGTTCTAAATGCCCATAAAAATGTAATGCATGGTGGGGTACAAGATACCTTAAATTGTATTAGGGAAACTTTCTGGATTCCACAAGGACGGCAAAGTGTAAAAAGGGTGATTAAATCTTGTGTAATATGTCACCGTGTGGATGCCAGATCCTATATGTACCCAGGTCCTCCACCATTGTCAAATGAGCAATTTGAGTCGTTTAGCAACGAACTCCGGCTGGCCGCAGTGTGGAAAATACTGTTTATATTTTCCAGAAATTCAGTATTTATATGTAAATAGATGGCCATACTGTATTTAATAATATTTGTCATAGAAAATGGAAAGCCTGCGTCTGTGCAGACGAGACTCGCCATCTTGGTTTTAAATTTTGTACAAACGGTGTAATGGGAAGAATTTTTCGTGCTGTAGAGGTTAAAATTGTGTTGACACCTCTCAAATAGGAGGCAAAATTGGTGGATGTGCATTCCTGCATAACTTGAGATATCAGACGACTGGACAAGACAGCTCCAGGAACCTCAGATAAGCTCTCTAGATTTGTGTGTAATTCTGGCCAGCATTATTTTCATAGATTTAGTTAGAGTGAGGTTTTCTGAGTATGATACACATTAATCTCCAGTCAAATTGGTGAGTGATATTAAGATATATTTTCCTTCTGTTATGTAATTGTATATATATATAACCATTTATTATTTTTAATATAGTCCACAAATTTATATATTTACCAGTATTCCTGGTGTATGTATATTTCATTTAGTTAATAGGTCCAGAGCAACTTGTGGTTATGACAGTGGTAGGTATCGAAGGGGGACATTTTTTGCGACCTAGGTGTCCCAAATTCCTACTTGTCTAACTGATAATAATTATCTATGTTCATTTACTGTTATGTATATAATAATACATCCAAGTAAATGCAATTTTCCACAGGTCGCATCCTGGGACAAAATCAACCTAATTTGCCTGAAATGCTCTGCATAACAAGTGACTTTCTGTGTAGTAATATGTCATTGATGTCAGCTAGGCCTGTATTCCTTGTACATGTACACTTGTAGAAACAAATATATTATTATTATTATTCCCCAGGCTTTCTTAACTTATTAATCTCACTTCCAAACTTTTTCTTGTTCTCAGCAAAATTTTTTGATAGCATCTCACCCACTCCCTCACATGCTCTCCTTTCACAATTCTTCACCAATGGAAATTTAAAGCATACAGGATAAAAAAATGGCACTTTTTCCACACAAGGTTATTGAGCAAGATGAATGCGTTAGTGGAGGAAGTAGTAGCTGGAATCACCACGCATGAGTTTAAATGCAAATATGAGAGCCTTTATGCCTTGGGAGGCATAACAAAAGTTGATAACTGGTTGAAAGATAGGCTCAGGAGGTGGAGTTTGATCCTAACAGAAACAAGTAGGTACTGTAAGTACAGTTTATACAGCACTGTATACTTATTACTTTCTCTTAAAATTTTTGTGTGTAGTTATGTGTATGGGTAAGTTAATAATTTATAAATGTATGTAAATGGTTAATTTTTATTTTAGGAGATCTATGGGTATCACCGGTCTCGGGCAAAGACTGGTATCAGCTGGTTCTTCATAATTTTAACATTTGGATTGCTGCGTCTTGTGTTCCACTGGGTGCCAGTGCTCATGCTGAAAGCTACACACTCCCGCTGTTCTCTGGCTCAGGCTTCCAAAGTTCTTGTTGTTGTAAGTATATCTGTTACAATGTAGCTGTATATTAGAGGGCTTAATTTTGCTGTTTGTTCACCTTTGTCAAGCTTAATAACATTTAGTATTTTTTTGTACACATTATATTTCTTTGTTTAGTTGGTTGGCATTTATTTTTAAATACTATTGGAAACATTAAGTGTAATGTGCACATCAGTAAATACAAATTACTGTAAATTCTGGCTAAATAGCTAATAACTTAATAAATCTTGGATTTTATGCCATAATTCTTAACATTATATACTGTACCTGTAATACAGTAGACCATTGATTCCCTAGTGATTGTTTCATCAGTGTACAGTGGACCCCCGAGTTTCGTGATTAATCCGTTCCAGAGAGCCTGCCGAAAGTCGAAATTCACGCAACTCGAAGCCATTTTCCCCATAAGAAATAATGGAAATAAAATTAATCCGTTCCAGACACCCAAAAATATTAAAATAAAATATTTTATTTTCAAATTAAATAAAGATTTACATAATGAAAACAATCAGAAATCAAGTACATGCATTTAAAAAAAAAAAATATTACACTTACCTTTACTGAAGACTTCTGGGTGGATGGAAGATGGGGGGAGGGGATAGGAGGAAGGTGTACACTATTGTTTGGAAGGAGAATCTCCTTCCATTAGGACTTCAGGTATGAAGTCCTTATCTGGGGTTACTTCCCTTCTTTGTTTTTTAAAGACACTGGCACTGGGAACAACTTGAGAGCCACTGGACCCCTGTTGCACAAAATATCTGTCCAGAGAGCTCTGTTTCTGGCGTTTCTTTAAGATTTGTCTGAAGTGGGACACAACACTGTCATTGTATGTGTTGCCAATACGGCCTGCAACAGCTTTGTTAGGGTGAAGTTCATCCATAAATGTTTGCACTTCAGTCCACCTTGCACAAATGTCCTTAATCTTTGAAGAAGGCACCTTCCTCCATCTCTCTTCCTCCTCCTCTGCAGCAGTTTCCTGAGCTGTGATCTGTTGCTGTTGCAGATGAAGCTCTTGCAGCTCTTCAGTGGTTAGCTCTTCCCTGTGGTCCTCCACCAACTCTTCCACATCCTCACCACTCACCTCCAACCCCAGGGACATCCCCAATGTCACATAAGTTTCCACAACTGGCATAGGCTCCTTAGGGTCAGCCACAAACCCTTCAAAATCCCTCTCTTCTACACAATCTGGCCACAAATTTCTCCAAGCAGAGTTCAAAGTCCTGGAAGTCACTCCCTCCCAAGACTTACCTATAAGGTTTATGCAGTGGAGGATATTAAAGTGATCTTTCCAGAACTCTCTTAGGGTCAATTCAGTGTCTGAGGTCACTTCAAAGCACTTTGGAAACACTGCTTTTGTGCAGAGTTTTTTTGAAGTTTGAAATGACCTGCTGGTCCATGGGCTGGAGGAGAGGAGTTGTATTAGGGGGCAAGAACTTCACCGTGATGAAACTAAACTCCTCCACTGTTTGCTCTTCCAAGTCTGGAGGATGAGCAGGAGCATTGTCCATTACCAGGAGGCACTTGAGTGACAGTGTATTTTCCAGGAGGTATTTCTTCACACTGGGGCCAAACACTTCATTAAACCAGTCTAAGGAAAATATCCCTTGTGACCCATGCCTTACTGTTAGCTTTCCACATCACACACAAATTACTCTTGGCGACACTGTATTTCTTGAACACTCTGGGATTTTCAGAGTGATACACCAGTAAAGGCTTCACTTTAAAATCCCCACTAGCATTACTACAAAACTTGAGAGTAAGCCGATCCTTCATAGGCTTGTGTCCTGGGAGTGCTGTTTCCTTCTGCGTGATGTAGGTCCTCTTTGGCATTTTCTTCCAAGAGAGGCCTGTTTCATCACAATTAAACACTTGTTGGGGTTTGAATTCTCCAGTGTCTATGCACTCCTTAAACTCCTGTACAAACTTCTCAGCTGCAATTTTGTCAGAACTGGCAGCCTCACCATGCCTTATCACACTGTGAATGCCACTATGCTTCTTAAATCTCTCAAACCAACCTTTGCTGGCCTTAAAATCACAAGCATCACCACTTGTTGCAGGCATTTTCTTTACGAGATCGTCATGCAACTGCCTTGCCTTTTCACATATTATCGACTGTGTAACACTATCTCCAGCTAACTGTTTTTCGGTAATCCACACCAACAATAACCTCTCCACTTCTTTGAGGATTTGTGATCTCCTTTTTGTCAGCATATCCACCCCTTTTGCAACAACAGCACACTTGATTTCCTTTCCTTTCGTCATGATCGAAGTGATGGTTGAATGGGGTTTGCCATACATCCTGGCAAGCTCTGTAACACGCACTCCACTCTCGTATTTTTCAATGATTTCCTTCTTGAATTCGATCATGTTCCTCACTTTCTTTACCAAAGGGCTTGCACTAGCTTTCCTTGGGTCCCTGGTGACTTATTTAGCAGTTGCAATCACAAAAAACAATGGATTATTACGTATGAACCCGCGGGGTGATGGTCACGTGTTGGTAAACAATGACACACTGAGCATGAATGGTGTGGGAGACTGGCCTTGTGTGCGCAGTGACGGGCGGACGGGTACCGGACGGTTGCCGAATCACGAGTCTAATCACGAAACTCGAGGCCAAATTTTGCCAAAAATAACTGCCGAAAGTCGAATTTCACGAAAGTCGATGCTGCCGGAACTCGAGGGTCCACTGTATATCTTTATTCAGTGGTCCTTTTTTATGTACAGCAAACCTTGGTATAATACTGAAAAGCAGTGTGCGAATATTAGTGACCACAAAAAAAAAGATGGGATTATCTGTTTTTTTTTTTTTATAAAAACTCCAGCTCGACCTACCCCTAACAATGCCAGGTTATCGATAGTCTACTGCTTTTCTAATGTACCTAAACTAAAAAAATGGTGGCAACAGAAAATATATGCTGATATTTTGTCCACAGGAATACTTCAAAAAGTACAAGAGGAACTATGTTAAAAACATTCATGAAATACAAGCAAGCAGTGTTTGGTAAGGAAGAGGATATTTTTTATTTTTTTTATCTTTTTACAGTGTTATTACTGCAGTATTGTATAAATATTGATCATTTTAACTTTGTTGGAGAAATTTGTTAATTGAATGTTGTGCAGGATACTGCTAAGGCTTGGGCAGGGAGCCTGCTTATAAATGGTATTAGATTATATATATTACACAAGTTAAACTGTTGCTAGAGTCCCTAGACAAGAGTTACTACAGTATAGTAATTAAATTTTGTTACATAAAAACTAGTTTCCGAATGCAACATTTCTAATAGAGGAAATGAAATTCAGTACTTTATAATAATATTAATTAAAATACATAAATAATAACAACAACAAAAACAATAATAATAATAATAATATAATAATAATAATAATAATAATAATAATAATAATAATATAATTTTAAATTCTGTTTTTTATAATAGCTGTCATGGGTTGAAAATATGCATATTATGCAATATTAGTACAATACATACTGTAATTAACTATAGAAATGAAAAACCTTTTAATGATAAAAACATGCATATCCATACTTACATAAGCACACACATGTACACACACATGGACACACACTCATGGACACACATGCACACACACTCATGGACACACACACATGGACACACACACACATGGACACACACACACACACATGGACACACACACACACACACACACACACACACACATGTACACACACATATGTACACACACATGTACACACACATGTACACACACATGTACACACACATATGTACACACATATGTATACACACACACATGTATACACACACACATGTATACACACACATGTATACACACATATGTACACACACACCTATGTTAATGTACAGAATGTTGATGCAGCAGACTTGGCTCATTGCATTCAACATTTGTCTGGCCAAATATTTTGTCTGTTGTATCTCAGATCCATTACACAGGGGTCTGTTACATCAAGGTTTTACTATACATTCACAGTTGAAAAAAAGCAAAGCTATACTTAATCCAATATATAGTTACTGCTGGTTTGTTTGCTGCTTTGTACGTAAATAATTTATTGCTTTTGATGTTTAGTTAGAATAGCTTTAAAAAGTTAAAGTCCTTTCTCAGTGTGAAAATAGTAAGAGTTTACCTAATCTATAGTATAGTATTTTGTTGAGTTTCATACTGTAGTGCATTTGTAGAGTAGCAAGTAATTGACTCGGTGATGGTTCTTGTTACGTCCCTCTGCTTTAAAGTCCATTTTACCCATTATAGATGAAGGATTCTGATTTTTCGTAGTTAGGAAATTCTCTTGCTTGCTTGTAGAAGGAATAAAATATAAGATATGTTATGCGGAATAAAACTGTGAAGCTTTTCTTACCTATATTGATTAAATTTGTCTAATAATTATAGTATTATAATCACTTCTTTGGCCAGTCAACTTATCCCAATTCCCAGTAATCTTTCTCTCCTGTTACAACATCTCTTGGATTATAAATAGTCGTGTAGAGACTTTACATGAAATTAAAGTGTATAAACAAATACAAGTGTTGTAAACAATATACAATGGTCCCTCAATTATCGTCCTTAATCCGTTCCGGGAAGTGGGACTATTATCGAAATAGACGATTTTCGAATCAATTTTCCCCATAAGAAATAATGTAAATACAATTAATCCGTTCCTGACACCCAGAAGTATTAAAACAAAAAAAAATTTTACATGAAATATAGATGTAGTACATAATACAATGGGACATGATGAATGAAACATTAACAGCATAACACTTACCTTTATTGGCGATTCTTCTTAGTGTATGGAAGACTGGAGGAGGAGAGAGATTGAATTACTGTTTGGAAGGGGAATCCCCTTCCATCAACACCTCAGGTACCAAGTACTTTTCTGGGATTACTTCTCTTCTCTGTTTCTTAATGCCACTAGGACCAGCTTGAGAGTCACTGGAGTCCTGTCTTGCAAAAAAAATGTCCAGAGAGCTCTGTTTCTGGCGTCTCTTTAAAACTTCCCTAAAATGGGCCAAGACTCTGTTACTGTACAAGTTACCTATATGGCTTGTAAATCCTTCTCAGGGTGATGTTTCTTCATAAATCTTTCCATCTTATCCCACATTTCAAAAATTTCCTTAATTTCTGAAGAAGGCACCTTCCTCCATCTCTCTTCCTCCTCCTCTGCAGCAAGATTCTGAGCTGCGATCTGTTGCTCTTCCTGCTGAAGCTCTTGCAGCTCCTCAGTGATTAGCTCTTCATTGTGGTCCTCCACCAACTCTTCCACATCCTCCAAACTCGCATCCAACCCCATGGAACTCCCCAGTGCCACAATAGAGTTCACAACTGACATAGGCTCATCAGGGGCTGCCTCAAACCCTTCAAAATCCCTCTTGTGGTCACAATCTGGCCACAAGTTTCTCCAAGCAGAGTTCAAAGTCCTGGTAGTCACTCCCTCCCAAGCCTTACCTATAAGGCTTATGCAGTGGAGAATACTGAAGTGTTCTTTCCAAAAATCTCGTAGGGTTAAGTGAGTGTCTGAGGTCACATTAAAGCACCTTTCAAACATTGCTTTGGTGTAGAGTTTTTTAAAGTTTGAAATGACCTGCTGGTCCATGGGCTGGAGGAGAGGAGTGGTATTCGGGGGCAAGAACTTTACTGTGATGAACCCAAACTCCTTCAGAATTAGGTCATCCAAGTTTGGAGGATGAGCAGGTGCATTGTCCATTACTAGGAGGCACTTGAGATTCAATTTCTTTTCTAGAAGGTAGTTCTTCACACTAGGGCCAAATACTTCATTGAACCACTCAACGTAAATTTCCCTC
Source organism: Cherax quadricarinatus (assembly GCF_038502225.1). Lineage (NCBI taxonomy): Eukaryota > Metazoa > Arthropoda > Malacostraca > Decapoda > Parastacidae > Cherax > Cherax quadricarinatus. The sequence continues at coordinate 77,405,724 of NC_091296.1, forward strand.
GTGACCCATGCCTTATTATTAGATCTCCAAAACACACACAATTTACTCTTCATAACATTGTTTTTCTTGAACACTCTGGGATTTTCAGAATGGTACACTAGTAACGGCTTCACTTTGAAATCCCCACTAGCATTAGCACAGGACATGAGCGTCAGCCTGTCTTTCATAAGCTTGTGTCCTGGCAGTGCCTTTTCTTGTGTGTGACTCAACAATCAATATTTGCACCAATAACTCATTACAGTTGTGACCGGGTGTGGAAGTGTGAATTGCTCATTACTCTATAATTTGTTCATGATTGTAGCCATGTATAAACATAAGTAACCATTCTACAGAATTCATTACCTTTGTAACTTGTGAGCTCATTACCTTTGTACCTAGTTCAGCTATCAAAACTTTGGGGGCCCAGTCCCTGGACCCATTACGTACCTCTGTAATCTGTAAATACCTTTGTAACTTGTCATGATTGTGACCAGACCTACCTGGAGTTCATTACCTTTGTAAATTGTGAGTTCATTACCTTTGTAAATTGTGAGTTCATTACCTCTGTAACTTGCTCAGCTATCAAAACTTTGGAGTCCAGTCCCTGGACCAATTATGTACCTCTGTAATCTTTTGACTACCGCCCACAGGATAGGTATGGGGTGCATAATAAACATATTAAACTAACTAACTTCCTGAATAATGTTGGTCCTCTTTGGCATTTTCTTCCAAAAGAGGCCTGTTTTGTCACAATTGAACACTTGTTCAGGTTTCAGTCCTTCAGCCTCTATGTACTCCTTGAATTCCTGCACATATTTTTCAGCCACCTTGTGGTCCGAACTGGCAGCCTCACCATGCCTTACCACACTGTGTATGCCAGTACGCCTCTTAAATCTCTCAAACCAGCCTTTGCTGGCCTTAAATTCACTCACATCACCACTAGTTGCAGGCAATTTCTTTACCAAATCGTCATGCAACTGCCTAGCCTTTTCACAAATAAGCGACGTCATAAGACTGTCTCCTGCTAATTGTTTCTCGTTTATCCACACCAATAATAACTTCTCAACATCTTCGAGTACTGGTGATCTCATTTTTGTCAGCATATTTACCCCCTTTGCAACAACAGCTTCCGTGATTTCCTTCTTCTTGGCTATGATGGAAGATATGGTTGTACGGGATTTGTTATACATCCTGGCCAGTTCGCCCACATGTACACCACTTTCATATTGTTCAATGATGTTTTTCTTAAATTCAGTTGTATTTCTCACCTTTTTAACCAAAGGCTTGGCACTAGGAGGTTTCTTTGGAGCCATGGTAGCTTATTTAGCACTTGCAAGCACTAAAATAAATGGAATATTATGAAATATGTCGTATGAACACGTGAAGGGACCGTCGCTCACTGGTAAACAATGGCACACTGGCTGGGAACGGAGGCCGAGATGGCTCAGAGCCGTGAGTACGCGTCCAGAACGAAGGACGATTAGCGAGTTAAGGGACCATTTGCGAGCCAATGTTTAGACAAAATAACGCGACGATTTCCAAAATGGATGACTTTCAGGCCGGACGATTATTGAGGGACCACTGTACTTGAAAACCCAAAATCTTAAACACAGCTTGAGCATCAGGTCAAAAAGTAGAAGCTAAATCCTTTAAAATTCAGGTTAATAGCAGGCCTAGAAGCTGGAGCTCAGCTCCATCAAAAGACAGGAAGATTATTAGCAGCACTTTTTATGGATTTGTAGGGTAAAAGTTGTTATGGTTTAATCAATATTTCACAAATGGCTTTACTAAGTTGGACATAAGTTGCATGCTAATTCATGCTATGATCCTATTGTGATATGATATTCACTTGAAATTTTCAGATTTCTTTTTAATCTTATATAAAAAGATTACTAAAATTAATTTTCTTAATTAAATTTTGTAATTAATTGTTTATTTGCTTTAAAATTATTTATACTTAATTTTAAGGTGGTACCTTTGATGGTGCCACCATCTCAGATGAAGCCGTGAGTTCCTTGCTTTGTACCGCAATATCTACTAGATGATGTTGTGTAAACACATTATCATTCGTGTCTTTAGGTTTAGTAGACATTGTTATTTTTGTATTGAAGCTGTTTTTTCCTGATAAGCAATAATTCTCGTAATGTCAGTGTTGAACACTGTGTTCATGCTCATTCATATTACAGTACAGTACAGTGTGTATTTCCATTTTGTCATCCATTCATCCAATACTAGACATTTTTTTTAATATACAGTGTAAATGGCTGTAATTTACTTGAAAACTCAGTGGGTCTAACAAAAACCTTCAAACAGTGATGCTAACTTTGCAGAACACAAATTCCTTACATAATTAGAACACTAGAGTACTCGAACTAAGTGATCATTGACAGGTTAAAAATAAAATATAGTCCGACATCGCTTGATGAGATACAATGGACGATCACATTCACTCAGGTTACATTCCTGAAATCTTTTATCAATGATTTCTATGACTTATGGAGTAAAAAACATAAAGTAAAAATAGCAAGAAATAATAGTAAAGGCATGCCACTAGTTTACCTGGAGTTTACCTGGAGAGAGTTCCGGGGGTCAACGCCCCCGCTGCCCGGTCTGTGACCAGGCCGCCTGGTGGATCAGAGCCTGATCAACCAGGCTGTTACTGCTGGCTGCACGCAATCCAACGTACGAGCCACAGCCCGGCTGGTCAGGTACTGACTTAAGGTGCTTGTCCAGTGTCTGCTTGAAGACAGCCAGGGGTCTATTGGTAATCCCCCTTATGTATGCTGGGAGGCAGTTGAACAGTCTCGGGCCCCTGACACTTATTGTATTGTCTCTTAACGTGCTAGTGACACCCCTGCTTTTCATTGGGGGATGTTGCATCGTCTGCCGAATCTTTTGCTTTCGTTGTAAGTGATTTTTGTGTGCAAGTTTGGGACTAGTCCCTCTAGGATTTTCCAGGTGTATATAATCATGTATCTCTCCCGCCTGCATTCCATGGAGTACAGGTTCAGGAACTTCAAGTGCTCCCAGTAATTGAGGTGTTTTATCTCCGTTATGCGTGACATGAAGGTTCCCTGTACGTTTTCTAGGTCAGCAATTTCACCTGCCTTGAAAGGTGCTGTTAGTGTGCAGCAATATTCCAGCCTAGATAGAACAAGCGACCTGAGGAGTGTCATCATGGGCTTGGCATCCCTAGTTTTGAAGGTTCTCATTATCCATCCTGTCATTTTTCTAGCAGATGCGATTGATACAATGTTATGGTCCTTCAAGGTGAGATCCTCCGACATGATCACTCCCATTTCTTTGACGTTGGTTTTTCACTCTATTTTATGGCCAGAATTTGTTTTGTACTCCGATGAAGTTTTAATTTAAATCTCAGGATATTGAAAACTTGAGCTATTATAGTGCAACTTGTGTTTACTGTACATATGTGAGTTTACTCCTGCCTAATATCTCACAACAAAACTTAGCCCCCTGCCAGTTTGGGCTTAGGTTGAAAAAATTACAAATGATGCAATTAAACAAATGCTTGAACTGCTATATGCAGTGCTTGAAAAAAACGAATATTCTCTTGGGTTTTTCATAGACCTGCAGAAAGCATTTGATACAGTGGACCACAATATTTTACTCCTTAAACTAGGACATTACGGGGTCAGAGGACATACTCTTGAATACCTAAACTCTTATCTTAGCAGTAGACATCAGTATGTCTCCACAAATGATGTAACCTTGACTACTCAGCCTGTAGCCATTGGAATGGCACAGGGCAGTGTCCTTCACCCTATGCTCTTTCTCATTTACATCAGTGATCTCCCCAATGCATCTCATCTCCTTAAACCATTTCCATTAACCCTTTGACTGTTTCCGACGTATAAATACGTCTTACGAGCCAATGTTTCTGACGTATTTATACGCACAAATTCTAGCGGCTTCAAATCGAGCGCCAAAGGCCTGATAGGCCTACACGGGAGAGAATGGGTCTCAGTGGTCGGTGTGCACCCTGTGAAAAAAATCTGGGACCTAGCGGTGCATTGTGGGAACGCCATGTTGTCAGTCCATTTTCACCATGCCTCTCGGTAAGAAGTTCCTCACTCCTCGGCGGATTGGAGGTCTTTTGTTCCCAAGTGATAGCTCTAACAGCGATGAAAGTGTCAGTGACAGTGAATTCAAGGGTTTTCAAGTGAGTGTTACCGAAAAAAGTGCCCAGGATAACGTAAATAGTGACGAAAACCCAGATGACCCACAACCTTCGACCTCTGGTGCTGTGCCGGCTTGTTCACGTTCACGTTCGCCTGTACCAGGACGAAAGAGGAAACTATTTGGTCGTGTACAACACCCTGATGATAGCAGTGATAGTGATAGTGATAGTGATAGTGATTTCAAGGTCATTGAAAGCAGTTCTAGTGACAGTGAGAGTGAATATTCCCCAGTGAAGCGCCAGTATGTACGACGTAGCATGCGGTCTGGTAGTGTTTCATATGTTGTTCCAAGGGGAAGGAGAAACTCTGGGAGCACATCCCGTGGCCCAACACCACGACCTGATAGTGAAGATGACGATATTGTAACGATGGGTATGAATGGTGACAGTGAGGGAGGAGGCAGTGGTGGTGATAGTGAGGGTGGCATGGCCCATGTGGCACCATCACCGGGCCACGCTACTAGCCACGCGGCTGACTCAGCAGAACAACCAGCCTCACCCTACCCCACACTGCCACAACCTGCACCACCACAACCTGCACAGCCACAACCACAGCCACAACCACGGTACAATATCCAGACCCCACCAGCAGACCGCATCTGGGATTGGCAGGACGGTGACGAGTTTGTTCCCAGTCCCCATGACTTTGATGAAACACAAAGTGGAATAAAGCCATCTTGTCCACTTGGGAACAATGCCAGTGAACTGGACTGCTTTGAGTTATTCTTCGATGAACCCCTGATGGACATCATTGTCAGGGAAACCAACACATACTGTGAATACACCATGGCAAATACAATTCTCTCACCAAAATCACGGCTACACAAGTGGAAGGAGACAACTGTGGCAGAGATGTACCTGTTTTTTGCCACAATAATGCTTATGCCACATGTGTATAAGCACACTGTCACCACATACTGGACAACAGATCGCCTGATTTCAACTCCAGGTTTTAGTGACATTATAGGTGTCAATCGTTTCCTGATACTGTTGCGTATGTTACACTTTTCAGACAAAACCAGGCCTGACAGAAGCGACAGGTTATATAAGATAAGAAATGTGTTTATGTACCTGAAACAAAAGTGCTGCATGTATTTTTATCCCTTCAGGAAGCTTGTTATTGATGAGTCCTTGATTTTATTCAAAGGAAGACTCTCATTCAAGCAATATATACCAAGCAAGAGGAAACGCTTTGGTATAAAGCTATTTGTACTGTGTGATTGCAGAAGTGGTCTTGTTTTAGATATTATTGTGTACACTGGCAGTAATACTTTGAGAGATACCATGAAGTTATTGGGTATCTCTGGTGATGTGGTTCGAACAATGATGGAACCATATCTTGGTAAGGGGCATATGTTATTTACTGATAACTGGTACACAAGCCCCTTACTCAGTGATTTCTTGCGAGTGAACTTGACAGACGTGTGTGGCACAGTGCGTGGTAATCGCAAACATATGCCAAGGTTCGACGCTGGCACTCGCAGAGGTGAGGTGCAAGCCTTTGCTGCCAATGACATCATGGCATTTCGGTGGCATGACAAACGTGATGTCACATTGTTGACATCAGTTCACACAAACGAAATGGTACCCAGTGGCAGGGACAACAGAGAGACCAATGAACCCATTCTAAAGCCTGCAGCTGTCATGGACTACAACCTCAATATGCGCTTAGTGGACAAATGTGACATGCAGATTGGGTTTGCAGACTGTGTACGCAAGAGTTATAAGTGGTATATCAAACTTTTTTTCCATCTTGTTGATATCTCTATGCTAAATGCTTATAACATATACAAGTTGAAGACCAACAAAACACCAAAATATGGTGAATTTTGCCTGTCAGTAATCAGACAAATAATTGCAAAGTACAAAGGAGCAACTCCTGCAATAGACCAGCGCCCACAGACGTCATCTCGTATGAGGCCTGGTGATCACTACCCCATACAACTGCCTCCTACTACTGCCAAGAAAAATTCTCAGAAGAGGTGTTATGTATGTATGCATACCACAAAACGCCCACAAACACGCAGAGACACTCGTTTTATGTGTGAGGAGTGTGAAGTGCCCCTCTGCATATACCCATGTTTCAAAGAGTTCCACAAGCTGCAGCAGTTCTAGGAACGTGCTTAGTGACTGTACATATGTATATATATTATGGAACAATAGTAATAAACATTGTTTTGTATTGTTTGTTTGTGTAAACAAAGTGTATACACAAACTAATAGTGATAAAGTTTGTTCTGTTATTGTGTTGTAAATAATGAGTGTATATTTGAACAATGCACCTTACATTGGTCTCACAGGCCACATAAGTTACCTGGAAAAGAAAAATATTGAAAAATGCAAGAAACCTTTGAATTAGAGTAAATAAAAGAATACCGGGTGGGCGGCAGTCGCCGCTGTTGCCATACGCACGTCAATTTCTGCAAACTTTGCGGCTCTATATCGGTAAGTACTGATGGCAAAAATTTTTTTTTAGGCTTAAAACACTAGTAAAAATATTCCTAACATTTTCATAAGAAAAAATAATTTTTTTTTTTCGAATATTTGGCGACATAGAATGACAGTTTCAGAGAGGGCCCTGAAACAGTCAAAGGGTTAACAGATGGCACTACCTCTGTCTTCTCTTGCTCAAACCCAATTGTGCTTGGTGACACTGTTAACGACGAGCTATTGAAAATATCTACGGGGATGACAACCAACAAACTCGCTTTCAGTTTAGACAAACCTACTACATGCTGTTCGGAAACAGAGCCTTAAATATCCAACTTAACTGAGGGTTAATTTCTAGGTCTTCACCTTAACTATAATCATAAATTTCATTCCCACATCCAGCATATATTCAAGAAAATTTTCAAATCAGTAGGCATCCTTTGCAAGGTATGGTACTATGTGCCCCAAATGACACTCCTTACCCTTTAGCACTCTTTAACCCTTTGACTGTCGGTGTCGTATATATACATCTTAAGAGCCAGTGTTTTTGACATATTATTACGCTAAAATTCTAGCGGCTTCAAATCAAGTGGGAGAAAGCTGGTTGGCCCACATGTGAAAGAATGGGTGTGTATGGTCAGTGTGTGCAGTATAAAAAAATCCTGCAGCACGCAGTGCATAATGAGGAAAAAAACTCGGACCGTATTTTTGGATTAAAATGCCGACTTTGAGGTGTATTTTCGTAGAGTATTTATCATTTTATTCTTGTTTTCTTGGTCTCATTTGATAGAATGGAAGACATATTACAGAAATAGAGATAAAAAGGACCTTGAAATTGAGCTCTAAGTAGCGAAAAATGTTCGGTTTTTGCCGATGTTCAAGAGTAAACAATAAGTGTCCAACTAGCCATTCTAATATGCAGTCATGAATGGGTTGACATTATTTATACAATTATTACAATAATGCAGTAGTCTGCATAACAGTAAATCTTCTATTTTTTGTCTGAATAAAAATTCAAAATAGAAAGCAAGAGTAATATAAGAGGGGCCTGGAGACATGACTAATGAACAGAGAAAATGTTATTTTAGTGCCAGGAATGTGTACATTGTTTATTCTGGACCCTATTTTGAAATTGGCATTGTGTTATTTTGCATGAAATTGGCCAAATTGCCAATTTCTGACCACTTTATTGGGTAGTTGAAATCAGTAAATGGGCAGTTTCTCATACTCAATCGATAGAACAAATGGAGTTCTAGCGAAACAGCTGTGAGTTTGGTCGACAGGAACAATGGAATTGGCAGAAAATAGGGCTCAAAGTGGGTGAAATCGCTGTTGCATATATATCGCCGAGATTGATGACTTTGCAAGAGCGTAATTCCGTAAGTTTTCCATCAGATTTCATACTTTTGGTGTCATTATCATTGGGAAAAGATTATCATTTTATAAGAATTTTTTTTTTTTCGAATATTTTGTGACAGAGAGAGACTTCAAGATTTGGGGTCTCGACAGTCAAAGGGTTAATATATCCCTACGTCACCTATGGTATTTGTGCTTGGGAGATCAACCACAGTCAACCACCTTAAACCTTTTATAACCCAAGGTAAAGCTGCTGTGCAGATGATTACCAACTCCTGTGCCAGACACCACACCCCACCACTTAAAGCCTGAACCTCCTAAATGTACAAGATGTACGCTCATATTATTGTTCTTACTATATATACAGAACATTACACCCCAATAAAAAACCCTCCTCTTCAGCTTCTCGTTGATAGCTACATCAGAATGCACAGTGACAATACAATGCACAAGGCATTCTTCGACAACCCTCATGTCAGTCTTGCACTATGCAAAAAGGCAATGCACATAAAGGGCCCAAAGATCTGGAATTCCCTACCTGAACCAGCAAAGGATCCCCTGATTACACACAAATTTAGGGCTATGCTTAAAAACGATCTCATCTCTTAATACTAACTAAACCAACCAAAACAACTTTTAATCAGTTTGAAGCAACTCTCCCAAATATTATATTATATGACCTCTAGTCTATTAAAACATCTGCCAATCCATAAAATATTACTGTTTGAACCATTAATTGTAATGTTGTTTTTATTATGTGCAACTTCAAGATTATTATTCTTATAAAGGATGGATAATGAGAACTTTCAAAACGAGAGATGCCAAGCCCATGATGATCCTTTTCAAATCACTTGTTCTCTCTAGGCTGGAATACTGCTGTACATTAACATCTCCATACAAAGCAGGTGAAATCGCAGATCTAGAGAGTGTACAGAGATCCTTTACTGCACGTATAAGTTCTGTCAAGCACCGTAACTACTGGGAACGCTTGGAAGCACTTGACTTGTACTCGTTGGAACGCAGGAGGGAGAGATATATCATAATCTACACTTGGAAAATCTTGGAAGGAATGGTCCCAAATCTGCACACAGAAATCACTCCCTACGAAAGTAAAAGACTGGGCAGGCGATGCAAAATGCCGCCAATAAAAAGTAGGGGCGCCATTGGTACACTAAGAGAAAACACCATGAGTGTCCGGGGCCCAAAACTGTTCAACAGCCTCCCATCAAGCATTAGGGGAATTGCCAATAAACCCCTGGCTGCCTTCAAGAGAGAGCTGGACAGATACCTAAAGTCGGTGCCGGATCAGCCGGGCTGTGGCTCGTACGTCGGACTGCGTGCGGCCAGCAGTAACAGCCTAGTTGATCAGGCCCTGATCCATCGGGAGGCCTGGTCGTGGACCGGGCCGCGGGGGCGTTGATCCCCGGAATAACCTCCAGGTAACCTCCAGGTAACCCTGACTACCTCACATTAGTACTAAGATTATATAAAGATTTATTAAAAGTTAACCATTCTTATCTTGTCTAGACTTAAGTAGTTATTATGTATACTAGGATTTATTTGCCCGAAATGCCCCAGCATGATAGCTCCTTTCTTTGTACTTAATAAATCAAAATTGTAATTGCACATTGTAACCTTTACAAAGAAATAAAATCTTTAATCTTTTTAATGTTTAACATATTGAGCAATGGTTCCCCCATTACAAGACACACTGAGGGCAAATTTTTAGGTCTTCACCTTGACTGCAACCTTAAATTTCAGTCCCCACATCCAACATATAGTTAAAGTCTCCAAAACAGAAGGCATCCTTTCTGAAATAAGGTACTATGTACCCCAGATGGTACTACTTACACTATACCACTCTAATCTACCATTACCTCACCTATGGTATTTGTACTTGGGGATCTCCGATCTATAACTAATCACATTAAACCATTAATATTCCAACAAAAAGGTGCTGTGTGGATGATCAACTCCAGCGCCAGACAACACACCCCTCCACTCTTCGAGAATTTGAACTTATTTAATATACAAAATATGCACTCATATTACTATGCCTGCTATATATGCAGAACATTTAACTCCAGTCTCCTCTCAAACTTCTTGATAGCTACAATAGAACACACAGGCACAACACAAGGCCAAAACTCTCTTCGATATCCCTCATGTTTGTCTCACCCTATACAATAGTGCAGTGTAAAGGGCCCCAAGATCTGGAATTCATTGCCCAAACCAGTAAAAGGTCTCCTGTCTGCCAGTCAGTTTAGGACTATAATTAAAAATCACTTCATCTAAACTGAACTGTACCAACACTATACTATGCCTGAAATCATAGAACGAGTTTGAAACTACTCAAGAAATCACAATTAACTTAATTTAAAGTATTAATCTTCTTCTTTCAACAAACTGGCCATATCCCACCAAAGCAGGGTGACTCAAAAAGAAACAAACTTTTCTCTTTTTAACTTTAATAATATACTATACAGGAGAAGGGGTTACTAGCCCCTTGCTCCTGGCATTTTAGTTGCCTCTTACAACACACGCGGCTTATGGAGGAAGAATTCTGTTCCACTTCGCCATGGAGATAAGAGGAAATAAATAAGAGCAAGAACCAGTAAGAAAACAGAAGAAAACCCAAAGGGCTTTGTATATATATGCTTGTACATTTGTACATATATGTGTAATGTGACCTATGTGTAAGTGTAAGTAGAAGTAGCAAGACGTACCTGAAATCTTGCATGTTTATGAGACCGAAAAAGGACACCTGCAATCCTACCATCATGTAAAACAATTACAGGTTCCTGTTTGGCACTCAATTGGCAGGATGGTAGTGCCTCCTTGGGTGGTTACTGTCTACCAACCTACTACCTACATTAAAGTATTAATGCACACTTAAAATTGTACTTTTGTAAATTGTGCTAATCGTAATATTTTTTTTCCTACCTCTCTACTATAAATTTTATTACTTATAATGTTTTTTGTAATAATACATAATTAAAATTCACTACTCCATAATCTGTCTAATTGTAAGTCTGCCTGAAATGCTATTGCATGCCAGTGGATTGCTTTGTGCTTAACAATATTTTATTACATATAAACTACACATTATATACAATACAAAGAAATAAAAAATTTAATTTGATTTTGATAAAAAAAAGCAAATTTTAAAAAACATCCAAGCTTTTGGTACTTCCAAAAGCTAAGGGTATTATGAATTGTGTTCAAATTCAGATTTTTATTTCTTTTATGCTGAACAAAGATAATGTTTGCAGTTTGCATGCAGTAAAACATTGTTAAGCACAAAACAAAGCCATTAGTGCACAATGCATTTTGGGCAGACTAATCCTAATGCTTAAAGACTACTTAAGATTTAGACACAGACTATTAAGTAGGATTTCTTATGCAGTTAATTACAATTATATGCACAATAAAAAAGGTAGTTGTAGATGAATGGTTTAAAGAACCGACACGTTGTTAAATTAGACACATGTGCAACTCTTGGGTATCTTTATTGAGGAAACGTTTTGCCACACAGTGGCTTCATCAGTCCATACAAAGGATAAACTTGAAGAATAGGAGGAGAATGAGGTAATCAGTCCCTCAACCTTGAGTCGACGTGGTCAGTCCATCAGTCTTGAGTAGAATACGGCATATGAGCGGACTGATGAAGCTACTGTGTGGTGAAACGTTTCCTCAATAAAGATACCCAAGAGTTGCACATGTGTCTAATTTAACGTGTCGGTTCTTTGAACCATTCATCTACAATCCTGTCAGACACTGCAACTTCTTGGGATCTTAATACTTGGGAATTCTTCGCTTGCCTAACCCTTGGGCACGACCTACTTCCACATTGGACAAATGTGACACCACCTACGACTGCTGCACCTCTCCTGCCATATGGCTTATAAGCTGCTTCTCCGCTCATATGCTGTATTCTACTCAAGACTGACCACATCGACTCAAGGTTGAGGGACTGATTCTCCTCCTGTTCTTCAAGTTTATCCTTTGTATGGACTGATGAAGCCACTGTGTGGCAAAACGTTTCCTCAATAAAGATACCCAAGAGTTGCACATGTGTCTAATTTAACAAAAAAGGTAGTTAATATACTAATGGTATAATTTCAGAAGTACCATTCATTATTGCAAACTGATTCTATGATCTTCAGTTGTGTGGAGTGATTGATGGTGAAGATACAGGAAGTTACTTAGTTACAGTTGATCAATGGAAACTCCACGCATGACTTACCTGGAAAGTTTTTCTTCTCCACCTTATTTAACCCGTAAACGGTCCAAATGTATATATACGTTTTTTCAACATTTGAAAATATGTAAAAAAAGTAGATCTTTTTTTTTTTTTGTACATTTGAAAACGTGTAAAAAACTTCGATCTACTTTTTTTTTTTATGTTTGAAAATATGTAAAAAAAAGTAGATCTACTTTTGGAGTACTATGCATGTGAACGTAGATCTGTTTGAACCGTTTACGGGTTAATTTTCACATTGGTCTGAATTTATAATGTACATAAAAATTAAATGAAATTAGAAAAAATATACTGTACTGTATATGTGGAGAGAAGTTATGGAAGCAGTGTGTCTTTTGAACCAGCAATATCACTAAGGCTCCCCTGGTACCAACTTAATGCTCCCCTTTACTACCCTTTTATTCTTTCACTACTTGATGACATGACCCTTGTAATAAAAGTACTCAGCTCAGAAAAAAACATCAAATTTCCATTATTACCCATGTAATAAGGAAAGTCCTGTAATTGTTTTACATGATTGTAGGATTGCTGGTGTCCTTTTTTCTCTCATAAAAATGCAAGATTTCAGATGCGTCTTGCTACTTCTACTTACTTAGGTCACACTACACATACATGTACAAGCATATATATACACACCTCTCTGGGTTTTCTGCTATTTTCTTTGTAGTTCTTGTTCTTGTTTATTTCCTCTTATCTCCATGGGGAAGTGGAACAGAATTCTTCCTCTGTAAGCCATGCATGTCGTAAGAGGCGACTGAAATGCCGGGAGCAACGGGCTAGTAACCCCTTCTCCTGTATATATTACTAAATTTGAAAGGAGAAACTTTGGTTTTTCCTTTTGGGCCACCCCACCTTGGTGGGATACAGCTGGTACGTTGAAAGAAGAAGAAGAATAAGGAAAGTTTAATATTGGGCTTTTTGGAGGCAATTGAGATGATGGGGTAAAAGAGGTAAAGTGAGTTCATGACATAGGATAGATGGGGGGGAGACATATGGTAGATGTGGGTGTAAATTTGATTATTGCCATATACTCAAATGCTATATTAAAAATTATTCAGCCACATATGAAGTAGGAGTTTGAGTTGAAAAAGAATGCTCAAGTTAAGCATTTTGGACATGAGATTCTGTGTCTTAAGTGGTGAAGGGACTAAAGGTGTGGATTTACTCATTATCAGGATTAAGAATTTATGCATGTAACTGAACTGAGCTCAGTATTTTTGGGAATAATAATCCTCTTCAAGGGGGGCTCCTTGGCGTGGTGAAGAGGCTCTTGGTCTGAGGAATTAGCCCTGTCGGTCTTCTTCCTCAGACCGAACCTAATTACCCCCCATTCTCCCCTCCCCTATCCCATCCTCCCCATCCTCCCCTTTTTCCATTCCTCCTCCTCCTCCTCACCCCTCCCTTTTGGCCTTCGGGATTTCTCCCACAGGCGCGCTAGTTCCTAGGTAGGGGAAAGGACACCGGGGTCCATCCCATTCCGTTGAGGTTCTTGGCGGTGGCGTAGTTTGCCGTGGAATCTGGATTGCCTGGGGATGTCCCAATCCCTCTCTGGTATCCCGGAGTAGCTTTGGGTGTCTTTTGGGCGACGGGTGTATCTCTGGAAGCCACCTTTCGGATTCCGGGGGTGGTGGCCGAAAGAGGTATGCTTTGTGGCGGATATCCGGCCGCCCTCTCTTTTGTCCACCGAGGTAGCTCGGCAGATGTGAGGTTGCTATCCCGGATTGCTGGTTTACTGGCATGAAGGGTAGGGTATGGCACGGGTTCCATGCTGCATCTGCGCTACTAGCGGTGTTGAGGTCCTCTTGGGCGCGGAGGGAGATTTCCGGCCCTTTCATTCCTCCTGGGAACTATTCCTCCCCGCTCCCCCCTTTTTTTATTCTTTTTTTTTATTTTTATTTTCTTTTCTTCTTTCTTTTTTTTTCTTAAAAACAAAAAGCAAAGGAGTAACCTAACCATGGCAGCCCAAGTCCATGAAACCACTACCCCCGGGCCCCTTCTTGATACCGCACCCCATTCTGACCCTGCCTTGTGTTTAGACCACTCTTCGGACACTCCTGATGCCCCTGTACCTCTTGCTGGTGCTGTTTCCTCACCCGCTTCAGGTACCGGGGCTTCGACTGACTCCTTCGATTTGTCTGAACTCCGCTCTCCTTTGACTATGCTTCCGGCTTCTCCCTCTACGGTACGGCAATTTTCGAATCGCCCGCCCATTTCATGCCGGACCAACTCCGGTCCTACTCCTAAACGCCAACGTCAATCTCCTGATGATGCTCCTTCGTTACCTTCCCATTCTACTCGGAAAGGACCGACACGTCAAGCACTCCCTCTCCACGCTCAGTTTCGGACCACACAATGGACTAAATTCTTTACTTTAAGACCAACTTCTTCTTCTGCCTACCTTTCTGACCATAGTATTGGCAAAGCGCTCCTGCGTCATGTTGGCAGAGATATTTCATTTCACGCTCTCAAGAGCGGTACACACATCGTCACTGTCCAGAATGCTACCCAAGCTCATGATCTTTCTCTCCTTTCGAATATCGATACTACTCCTATCACTATTGAAAAACATCTTTCTCTCAATTCGTGTAGTGGTACTGTCATTCTACCCCATACCATAGTCCAACAGAATTTCCAGTCATGTGGCAATGACATTTTTGAACAGCTGGAACTCCAGGATCTCCCAATCCTCAAAGTAGACACTTATGTCCTTCCTGCCCGAGGGCGGAGACGTTACCCTTGCAATGTGGCTCGTTTAACTTTTGACAGCCGAGAACTCCCGTCCTCTGTATATGTCGCGGGACATCGGTTACAAGTTCGAAAGGTGATACCTACACCGCAACAATGTAGAAATTGCTAGCGTTTTGGTCACCCAGCGAAATATTGCAGATCTCTTGCCGAACGCCCAGTCTGTGGTGCCGACGACCATTCTAATACATCTTGCAGTCAACCTCCATCTTGCCTTAATTGTAATGAAGCTCACCCTTCGTACTCCCGCCGTTGCCAGGTCTACTTAAATGAACGTGAAATCCGTTGCCTCAAAGAAGCAGAAGGTCTCCCTTATGCTATGGCAGTTACTCATCTCCGCCTCCAAGGGAGACTACCCCGTGTTTCTTATTCTCGTGTTTCCAAACATCCCCCCACTTCTGGGGTCCCATCTTCTGCAGCCTCCTCTGTTGTTACCCCTCCCATAGCCACTACGGCATCTAATCCTTTTGCTGTCCTTGGCTCTGACGTCCCGACTACAACTCAGTCTGTTCTCACATCTTCGCGTCCTTCCTCACAAGCCCCAGTATCGACAAGACCTCGTACGACACCTCATACCAATCGCCCCTCTACTCAGAAGTCCAAAAAATCCACATTGCTCAAATCTTCTTTGCCCCTTCCTTCCCTTCTTCCACCTCCACACTTTACCTTTCCAGTCTCTGTACCTAGTTCTTCCCCTCTCTCTGGCTCTATTACAAGTGTGGAGATTCACCCTCCTCCTCGTACTATGCCTTCCACCCCCGTCCCCTCCCAAGTTTCTCCCTCTTCTGCCACCTCCCAGGTTTCTGCCTCTTCTTTCCCCCCCCACACTTCATCTCCAGTCCCTTACACTTTTCCCTCCCCCTCTACTTTGGTACAGTCCATTACTGTCCCAATCTTTACTCACCCTCCTCCTCCTATCTCCAATATGGTCTCCCATACATCTTTGAATTCTGAAACACTTGAAGCCATTTCAGAATATATTGCAGAGACTAAACCTTCAATGGACACTGATTCACTTCCTGTTCCTTCTCTTCCCTCTCCTCCATCTTCACAACCCCATTCTTCGCAACGCTCCGTTCCTTCGCTACTTGAACATCTTCCAATGCCACCACACGTTGACTTTTCTAACCCCTCTAGTCCGTAGGTGCCTTTACCTACAGATACCTGATATTTTCTTCATCGCCAATCATGGCCTATTTACAGTAGAATATCCGCGGCCTCAGGGGTAATCGGGGTGAGCTTCAGATGTTGCTTTCCAGGTTTTCCCCTGTTGGTGCTTGCTTACAAGAACCAAAATTACACTCGGCTGTTTTCCAACCTATCTCAGGCTATAATTTATTGTATTCTTCAGATCCTTTCTCAGATGTGACCTTTAATGAAAGTGCCCTTCTTCTACGCAATGATATTCCGTACTGTCAACTATTTGTCCATACCTCGCTGCATTACACTGCAGCCCGTATCCACTTGAATAAGTGGTTTACAATATGTTCTTTATATCTCTCTCCTTCTCGAGCATTTTCTATCCCAGACTTTGCCTTTCTTGTTTCATCCTTACCACCACCACTTCTGTTACTTGGTGATTTTAATGCCCACCATTTCCTCTGGGGGGGGTCTCATTGTGACTCACGTGGCATTCAGTTGGAGGCTTTTCTCGCCTCTCACCCCCTCCATGTTTTAAATACGGGTACTCCCACCCATTTTGATCCTCGTACTCATACTCTCTCTTGCATCGATCTATCAGTCTGCTCTTCCTCCACTGCACTAGACTTCACCTGGTCTGTTTTACCAGACTTACATGACAGCGATCATTTTCCGATCATTCTTACTTCTCCTTCCTATTCACCACCTTTCCGTAGCCCTCGCTGGCAATTTGATCGGGCAAATTGGGATCTTTACTCACACCTCACTGCTTTTAGTGAGGTTCCTTCTTCATCCTCCATTGATGAGCTCCTACACATCTTCTCGACATCAGTTTATACCGCAGCTTCTCATTCTATACCCCAAACCTCAGGCAGGCATTCTCAGAAGTGCGTGCCTTGGTGGTCTCCTGCTTGTGCTCGTTCAGTATGTTTGAAACATGCTGCATGGGGCAGGTACCGGTACAATAGAACCGCTGAGAGACTTGTTGATTTTAAGCAGAAGCGTGCGATCGCTCGCCGTGTCATCCGTGAAGCTAAACGCACTTGTTGGCGAGACTATGTTTCCACCATCACCTCTGCTTCTTCTATGAGTGCAGTCTGGAAAAAAGTGAGGAAATTGAGTGGTAAATACTCTCCTGACCCGGCTCCTGTTCTACGGGTCACTGGTGTTGATGTAGCAAACCCTCTCGACGTTGCCATTGAACTTGGCACACATCTGGTCCGTATTTCCCGAGGGCTCCATCTATGCCCCTCATTTCTTTCCTCAAAGTCTGCCAGAGAGTTAGTACCCTTGGACTTTTCTTCTCTCAGAGAAGAACAGTATAATGTGCCTTTTACACTTCAAGAACTGGAGGCAACGCTCTCAGCTTGCCGATCATCGGCAGCTGGGCCTGACGACATTCATATTCGTATGTTACAACATTTACATCGGTCAGCCCTTGTAGTCCTCTTACACCTCTTCAATCTTATTTGGGCACAAGGAGTTCTTCCCCAGCTGTGGAAATCTGCCATTGTTCTCCCTTTCCGCAAACCGGGTACTACAGGACATGATGCCTCCCACTATCGCCCCATCGCTCTTACTAGTGCAGTTTGCAAAGTGATGGAACGCCTCGTAAATCGACGTTTAATGTGGTATTTAGAGACTCACAACAGTCTCTCCGCTAGTCAATATGGCTTTCGTAAGGGTCGTTCTACCATAGACCCCTTACTACGCTTGGATACGTATGTTCGTAATGCCTTTGCGAATAATCACTCAGTTATTGCCATATTTTTTGACCTTGAGAAGGCATATGACACAACTTGGAGGTATAATATTTTGGCCCAGGCCCATTCCTTAGGCCTCCGAGGCAATCTACCATCCTTCCTTAAGAACTTTTTAACTGACAGACATTTCTGTGTTCGAGTCAATAATGTTCTTTCCCCAGACTTCGTCCAAGCTGAAGGTGTCCCTCAGGGATGTGTTCTAAGCACAACACTTTTTCTCCTTGCTATAAATGATTTGGCCTCTGTTCTTCCACCCAATATTTGGTCATCACTCTATGTTGATGACTTCGCTATTGCTTGTGCAGGCGCTGACTGTCACCTTATTGCAGTTTCTCTCCAGCATGCGGTCGACCGTGTTTCCACTTGGGCCACCACGCATGGGTTTAAATTTTCAAGTACCAAAACTCACCAAGTTACTTTCACTAGACGCTCTGTTATCTCCGATCATCCTTTGTATCTCTATGGCTCCCGTATCCCCGAACGTGATACAGTCAGGTTTCTAGGCCTTCTCTTTGACTGTCGGTTATCCTGGAAACCTCACATTACCTCTCTGAAGGCATCTTGTCACAGCCGGCTAAACCTTCTTAAAACCCTTGCTCATCTTTCCTGGGGAGCTGATCATCGAACTCTGCTTCGACTACATTCAGCCCTCGTTTTATCGAAACTCGATTATGGTGACCAGATTTATTCCGCAGCCTCTCCTGCTACTCTCTCTAGCCTTAACTCTATCCATCACCAAGGATTACGTTTGTGCCTTGGTGCTTTTCGCTCTTCCCCTGTTGAGAGCCTCTATATAGAAGCAAATGTTCCATCCTTGTCTGATCGCCGTGATGCCCATTGCCTTCACTACTATGTACGCTCTCACGATCTACACAATCCTTCCATTTATAGAATGGTCACCGATATTAGTAGACATTCTTTATTCGTTCGCCGCCCCTGTTTGCTCCATCCCTTTTCTCTTCGCCTACATTCACTCTTGTCTTCCCTTCAGTTACCACCTTTATATGTTCATGTAGCATCTCACTTTTCCCTACCCCCCTGGGAAGTTCCAGCTGTTCGGGTCTGTTCTTTCTCACTCCCTTGCTCGAAAGCTCAACTGCCTACGGTGGCTTCCCGCTCTCTTTTTCTTGATCACTTCCACTCCCATTCTCATGCCACCGCTGTGTACACAGATGGCTCTAAGTCTTCAGACGGCGTCGGATTCGCAGCAGTGTTTCCGGACAGCGTCGTGCGGGGGCATTTACTATCTTCAGCTAGCATTTTTACTGCTGAACTGTATGCCATTCTTGCAGCACTTATTCGTATTGCATCGATGCCTGTGTCATCATTTGTAATAGTCTCAGACTCCCTTAGTGCTCTACAGGCTATACGAAAATTTGATACATCTCATCCCCTAGTTCTCCGTATCCAACTTTGGCTACGCCGTATCTCTACCAAACATAAAGATATTGTTTTTTGTTGGGTCCCTGGTCATGTCGACGTACAGGGCAATGAACAGGCAGACACTGCTGCGCTGTCAGCAGTACATGACCTACCAATTTCCTATCGAGGTGTTCCATTTCTGGACTATTTTGCTGCAATAGCTACCCACCTTCGCACCCGTTGGCAACAACGTTGGTCAACTCTGCTCGGTAACAAACTTCATTCTATTAAACCGAGCATAGGTTACTGGCCGTCTTCTTGGCATCAGTGTCGAGGTTGGGAGACCACTCTCTCCCGCCTTCGCATTGGCCACACTCGTCTTACTCATGGGTATCTCATGGAGAGGCTCCCTGTTCCTCTCTGTGAGCAGTGTCAAGTTCCAGTATCGATTAGCCACATTCTGTTAGACTGCCCTCTCTATCAACGAGCACGCAGAATTTACCTTCAACGTCGTCTTCGTTCTACTACTCTCTCTTTACCTTCCCTTCTTGCTGATGGACCCTCCTTTAATCCTGACTCTCTCATTGACTTCTTGACAACGACTGATTTACTCCACAAACTCTGATGATACTTTTCGCACTCCCCTCAGCCCTTTCTAGTTCAGTCTCTTGCTGCCTTTTACCCTTTCACCATCCACTGCCCCGCTGTTATCCGTAACCTATTACTCATCCATCTCCCTTTTGCCACCTGATGCCCTCGCTTCCTTCCTGCCCTGCAGCGCTGTATAGTCCTTGTGGCTTAGCGCTTCTTTTTTGATTATAATAATAATAATGGGAATAATAATATACCTTCTTTTATAAGAGACATGTTTGTGGACCAATTAAAAACACACAATTTTGTGGATATCTAATAAATCTTAATAAGAATATATGTGTCTGTAATAACTTATAAGTGTTATAAACACTGATTGGTGAATTGGTAAATCCCACATGGATGAAAATAAAACATTGAGTGGGAAGGCTCTATATATTTTGGTTTCAGAGACCCTCTTCATGAGACAGTGAATAAGGTATCTGATTGAGGTTGGAATATACAGATCCTTTTCACATCTGTGTGGGATTTACCTATTTGTTATAGCTCATGTAAAATTTTTCATTAATATATGTTGTGTTAATGTATGGTGTTTATCTCATATATTAATATGTTTTTGTTGGTTCTGACATTCTGTTTTTTTCCTTCCTGGACCAAAAAGCTTACTTCCCAAGTCATCAGGTAATAGACTGTGGGTGTGTCTTCAGGATCTCCTCTATTTCTTAACTGATGCCAGGTACTTTGTCATCTTGACATTTTTATGTCCCAGCCCCGCATCACTGCCACCCATGGTTAATCTTTAATTTGCCTCTTCCTGTGTTCTTCCTCACGTTTAAGCAGCTATTGAATGTGTGTAATGTTTAAAGGTGTTGCTTAATTTTTTTCAGCAGCAGTTTTAAAATTTTTTTTGCATGCTTTTAGTTTTTCATTACTATAAATGCTTAACATATCACCCTCTAACCTTCAAGGGAGGTCCCTTGATACTGGTGAAGGGCTCTCAATCCAAGAAATTTAATCTGAATTCCCTTTCCTTGGATTGAACCTGATTGCCTCTCATTCTCCAAGGCAGTGTGTGACCTCTATGGGTTTAGTGCTCCCCTCATGAATGAAAAACAAATATGTTGATATATCAAATGTCTGCATGAGTTATATTTAACCCCATATTATGAAATGCACAACCCTGTGTCTGCTTGAAGTGTATTCAGTAATGTGTACTGTGATGCTTTATATAAACCTTGTCATTTATTTGAGGATTTATTGCTAGGTACACCACTGATGCAAACAAAATGAATGTTATTAAATTACATCATTTTAAATACTAACATTATTTTGAATCGTATTGAATCGTGCATAGTACAAATATATGGAATAAGTCTATTGCATCTCTCGGTTGCTGTAATTAGAAGGTTTATTTAAGACTGAAACTACAATCCTAGATTCAAATATATTTTGTAATAAGCAGCAGTCTATAACTTGAATTGTGTAATTATTTTTTTTGACTCGCTGGCTGTCTCCCACCTAAGCAGGGTGACCCAAAGAAGAAAACACATTCACAACATGTTGATATATTAGACTATCAGCTTCTAGCATTAAGCTGGATGAAATTCTTAAAGAAATGTGAAAAAAGAAGATTTACAATATCAGCTTGTAAGAATTTAGAAGTTTTTTTTTCATACATATTCCAGCTGTAATTTGAAAAAGAAGTTCAGCATTAAATCTGTTGTTTCTAAAATTTTGAAATGTTGCATATACTGTAATAATGCATAAAAAAAATGTACAGTACTGTGGTATATTGTCACAAAATGCTTGACTGCAATTGTGTAAAAATGCCAGTGAGATAAAAGAACAATACTTGAGCTCTTTTTGCACATTTGTATACTTCTGTGTAAATGTACGACTCCACTCCAGTGCTATAGTGTGTTTTGATAGATTAATGTATGACACCACTCCAGTATTATAGTATATTTTGGTAGATTAATGTATAACACCACTCCAGTACTATAGTGTATCTTGGTTGATTAATGTATGACACCATTCCAGTATTATAGTATATTTTGGTAGAATAATGTAGGACACTGCTCCAGTACTATAGTGTATTTTGCTAGATTAATGTATCACACCACTCCAGTACTGTAGTGTATTTTGATAGATTAATGTATAACACCACTCCAGTACTATAGTGTATTTTGATAGATTAATGTATGATACCACTCCAGTACTATAGTGTATTTTGATAGATTAATATATGACACCACTCTAGTGCTATAGTGTATTTTGATAGATTAAGTAGAGTATAATTCTAAGATGATTCTATAATGATAGACTGCCTGAAATGTTTTGCATAATGAGGGTTTTTCTGTAAAGTAGTTATATATGTCATTCACCTAAATTGTATAATATACTGTACTCCACTTCATGGAAATAAAGTTTGTTTGTTTGATTAGTATCATAAACTGTATTGTGATACAAAACAAATTGTCAAGACAGCCTTTGAATGAGTGATGGTGAATGTATTTCTTCATTTTTTGGCCACCTTGTCTTGGTAGTAGATGGCTGGTGTGTAAATAAATTAATTAATAAAAGTAAATATTTTATTACCTCATGATACAATATATAGCTTTGACAACACTGAATAACATTAAAAAGAGGCTTCCTAATTGAATTAATATGTTGTGAGGTGTTGTTCAGTACAAAAGACAGATACAGTAGGGCCCCACTTATACGGCAGGTTAGGTTCCAGGCTACCGCCGTAAAGCGGAAATCGCCGTAAAGTGGAACACCCTTTTTTTCCCTTATAAATGCATACAAATATACTAACATATATTAAGTTAGCAATAGAACTAGGCATCAAAAAACAATAAAAAAGTACAATACACACATAGTGCACTCATTACTTATCATAAAATATTTATAGACTAAATCTAGGGTGAGACAAGAAGTATTGTAAGAAATCAAGTGTGGTATGTATGGTAGTCAGCAGGACTACCGTACTAGGCCACCCCACCTACACATAATATTCTATTACATTTAAGCATCCCAGAGCGATAAAATGCATATACAGTTTACTCATTACTTACCTTAAAATATTTATAGTCTTAATCTAGGGTGAAATGAGTAGTATTTATTGTAACAAATCAAGTGTGGTGTGCATGGTAGTCAGCAGGGCTACCATACCAGGCCACTCCACCCACACATAATATTCTATGATATTTAAGCATCCCTGAGCGATAAAATGCATATACAGTTCACTCATTACTTACCTTAAAATATTTGTAGTCTTAATCTAGGGTCAGGAGTAAGTAAACGAGATAAAACAAATAAATGAGAGAGAGAATGAGTACATGAGAGAGGACAGGCACAGAGTTATGTAAACAAACCAGGCGAACGTAAGTTTTGTAAACAAACAAAGTGTACACGTCTGGTTTGTGTACAAGTTGTCTCTACATTGATACGGTAGAATAAATAAAGAAGAACACTCCCATTCTCATGTAACATCATTTTTAGAAGAAATGATGCTCTGAGTGAAGGCAATGGAAATAAGTCACTCTGTCTCACTTTTTTGGGTTATCCTAGGTTCTCTGTATTTGTGTATACCTGAATAAACTTACATACATACGAAAGGAATAATTTTCTACAGTTACCCCCAGTAACATATTTTCTCTTATGTTAGATTAGAGAAAATGCTATTCTTGCCGTCACTTGTACAAGTTTTCTGGCTACCACATCTCATATTTATGTTTATTTATTCTATTGTGGGGTGTATTTATCATCTTTATATGTTATGTATCATGTTTATTATATAATTTTGAAAAAAAGGTATGGATGGATTAATGAAAATGTGTATATTAACGTAATATATGACATTCAATGAGACTCGGTGATTATTATTATTATTATTATTATTATTTCTAATATGGCGTCACTTGTGCAAGTCGTCTGCTACCACATCTTATATTTATGTTTATTTATTCTACTGTGGGGTGTATTTATCATATTTATATGTTATGCATCGTGTTTATTATATAATTTTGAAAAAATATCATAGATGGATTAATGAATATGTGTATATTAACGTAATATATGACATTTAAATGAGACTCGGTGATTATTATTATCATTACTAATATGGCATCTCGAGACATAAGACACTCTTACTGATTTTAATGTGTACCTGCATGCCAGCACAGTATGTAAGTTTATTTAGGTACAGGTATACATCAGTATAATTATCAGAGTATATATAAAATATGAAATAACTTTTAAAAACACTTGAAATTTTGGAGTTTCCGGACAAAATCGAGAGACTTATTGCTTACGGATCTCACGGAGAATGTAAGCAAACCGGGTGGGGTGCGGTGACCGTATTAGAAAGTCAGGTGGGGGAGCCGTATAGCGAGTTTTGGTCATAATTTGAAATGACTGTATTAGTGGAACGCTGTAAAGTGGGGCCATACTGTATGTATGGTGACCTTAAAATGCTTATTCTAAACTTTGATTTTTTTTAGTTGTGTAATAACAAAAATAATGTAGTGATATTATTAATGAATAACAAGACCTATTGTTTTAAAATAACCCCCGCCTTTTTTATGTGGTTAATATGTTTAGTATTCACTTTTAACATGGGTAATATGCACTTTTTTTATTTTTGTAATTCTTTTAGTTTCATATTACTAGAAACTTTGAATATTTCTGACCAATTACAGCTATGAGAGAGAATACAGTGTACTACACAGCGGAACCAGCAACAGTGGTGCTGAAGTTGGTCAGCAGTTAAACGACTTCAACCTTCCAACAAGCTTGGCAGTACCTGCCCAGGATGGCAGCATTAAGGGTAATATGAATAAACTTTTGAGTATCAGGAAATATTGATTTTTTCCATGAATGTACAATGTGTATTTCAGGCTATCCACAATAGTGTCTGTAACAAGTTAATGTAATATTTCATATAATTCATTATAATATAATATTTACAATATTTGTAATTACTTTTTGTAGTTACAGGATTAGAGTTCTCT
This sequence comes from Cherax quadricarinatus, assembly GCF_038502225.1. Lineage (NCBI taxonomy): Eukaryota > Metazoa > Arthropoda > Malacostraca > Decapoda > Parastacidae > Cherax > Cherax quadricarinatus. Next base: position 77,430,564 of record NC_091296.1, read on the forward strand.
ATAATTAATGTCATTATAGGCAGCAGAGATGTCATGTTTGAGAGGAAAGTGTAGTGTGAATATCATGCTGGAAATTTAGAGCGTGAGAATTAAAAGATGATGTGGGGTCACCTAGGATATAATTCAGAGGGCTGAGGATGGGTTGTTGAGGTGGTTTAGGAATGTAGAGAGGATAGAGAGGGATAGGATGACAAAAGTGGTATATACCTCTGGGATGGAAGGTAGGAGGAATGGTGGCTCATTCCAGAAATGATTGGAGGGAGGAGGTAAAAGAGACTTTAAGTTTTAGGGACTTGAACATCCAGCAGGCCTGTGTGAGCAAGTCAGATAAGCGTGAGTAGAAGCAAGTGTTTTTTTTTTCTGTGATGGACATGTTGCCAGAGTGTGAGCATGGTAACATTTACAAAGGGATTTAGTGAAACCTTTTAACTGAACTTGAGTCCTATAGTTGGAAAGTACAGTTCATGCCCTCTGAAGGAAGGGTGAGAAGGTTACAGTTTGTAGGGCTGTCTACATTGTGTTGTAGACATGCTTCTTGCAAGATGGATTGAATGAGTGATGGTGAATGTTTTTTATTTTTTATTTTTTACCACCTTCCTTTGGTGGGAGATAGCTGGTGTGTTAAAAAGAAAAGTATTGAAGTACACCAGCATTTTGGTATTGAAGAGTTTGTCTGTAGGTGCCCCATTGACTGCAGCTGCCTTGGTAATGTTCCTGCCCTGATTATGGGGATTCACTTGACTGTATTTACTTGTGTTACATTATCTATAACAAAAATTATAACTCAAAAAATTAATAGAAGCTGTTAGACAGTGTTTTATTTTTATTTACTGTAGTACTGTATTTTTTTTTTTTTGCTTTGCAGAGATGGACAGTGTACGCGTATTTTCATGCAAAAAAATAATTTATCTCTGGGATTCAGAAACAGAGACCTTCTACAAACTCCCAGGATTGGATGCTGGGGTAGGTGAACTCCATTAACTATATACATATCTCAGCCTTAATTTTTTTCAACACAGACTGGCCTTCTTCCACTGAGGTAGGTTAACTTGAAAAAGAAGAAACACTTTCACCATCACTCACTCATCAGTGTCTTGCCAGAGGTGCATTGATACTACAATTCAGATGCACCCCTCTCCTTCAGAGTGTAGTCACTGGGCTTCCCACCTCTAGGACTAGAGTCTGGCTAACTGGTTTCCCTGACACCTCAGTATCCCCATAAAAACTCTTAACCCTTTCACTGTCCAGACCCCTGATCAGAAACTTGTCTATACTATCCCAGAATTTAAAAAAAAAAAAATGTTATTGTTTGTTATGAAATGGTAGAGAATCTTTTTCTGAAGGTAAAAAAAAAAACAAAAAGTATGAAACATGATGGAAAATTGACAAAATTACGCTTTCGCGAATTTTGCTGTGTCAGAAATATTTACGCATTGGCAATTTTGCCCACTTTGAGTCCGATTTCAGGTCAATTACATTATTCCAGTATACCAAATTCTTAGCTATTTTGCTAGTATATCTTCCATATTATTGATTGAGTACAAGAAATCACCCAATCAACTATTTCAACTACCCAATAAAGTGATCAGAAATTGGTAATTTTGCCAGTTTCACACAAATTTCAAAATATTCCAGTTTCAAAATAGGGTCCAGTATAAACAGTGCAGGCATTCCTGGCACTAAAATAACATTTCCTCTGTTCATTAGTTATGAATTCTATTTTTATTTTTTATTCACACACGCACAAAAAAAAATAGTAGATTTACTGTTATGCAATATTGTAATACTGCCTCTCCTCACTTAAAGACAGAGTTCCATTCCTAAGATCACATCAGTAAACAAATTTGTTGCTAAGCAAGGAGCATACTATAATGGTAGTGGGTTTGTCAGCCATCTTTGATATTGTTTTAGTGTCACCTTTGCACCATTTATAACATTTTTAGTATATTTTTAAATGTTTATACAGTAGTGTACTGTATATTGTAATAAATTGGTTTTCATCTTTAATTCATTCCAGAGAGTCTGACGAAAACTGAATTTGACTAAACCTGAAGCAATATTTCCCATAAGAAATAATGTAAATCCAATTAATCCATGCCACACACCCAAAAATATTAACAAAAAATACATTTTATAGAGAATAACTATAGTTTTACATATAGAAAATGATGGGAAATAAATATAAAGCACTAATTTTAATGGATAAATGAACATTTAAGCCACTTTTATCTTTGTTGAAGACTCTTGATGGCGTATGGAAGACAGTGAGGAGGGGAAAGGAAGGAGAGGTTATCTCTACCACCATCACTACCACCCTCTACCACCATCACTACCACCATCACTACCACCCTCTACCACCATCACTACCACCCTCTACCACCATCACTACCACCCTCTACCACCATCACTACCACCCTCTACCACCATCACTACCACCCTCTACCACCATCACTACCACCCTCTACCACCATCACTACCACCCTCTACCACCATCACTACCACCCTCTACCACCATCACTACCACCCTCTACCACCATCACTACCACCATCACTACCACCCTCTACCACCATCACTACCACCCTCTACCACCATCACTACCACCCTCTACCACCATCACTACCACCCTCTACCACCATCACTACCACCCTCTACCACCATCACTACCACCCTCTACCACCATCACTACCACCCTCTACCACCATCACTACCACCCTCTACCACCATCACTACCACCCTCTACCACCATCACTACCACCATCACTACCACCCTCTACCACCATCACTACCACCCTCTACCACCATCACTACCACCCTCTACCACCATCACTACCACCCTCTACCACCATCACTACCACCCTCTACCACCATCACTACCACCCTCTACCACCATCACTACCACCCTCTACCACCATCACTACCACCCTCTACCACCATCACTACCACCCTCTACCACCATCACTACCACCCTCTACCACCATCACTACCACCCTCTACCACCATCACTACCACCCTCTACCACCATCACTACCACCCTCTACCACCATCACTACCACCCTCTACCACCATCACTACCACCCTCTACCACCATCACTACCACCCTCTACCACCATCACTACCACCCTCTACCACCATCACTACCACCCTCTACCACCATCACTACCACCCTCTACCACCATCACTACCACCCTCTACCACCACCATTACCACCCTCTTCCACCATCACTACCACCCTCTACCACAATCACTACTACCCTCTACCACAATCACTACCACCCTCTTCCATCATCACTACCACCCTCTACCACCATCACTACCACCCTCTTCCACCATCACTACCACCCTCTACCACCATCATTACCACCCTCTTCCACCATCACTACCACCCTCTACCACAATCACTACCACCCTCTACCACAATCACTACCACCCTCTACCACCATCACTACCACCCTCTACCACCATCACTACCACCCTCTACCACCATCACTACCACCCTCTACCACCATCACTACCACCCTCTACCACCACCATTACCACCCTCTTCCACCATCACTACCACCCTCTACCACAATCACTACCACCCTCTACCACCATCACTACCACCCTCTACCACCATCACTACCACCCTCTACCACCATCACTACCACCCTCTACCACCATCACTACCACCCTCTACCACCATCACTACCACCCTCTACCACAATCACTACCACCCTCTACCACCATCACTACCACCCTCTACCACCATCACTACCACCATCACTACCACCCTCTACCACCATCACTACCACCCTCTACCACAATCACTACCACCCTCTACCACCATCACTACCACCCTCTACCACCATCACTACCACCCTCTACCACAATCACTACCACCCTCTACCACAACCACTAACACCCTCTACCACAATCACTACCACCCTCTACCACCATCACTACCACCCTCTACCACCATCACTACCACCCTCTACCACCATCACTACCACCCTCTACCAACATCATTACCACCCTCTACCACCATCACTGCTGCCCTCTACCACCATCACTACCACCCTCTACCACAATCACTACTACCATCACAACCACTGCCACCCTCTACCACCATCATTACCACCCTCTACCACCATCACTACCACCCTCTACCACCATCACTTCCACCCTCTACTACCACCACTACCACCCTCTACCACCATCACAACCACTACTACCCTCTACCACCATCACTACCACCCTCTACCACCATCATTACCACCCTCTACCACCATTACTACCACCCTCTACCACAGTCACTGCCACCATCACTACCACCCTCTACCACAATCACTACCACCATCACAACCACTACCACCCTCTACCACCATCACTACCACCCTTTACCACCATCACTACCACCATCATTACCACCCTCTACCACCATCACTACCACCAATGAATTCTCTCGTGTTTCTCACCTTCTTTATCAAAGGGGTGGCACTCGTAACTTTCTTTGGCTCCATGGTGGCTTATTTAGCAGTCGCACTCAATAAACAAGCACAAAAAACAATGGATTATTACGAAATGTTTCGTATGAATGCTCAGGGTAATGTTCACTAGATGAGAAACGAAGCCAGACTGACTCAGAATGCGTGCGTGGGATGCTTTGTGTTGGTGCGGGCAGACGGACTTGTACGGTATGGCGGACGAAAACTGAGGTGTTGAACGAAAACTGGGACAATATTTTGACAAGAAAGTCATCGAAAACCAACTTCGATGAAAACCAGGGCAAACGAAAACTGAGGTTCCACTCTATTTAGGTATGCATACTGGTCAAAGAGCCCATTGTAAGTCTGAGCAGTCAGCAAACAAGTACGTCACTTAAGTGAAGAGAGGCTGTGATTGTATAAATAATATCTGCACATTTGTGAAGACATATTAGACGCGTCAGTTGGAAATGAATTGGACGAATGACGTGATTTGTTTACTGTTTAGTATCGACAAAAATCAAACATTTCCTCTACTTTGAGCTCAATTTCAAGTTATTTTCCTTCTTGAAACCAATCAGAATCATCTCTGTTTCTATAATATATCATCCATTCTGTATAATAATCATAATAATAATGTTTAATTTAACATGATACATTGTTGTACAAAGGAATATAATAGTTGGGTGTGCATGCCAAAAGCCCCTTTATATGCAGAGCATTTTGGGCAAACTTAAAATTAACAAAAGATGAATAAGGCAATAACAGTTCAAATGGTTATTAGATGAGTTACAATGAGTACAAAATAATTCTATTAGGTAATGCTGTATGGCTGTAATAAGTCTAGTAGAGCAGTTCAGTATAGAATAATTACAGTTTTGATACAGTTTATAAAAAGTACAGTATTACAATTTAGAACAAGTTAAAACATTTACAATATGAAGAACAGTACATTTGAAAACACTGAGATTGAAACACTTATAAGTTTGAAGTAATGAGTAAATGGTTGAGCAATCATCAGCAATATGAAATAATGAAATTGGAACAATTTCAAGTTCAAAGTAGATTATCAAATAGTTGGGCAGTCTTAAATTAATTAGGAACTTCAGTAACTGGTAGGTATTAAGTAAAGTGTTTGTCTGGTTAATTTTGGGTGATGAGGTAATTTCCTGTAGTGTGTTCTGGCAATGAATTCCAGATCTTCGGGCTCTTTACGTGCATAGTATTTTTGCATAGGGAGAGATGGACATGTGGGATATCAAAGAGTGATTTGTGTCTTGTATTATGGCTGTGTGTTCTTTTATAGTTATCAAGGAGGAGTCTGAGAGCAGGGTTTATGTTTGAGTATAGTGTGGATGTTTTGTATATTAAGCAAATTAAGACTTCTGAAAAGAGGTGGAGTATGCTGTTTAGTGCAGGAGTTAGTACTCAATTGCACTGCAGCTATATGTTGGGTTATTGAAGGTTTAAGGTGATTTGCTGTGGTTGAGCCCCATGCACAAATACCATAGGTGAAGTAAGGGTAAATGAAAGAGTGGTACCATATTTTGATAGGATGTCTACTGTTTTGGAGATTTTCCTGGATATTTGCTGTATATGGGTTTGGAATTTGAATCTGCAGTCAAGGTGGAGATCTAGAAATTTGCCCTCTGTGTGTCTTGAAGTGGGTGAACCATTTATCAATATGTTTAGCTGTACATTTCAAGCTCTGTATCCAAATAGCATGAAGTAGGTTTTGTCTATATTGAAAGTAAGTTTGTTGGTAGTCATCCAGGTGGATATTTTTAGAAGTTCATCATTTACAGTGTCTGTTAGTATGGTTGGGTTTGGGTGAGAGAAGACATATGTAGTGTCATCTGCAAATAAAATGGGTTTAGGGAGCTTTGATGCATTTGGGAGATCATTGATGTAAATGAGAAAGAGAAGTGGGCTAAGGACACTACCCTGTGGTACTCCAACAAGAACAGGTTTTGTAGTGGAGTTAGCCCCAATTTGTGTATACATACTAGTTTCTATTTCTAAGATAAGATTTTAGGTAATCAAGAGTGTCCTTTGACCCTGTAATGTTCGAGTTTTACATGCAATAGGTCATGGTCAGCTGTATCAAATGCTTTTCATAGGTCTATGAAAAGTCCCAGGGGAATTTCATTTTTTCGAGTGCCGAATATATTAGTTCAAGTATATGTATAACTGCGTCATTAGTACTTTTTTTTTGGTCTAAATCTAAACTGACAGGGGTTGAGTATGCTGTGGGATACTAGGTAGGAGTAGACTTGTTTGTGAATTAATTTTTCAAAGATTTTAGATAGTAGGGGAAGATTTGATACAGGCAGTTGTTCAGTTCCACTGGATCACCTCCTTTGAGGATCGGGGTGACCCTTGCTGTCTTGAGTATGGATGGAAAGGTGGAAGATTCAATGGATTTGCTAAAGAGAGTAGCAATAATTGGTGACAACACATGAGAAGCTATTTTATACATGAGTAATGATAAGGTGTTTAGGACTCCTGTCTTGTTCTTTAGTGTTTTAGTGATAAGCGAGATTACAGTAGGGTTTGTTGGGGCTCGAAATAGAGTATTTGGGTAGTTACCATTGAGGTAGTCTTTTGGCTGAACGTTTGTGTTTGGGATTTTGCTTGCTAGCTTTGTTCCTACAGTCGAGAAAAAGACATTAAGTTTGATGGCATTATCTGTTGGCTGGAGGAGAGGTTCTTCTGGTTTCGTTAAGTTAATCATTCTGTTGTGAGACAGCTTTTTTAGGTTTTGTTAAAGTTGGCAGAAGTAAGCAACTGCTCATAGTGTTTGTGAATTCAGTTACTTGTGGGTCATGGTCATGGATGAGGGTTATTTTGAAGTTCCCTGTAAGTATCAGGTGGTGTTTATTTATCTCTACATCGGTTATCATGTTTCTTAGTTTTTCACTAAATGAGTAAATATTGGAGTGAGGTACTTTCTTTTGATTTAAATTTAGCAATGTATATTCACCATATTCATCCCTTGTGCAAGTAGATTTTATACATTTAAGTTCATCAGAGTAGTATATAGCTGTGCCACATCCTAATTGGTCTGGCCTACTATTGTGTATGGCCGTGTATCCAGGTATGGCATAGATGTTTGAAACATCATGTTTCAGCCATGTTTCACTGAGAGTAATGATAGACATACTGGCATTTAGAGAATTAAGTTGTGCTTGGAGGTCATCATAGTGTTTGTTTAATGATCTGACATTATTATTGAACGCTGTTATGTTGTTGTTGGCACTGAGTAGTGTCTTAGCCTGACTAAATAACTTACCACCTTTTCCATGTATATGCAGATGTTGCAAGTGTATAGAATAGGTGGTAGGTTACTTAAAGCAGTGAAGAGTTTTTATGATTATAGTGAGGATCAGGTTAGGGTATGTAGGAGAGAGGGAGATTATTTTCCAGAACAAAGTAGGCTTCATATCTGATATAGTCAAAGATGTAACTCATAGCACAGTGTTTTCCTTTGCAGATGATACTAGAATTTGCATGAGTGTGTCACCCATTAAGGACACTGTAAATCTCCAAGTAGATATAAACCAAGTTTTCCAGTGGGCCACAGAAAACAATATGAAGTTCAATAATTATAATGTGCATATGTGTGTGCATGTATGTATGCATGTACATGCATGTGTGTGTATGTGTGTAAATAATTAAATAACTTTTTCAACACTGGCTGTATCCCACCGAGACAGGTTGACCTAAAAACTAAACTGAAATAAATAAATACTCCATGAGGAAGTGGAGAAGAATCCTTCCTCCATATTACAAAAAAGTAATTTTTTAAAGAAGATGGTACGATTTACTCCTTTTGTAATAAAGAGTTCGGGATACATAAATACACACATTAATATAAATTAATCTTTAATATATAAAAATCAACTATCTTTGGTCTAGAGGTATTTGAACTATGATATAATAATAATATGTACATGTTACTATAATAAATTATAATCAGCATTTTACTAAAATATAATTAATAACCCTACACAGGGTACAACTCTTGACACTACTGTCACTATATATATATATCTCTATGCTAAAACAATAAATTATAAATAACATTTTTATAATAATAAATTACAATCAACTGCCTCTCACGACACGAAGTCAGTCACACGACACTGTTCAGTGTACACTACAACCAGGCCATCTTCAGTGTCCCACGACACCCTTTTCATCTCAGTGTTCCACTACGGTCCTGTGCATATCTCAGTGTTCCACTCCATCATACGTTCCTAAGTGTCACACTACGGTCCTGGCCCAGTTCAGTGTAACACTCCAACCTTTTCTTCATGTAATGTCCCACTAAACAGCATCTGACGACTCCGGCCCACAGTTGATCAACGTAGACGGTGAGTCCACAGACATCACCGGTAGTCCAGTAAATCCTCTCCAAAGGCGGTTGACACACCGCTAGCCGAACACCATGCTGCAAGCTCACTGAATGCGGCCGTCAAGTAACTGAGGCCAACAGACTCAGTGAGCTGCGGTGAGCGGTTCTTCTAACGCCAGTAGATAGGTACGATTCGGTGGTCAGGTACCTACTGCATAGACGTGTACCCTGAGGAGTTCAGGTACTTAATGTTGAAGCCAGTAGACGTGTACCCTTCGGTGGTCAGGTACCTACTGCTTAGGTGTGTACAGCGAGGCGCTCAGGTACATAATATTTCTAAAGCCAGTAGACGTGTACCCTTCGGTGGTCAGGTACCTACTGCTTAGGTGTGTACAGCGAGGCGCTCTGGTACATACTGTTACTAAAGCCAGTAGACGTGTACCCTTCGGTGGTCAGGTACCTACTGCTTAGGTGTGTACAGCGAGGCGCTCTGGTACATACTGTTACTAAAGCCAGTAGACGTGTACCCTTCGGTGGTCAGGTACCTACTGCTTAGGTGTGTACAGCGAGGCGCTCTGGTACATACTGTTACTAAAGCCAGTAGACGTGTACCCTTCGGTGGTCAGGTACCTACTGCTTAGGTGTGTACCGTGAGGCACTCAGGCTCTTACTGCTCTAAGGCCGGCTCAGCAGCCCCCACATTGGGTTTGATGACGCACCCAGTGGTACTGCCGGCCGGCAGGTTAACTATTTAACCGCTAGTTTGGCAGGGGCCGCAACACCCCCACCACAAAAGGACCGACACACAAAGATCAATGTAATATGTATCCCGAACCGTCATCCCGGATATGATCGTCCAGAAATCATTCTAGATAATCATTATCCTCCCGGACAGGCCCCCATATATTACAAAAAAGTAATTTTTTAAAGAAGATGGTACGATTTACTCCTTTTGTAATAAAGAGTTCGGGATACATAAATACACACATTAATATAAATTAATCTTTAATATATAAAAATCAACTATCTTTGGTCTAGAGGTATTTGAACTATGATATAATAATAATATGTACATGTTACTATAATAAATTATAATCAGCATTTTACTAAAATATAATTAATAACCCTACACAGGGTACAACTCTTGACACTACTGTCACTATATATATATATCTCTATGCTAAAACAATAAATTATAAATAACATTTTTATAATAATAAATTACAATCAACTGCCTCTCACGACACGAAGTCAGTCACACGACACTGTTCAGTGTACACTACAACCAGGCCATCTTCAGTGTCCCACGACACCCTTTTCATCTCAGTGTTCCACTACGGTCCTGTGCATATCTCAGTGTTCCACTCCATCATACGTTCCTAAGTGTCACACTACGGTCCTGGCCCAGTTCAGTGTAACACTCCAACCTTTTCTTCATGTAATGTCCCACTAAACAGCATCTGACGACTCCGGCCCACAGTTGATCAACGTAGACGGTGAGTCCACAGACATCACCGGTAGTCCAGTAAATCCTCTCCAAAGCCGGTTGACACACCGCTAGCCGAACACCATGCTGCAAGCTCACTGAATGCGGCCGTCAAGTAACTGAGGCCAACAGACTCAGTGAGCTGCGGTGAGCGGTTCTTCTAACGCCAGTAGATAGGTACGATTCGATGGTCAGGTACCTACTGCATAGACGTGTACCCTGAGGAGTTCAGGTACTTAATGTTGAAGCCAGTAGACGTGTACCCTTCGGTGGTCAGGTACCTACTGCTTAGGTGTGTACAGCGAGGCGCTCAGGTACATAATATTTCTAAAGCCAGTAGACGTGTACCCTTCGGTGGTCAGGTACCTACTGCTTAGGTGTGTACAGCGAGGCGCTCTGGTACATACTGTTACTAAAGCCAGTAGACATGTACCCTTCGGTGGTCAGGTACCTACTGCTTAGGTGTGTACAGCGAGGCGCTCTGGTACATACTGTTACTAAAGCCAGTAGACGTGTACCCTTCGGTGGTCAGGTACCTACTGCTTAGGTGTGTACAGCGAGGCGCTCTGGTACATACTGTTACTAAAGCCAGTAGACGTGTACCCTTCGGTGGTCAGGTACCTACTGCTTAGGTGTGTACCGTGAGGCACTCAGGCTCTTACTGCTCTAAGGCCGGCTCAGCAGCCCCCACATTGGGTTTGATGACGCACCCAGTGGTACTGCCGGCCGGCAGGTTAACTATTTAACCGCTAGTTTGGCAGGGGCCGCAACACTCCATAAGCCATGAGTGTTGTAAGAAGCGACTATAAGAAGAAAACTTTACATTTCTTCTTTTTTTGGGTCACCCTGCCTCAGTGGGAGATGGCCAACATGTTGAAAATATATATATACAGCGGAACCTTAAATATCGAACTTTCTTCGTTCCAGACGGCTGTTCGAGTGCCATTACTGAACGAATTTATTCCCATTGGGAATAATGTAAATTAGATTAGTTCATTTCAGACCCTCAAATGTACACTTATAAAAGCACTTACAAAAATACACTTACATAATTGGTTGAGTTGGGAGCAGTTCGATATTTAAGGTTCCACTGTATATATATATATATATATATATATTTTTTTTCAACAAGTTGGCCGTCTCCCACCGAGGCAGGGTGACCCAAAAAGAAAGAAAATCCCCAAAAAGGAAATACTTTCATCATCATTCAACACTTTCACCTCACTCACACATAATCACTGTTTTTGCAGAGGTGCCCAGAATACAACAGTTTAGAAGTATATACATATAAAAATACACAATATATCCCTCCAAACTGCCAATATCCCAAACCCCTCCTTTAGAGTGCAGGCATTGTACTTCCCATTTCCAGGACTCGAGTCCGGTTATATAAAATAACCGGTTTCCCTGAATCCTTTCACTAAATATTACCCTGCTCACACTCCAACAGCTTGTCAGGTCCCAAATACCATTTGTTTCCATTCACTCTTATCTAACACACTCACGCACGCTTGCTGGAAGTCCAAACCCCTCGCCCACAACACCTACTTTACCCCCTCCCTCCAACCTTTTTGAGGACGACCCCTACCCCGCCTTCCTTCCTGTACAGATTTATACGCTCTCCATGTCATTCTACTTTAATCCATTCTCTCTAAATGACCAAACCACCTCAACAAACCCTCTTCAGCCCTCTGACTAATACTTTTATTAACTCCACACCTTCTCCTAATTTCCACACTCCGAGTTTTCTGCTAAATATTTATACCACACATTGCCCTTAGACAGGACATCTCCACTGCCTCTAACCACCTCCTTGCTGCAGCATTTACAACCCAAGCTTCATGCCCATATAAGAGTGTTGGTACTACTATACTTTCATACATTTCCTTCTAAGCCTCCATAGATAACATTTTTTGCCTCCACATATACCTCAATGCACTGTATATATATATATATATATATATATATATATATATATATATATATATATATATATATATATATATATATATATATATATATATATATATATATATATATATATGTACATGTATATGTATATACATGTATGTATATATATATATATATATATATATATATATATATATATATATATATATATATATATATATATATATATATATATATACATGTATATATACACATGTATGTATATATATATATATATATATATATATATATGTAATGTATATATATGTATATATATATGTGTATATATATGTATATATATATATATGTATATATATATATGTATATATATATATGTATATATATATGTATATATATATATGTATATATATATATGTATATATATATATATATGTATATATATATATATGTATATATATATACAGGGTGACCCAAAAAAGAAAGAAAATCCCCAAAAAGAAAATACTTTCATCATCATTCAACACTTTCACCACACTCGCACATTATCACTGTTTTTGCAGAGGTGCTCAGAATACAACAGTCTAGAAGCATACACATATAAAGATACACAACATATCCCTCCAAACTGCCAATATCCCAAACCCCTCCTTTAAAGTGCAGGCATTGTACTTCCCATTTCCAGGACTCAAGTCCGACTATATGAAAATAACCGGTTTCCCTGAATCCCTTCACTAAATATTACCCTGCTCACACTCCAACAGATCGTCAGGTCCCAAGTACCATTCGTCTCCATTCACTCCTATCTAACACGCTCACGCACGCTTGCTGGAAATCCAAGCCCCTTACCCACAAAACCTCCTTTACCCCCTCTCTCCAACCCTTTCGAGGACGACCCCTACCCCGCCTTCCTTCCCCTATAGATTTATATGCTTTCCATGTCATTCTATTTTGATCCATTCTCTCTAAATGACCAAACCACCTCAACAACCCCTCTTCTGCCCTCTGACTAATACTTTTATTAACTCCACACCTTGTCTCTGCTCCTCACTGCTTCCATTAACAGCTTCCTGTCTGTAGCTATTATACCTCTGTTAAGTCATGCAAAAGGAACCCACTCACTTCATCATCTCCAAACTATTCATCGATACTTATTTCTGTGTTGAAGAAAGATTTCTTTAATATCCTGATCAGAATCTTTAAAGCTCTTGTCTTCAATAAAGTCTTGTTACAAACTATCTTCAAACATCCTGTTTTGTCCATCCTGCCACTCTTTGAGTTTATGCTTCATTATTTGCTTTCACTTCTTGGTCCTCCAGTGCTGCCAAATGATTTCTTGTCCTCTCAGATACTTCAGTCTGAATTAATCTTCTAAGCAAACTTGTACTTTCAAGTTTGACGTGGCTTGTTAAAAATCCCAAATTGTTATATTCAAGATAAAGCTCAATGCACATACTGTAGGTCCTTAATTATTTGTTAAGATGTTAACAAAGCAGCTTGAGGTTTAGTTAACACAAAGTGCAGTAATATTGTTGATAAGTCAGTAGATAAAGTTTGGAAAAGAGAATGCAATTTAAGACTTTTCCCTGAGTAGTTTAGTCTCTTGCCCCTTGAATGATCCAGTCATGTCTTTGTCTTTCCTAACCTTCACAGTCTACTTGTGTTTAACTCAGTAGTTTTCACTGTTTCCTACTTAAAGTCTGTGAAGCTCTGTCTGGAAATCCCTAAAGCTCACTTGTCTTTGAGATCTAGTTTAATTTTCGATTTGAATTTCTACGCCACCCAAATAGACACTTAGTTTGTTCCTTCCGTTTGTCACACAAACAATAGAAACAAAGCACTTGAAGTCCAGATTCGATCTCTTAGATCTCTGTTGTTACAAACATTTGATGAGATTCACGATTTTATGACTTGAAATGTTGTTTTCCTGATAAGGTCTGAATCATTGTAAAAATTCTTCCTCAAAATGTCCTCTGCAGTATCCTCCAAGCTTGTAACTGAATCTTCTTAGGAACTGTGTCAACGCTTTTCTGTAAAGTTCCAAGAAAACAAACTGGAATCAATTTCTGTTCTACTTGCTGTCACTATGTTGGAACTCAAGAAGTTTATGAAAGATTTCTGCCTGAAACTACATGTTGTTGCTGCTGATGAGACTGTTCTTTCTCAGTGCCCACCAATTCTTCCTGGCAACTTCTCCATGACTGTATACGGCGCTGCGACACCGCATCTTGTCAGTGCTTCATGCCCACGTTCTTCTTAAAGATTGCACTTTACATTTTGTTGTTCGCTGCCCAACTCTGCTTGACGCTGAACATTGTTAAATAGTATTATAAACACCCCCTCTGCAATCATATATGTTAATCCGCCCCATTGCGCTGAGGCTCATTCACTTCAAAGTCTTTTCTGCACTTCTTCCTGCTAAACAAACAGCACTTTGGTGAAAAGCCCCACCTCCATTTTATTCTCTGTCTCAACACTTTTAATTTATTGAGTTCTACATATAAAGTAAATAATACTTGAATGAGCAGAGAAATGAACAAAGCCCTAAGTTCTACTTCACTGAGTCAAGGTCAGCCTCCTGTAAATATTCAGCAAATGTAGTCACATTTGACTATCTCAAAACTTCTCAAACTTAGTAGTACGCTACACGCGCGCACACATATACACATGGTACACACACAACAAACACATATATACATACATGCACACACACACACACATACGTACATTAATACATGAGTTACAAGGATAAAGCAGAAAGGTTTATGAATAATAGTTTAAAACTATAAGAAAGATATCACTGAATGATAAACTGAACTGAAGTTCAAAGATAGAACTTTATAGAAAGTTTCAAAGTGAATATATATAATATGTAGCAATAAATGCAAGAAAGGAGAGATGTTGAACTATGGCACAGACGAATGAAAAGAAGCTGCAGAAATTTACAGTCACCTAAAGTAGGAAACTATGGTGCCAGAACTTGAATAAAAGGAACATGACCAAAGCCATGAGAGTTGCCTAGAGGTTTGAATGGGCAAAGCACAGATGAAAAGGAATTAATCCATAATAAGAAAACTACATAGTAAAGTAGAGTTTAATTTCTCCAGACCACAGTTACAGCCACACTATGGAGTCAATAAATATAATAGTAATCAAAGCAAAGAATAAAGGATAGAGATACAAGAATGAATGTGGTTATGAGAATCATTAAGATTAAGAAGTGTTTGTTAGAGTATGTAAAGCAAGTCTGTGAAAGAGATGGAGGTGTACACTACTTAAGTGCTGATACAGCAGCATGTCCAGCAAAGAAGTGCAAGAGGTTTCTGATAGCTTTGAGCACCTCAAAGAGCAATGCAAAGCGACAACATCTCCATAACTGAGAGAGAACCAGAAATTTATGCGCTCCATTAACAAGGTTCAACACCATCAAAAGAGCAGAGATTACTCGAAAGGAAGATACAAATGGTCCATCTAAAAAGGATAGATATTAAATACCACCATATTCATGAAACTGATACGCAAAGTCAGAAGATTATTCTAAAGAGTAGAAGATTTGAAAGCAGTGTCGATCTCATCACAGCAGCTGTCAGCAGTTTCTAGGGATGAACTGCAAAGTCACAAAACCATTGTTCAACTTTCAGCAGTATAAAATATAGAGTGGTGACGTATTTGACTGTAAATAGTGTACTTGATAGCAGTTCCGCCAGCAAGATTATAAAGCTGATAACACAGAGCGTTGTTAGGAAGCAACGCGTGATACCGTAACATTATCAGAAAGATGCAGTTAAACAGCAAAATGATTGAAAATGAGCGTGGCACCAGATACCAGCGTTCAGAGGTCGGTCCAAGGACCAAAGTTGTTTCTTGCAGCTTCAGAACGATATGATAACAGTTGATTCCAGCAACTGTTAGATGTCGGAAGTTGATAGGAAGAATTCATTTGATCAAGATTCGTAACTCATAAAGTGATCTGACAAGCTGACGTTCGGTTCGCAATAAGTTCCTGGAGTTCAACTCGCGTCAATGAAAGTCATGAGTGAGTACACACACACACACTTGCTGAGGAACTCAACAAGAGATTTAAAGAAGTATTCACAGAGGAGACAGAAGTGTGTGTGTGTGTGTGAGCGAGCGAGCGAGCGAGCGAGCGAGTGAGTGAGTGAGTGAATGAGAGTATGTGTGTGTGTACCTCTACCTAAATAAACTTACATACCGTGCTGGCATGCAGGTACACGTTAAAATCACTAAGAGTTTCTTATTATTCTTGAGGATGCCATATTAGTAATGATAATAATAATACACAACAATAATCACTCTGAGGCACATTAAATGTTGTATATTACGTTAATGTAAGTGTTTTCATTAATCCATCTATATTTTTTCAAAATTATGTAATAAACATGCTACTTAACATATAAATTTGATAAATACACCCCACAGTGGAATAAATTAACATAAATACGAGATGTTAGGTGTAGATGAATGTGTATCAACCATAACCAGATGCATTCGTCTGTTTGTTTACATCCTCCGCATCTCTCTCTCCTCTCACATTTACTCATTCTCTCTCGTTTATTCGTTTTACTTCATTTACTCACCTCTCGCCCTAAATTAAGACTACAGATATTTTAAGGTAATTAATGAATGTACTGTACAGTGGGACCTGTGCTTACGAGTGCCCCACCATGCGAGTTTTTCAGGATACGAGCTGTCGCTTGGTCAATTGTTTGCTCCTGGATACGAGCCAAAATTCAGGTTGCGAGCTTTCCCCTCAAGGGAGGGTCCTTGATGCTGGTGAGGGGCTATTGATCTATGGAATTGTATCTGTGCTCCAGGTCCCTAAATTAAGCCTGAATACCTTCCATCCCCTCCCCCCCCACAGGTGCTGTATAATACTATGGGTTTAGTGCTTCCCCACTATAATAATAATAATATAGTAATAATATAATGTACATATAATAATAATAATACATATAATAATAATAATACATATAATAATAATAATAATAATAATATAAAGCCTCTCCTCACTTAATGACAGAGTTCCATTCCTAATACCATGTCGATAAACAAATTCATCGCTAAATGAGGAGCATACTGTAATGGTAGTGGGTTTATGTCAGCCATCTTTGATATTGCTTTAATGTCACCCTTGCACCATTTATAATATTTTAGTATATTTTTAAATGTTTATAGAGTAGTGTACTGTATATTGTAATAAACAGGATAGAGGATATCATCTCTAATATACATTATTTAGGTATGCATACTGGTTAGCGAGCCCGTCGTAAGTCTGAGTCATCGGTAAACGAGTACGTCACTAAGTGAGGAGAGGCTGTAATACTATAATAATAATTATAATAATAATACTATAATAAACAAACACTTCTGTTTTCTCTTATAATAAAACCTCAGAAGGGGAAGCATGTGAAGATGTTTGCCGAACTCTTATAATAAAACCTCAGAAGGGGAAGCATGGGAAGATGTTTGCAGAGTGGGAGCGGGAATGGCCGCCACCACTTGTCACATGACATATTTTATTCATTCTAAAGGATATGCAGTATCAGGTTTCTATGTTATTTATATTGTTTATTATGTCATATTAGATGAATTGTGATAGATAAATAAGCCGTAGAGTTGATATTAGTGGTATATTGAACTATTTTGTCCTGCCTCTTGAGAGCAGGAATTCCGCTGGAATGGATTAATGGCATTTCAGTTAATTTAAATGAGGAAAATTGATTCAGCATATGAGCAGATCAGGTTACAAGCTAGGTCACGAA
>NC_091296.1:77453561-77465903 GCF_038502225.1 Cherax quadricarinatus
GCTGGCTACCATTCCTCCCACACCTGACTTTCTACAAATAAATACGACTCACCTTTCACCCCATTAAGACTACAAATATTGTAATGGGTGTACTGTGTGTGTATTTTACTTTTTATTGTTTTTAATGACTAGTTCTATTGCTAACTTAATATATGTTAGTGTAAACTTGTTATCTGGCATTTATATGCAGTTATAAGTGGAAAAAATGGTGTTCCACTTTCCAGCGATGTCCATTTTCCGGCAGTAGCCTGGAACCTAACCTTCCATATAAGTGGGGCCCTACTGTATATACATACATACAGTAGGACCCCACTTACATGGCAGGTTAGGTTCCAGGCTATCGTCGGAAAATGAACTTCACCAGATAGGAGAACCCCATTTTTTCCACTTACAAATGCATATAAATGCCAGATGACAAGTTTACACTAGCACATATTAAGTTAGCAATAGAACTAGGCATTAAAAACAATAAAAAGTAAAATTCGCACATAGTACACTCGTTACTAGGCAGTAAGTTAGTAGACAGCAACTGCCCAGAGAGGTACTACCGTACTGCCAAGTGAGTGTAAAATGAAAGCCTGTAATTGCTTTGCACAATGGTAGGATTGTTTGTGTCTTTTTTCTGTCTCACATACGTACATGCAAGATTTCAGGTACATCTTGCTACTTCTACTTACACTTAGGTCACACTACACATGCATGTACAAGCATGTGTAGTTCTTGTTCTTGTTTATTTCCTCTTATCTCCATGGGAAAGTGGAACAGGATTCTTCCTCTGTAAACCATGTGTGTCATAACAGGCGACTAACATGCTGGGAGCAAGGGGCTAGTAACCCCTTCTGTTTATTACTAAAGTTAAAAAGAGAAACTTTTGTTTTTCTTTTTGGGCCACCCTGCCTTGGTGGGATATGGCCGGTTTGTTGAAAGAGGAAGACTATATATATATATGTATATATTAACAGAAAAATATTGTAGACACATGATTGATGGAGTGGTATGTTCCATATACCAAATAGTAATGCATTTCCTAATCTTATCCTAAATTTCAGCTGTTTTCTGTGTGTTTGTGGTATTCTGATGAGTATGTGTGGTATGCCACTGTCATTGTAGTGACATCTGTGGTGTCTCTCATATCTGAAGTATATCAGATGCATCGCAACCAAGTGGCACTCAGCAGGACAATACAGACAGCTGACACTGTACAGGTCAGTATTATGGTTGTTAATGTAGGAATTATCATTGATTTTAGCATCAGATAAAACATACAAGATTAGCACTAGGAGAGGCATATAACACCAAGACAGTAGAATCTTAATACAGTAAGTCAAACCAGGATGTTTTGAAGATCTGTTCTTTTTGCCTTTTATCACATTTACCATTTTCCACCAAGGTAGATTGTTAAGAAAAATATCACATCCACCATCGTTTATCGTTCAGTAATTGTCTTGAGTGACGGTGAAATTCTCTTTACTCAAATTGCATTATTTTGATAGAAATGATGTAAAATTGAGAAGAAGGGTAAAGATCTGCTTGTCTTACAACAGTCAGTCATTCTTGTCAACATATTGGTAACATTAATTGTAGATTACTTGGTTCAGGTGAATCAAGCATTTGTCTTTTGTCTGAAAGTAAAACTGCCAGAGAATATAGAAGTGTTTCTTTAAGGATTGAAGTGTTTTACAGGTACTAAAGCAGCTTGAGGTATTTCTATGAGGTGTTTCTTTGGGGTACACTCATTGACTTGTGGTATACCTTTAACCCATTCATGGTTGGGACCCCTACACTCGAACTTGCTCTCAGGGTTGGAAAATTAAAAAAAAAAAAATGCTATTTTTCTTATGAAGTGGTAGAGAATCATTTTCTGAAGGTAATAAAATGAAAAATACCAAAGTTGATGGAAAATTGATGAAATTATGCTTTTGTAAATTTTGTTGTATCAACAATATTTATGCATCGGCAATTTTGCCCACTTTGAGTCCGATTTTAGGCCAATTACGTTATTCCAGTAGACCAAATTCTTAACTATTTTGCTACCATGCCTTCCATTTTATTGATTGAGTACAAGAAATTGCCCATTCAGCTATTTTAACTACCCAATAAAGTCATCAGAAATTGATAATTTGGCCAATTTTGCACAAAATTCAAGAAATACCAATTTCAAAATAGGGTGCAGAATACACAACGCAGACATTCCTGGCACTAAAATAACATTTCTTCTGTTCATTAGTTACATCCCCAGGCTTCTCCAGCATCACACATGAATTCCATGTAGAATTTTTATTCACACACAAAAAAAAAAAAAAAAAAAATTACTGTTATGCAGACTAGTGCATTATTCTAATAATTGCATACATAATGTCAGTGCATTCATAAAAGTGTATTAGAATGGACAGATGGGCACATATTGGACGAGTGACATCAAATACAAAACACCAATATGAAAAACAGTACAGAATGGGTCACATAACCAGAGACCAAACAAAACGTTACTCGTCAATCCTAACCAGCCTGATAAGAAGGGCAAAAAAATTGTATTATGAGAACAGATTATCCAACTTACGAGGTGATATAAAAAAGACCTGGAAAACACTATCTGAAATTCTGGGAACAAAAAAGATATCACGAAATAGCGAAATAAAATTAGCAAAATCAGATGAACCCCAACTCCCACCAACAGAAACAGCAAACAGACTCAATGATTTCTTCTCCACTATAGGACAAAACCTTGCCCATAAAATCCCAAGCTCAGATACTCCCCACCAAATAACTACCTCACCGGCAACTACCCGAACACACTGTTCCTAGTCTCCGACTAACCCATCACGAAGTCTCCTTATTATCAATGCACTAAAAAACAAGGCAGGAGATTTAAGTACCTTACCACCCTTTATATATAAAAATAAAAAAGTGTCACAAGTGCTATCTCCAATCATTGCAACACTCTTTAACAAATCCATTGAATCCTCCACCTTCCCTACAGTACTCAAAATAGCAAGGGTCACCTCCGATCCACAAAGGAGGAGACCAAACAGAGTTGAATAACTATAGGCCAATATCCAACTTACACCCTCTCTCAAAAATCTTTGAAAAACTAATTCATAAACGAATCTACTCCTACCTTATCTCCCAAAACATACTCAACCCCTGCCAATTTGGATTCAGGCCTAATAAAAATACTAATGATGCTATTATACACATGCTAGAACATATATACACTGCAATAGAGAAAAAGAAGTCCCACCTAGGGGATCTTCATTGACTTACGTAAAGCTTTTGATACAGTTGACCATGACTTGCTCCACGTAAATTGTCACACTATGGTATAAGAGGGCACTCCTCAATTACCTCAAGTCATACCTCAGCAACAGAAGCCAATATGTGTATGCTAAATGGGGCAAACTCTTCTGCGCAACCAATTACAGTTGGTGTCCCACAGGGAAGTGTCCTTGGCCCTCTTCTCTTTCTCCTATACATAAATGACCTTCCAAATGCTTCGCAATTACTCAAACCCACACTATTTGCAGATGACACTACATACGTCTTCTCTCACCCGAGCCCAGTCACACTAGCCAATACTGTAAAATACCGAATTACAGAAAATATCTACCTGGATGAGGACTAACAAACTTACACTAAACTTTGACAAAACCTACTTCATTCAGTTTGGTAACAGAGCTACAGATGTCCCTCTTAACATAATGATAAACGGATCACCTATCACAAAGCTAACAGAGGGAAAATTCTTAGGAATCCACCTTGATAATAGACTCAAATTTCATACACATATACAACAAATTTCTAAGAAAATTTCCAAGACTGTAGGCATACTATCGAAGATACGGTACTATGTTCCACAGTCAGCCCTCCTGGCCCTATATCACTCTCTTATTTACCCCTATCTCACCTATGGAATTTGTGCATGGGGCTCAACAACAGTTAACCATCTCAGACCACTAATTACCCAACAAAAGGCTGCAGTTAGAATGATAACAAATTCTCACTACAGGCAGCACACTCCACCAATATTCAATACACTAAACCTACTCACCATACAAAACATCCATACTTATTACTGCACCTATTACATACATAGAACACTTAACTCTGATATTAACCCTCCACTCAAACATCTCCTTGCCAACCTCAACAGAACACATGACCATAACACAAGGCACAGATCACTCTTTGATGTTCCTCGTGTTCATCTCACACTATGCAAAAACTCAATGCACATAAAAGGCCCTAAAATCTGGAATTCATTACCTGTAAATATAAAAGAAACACTACCTGTTTATAAATTCAAGTCTCTACTCAAAGATCACTTACTCACCCAAAACCAAATAAATACTGAATAACTGAACCTTATAAATTGTATATCTTAAATGTTTCTCACAATTATATCACATAAATGTTAAACCTAAAACCCAATCTAACTTTATTATTTTTTAAATACACTACCTAACAGAATCCTTCATATGACCTGTCTTTGTAATACTCACTTGTGCTTTATAGTAATCTGTTTACATTAATGTTTTATCACTGACTTCATCATTGCTTAGTTAATCTTAAGTTAATTTTAAGCCAGCCCGTAATGCTTTGCATAGTATAAGTGGCTTTGGCATACTGCTCTTATCTGTATTTTTTTTGTACCTCTGTATGTGTGCACAAATTTATAATAAATAAATAAATAAATAAATTTGTGTACTCTGTAATATTGGCAAAATTTGAACATTTCTGCTACTTTCAGCTCAATTTTTAGCTTCTTGCAGTCCTGAAACCAATTAAAATCATCTATAGTTCTGTAACATGTTTTTCCATTCTATCAAGTGAGACCAAGATACCAAGAATACATCCATGAAAACCATACGAACTATTACAACCCAGGAATCCAAATGGCCTGTTATCCCGGGTGTAATGGGAGCAAAATAACCACAGCAGAAAAAGTTTAGACTTATATTATCCTTCACCAATTTAGAACAGCAATATGTACACTATGTACAGTGATAAGTATAGTGCACTCCACGGTAAGCAAGGCAGAATAGAAGCCACAAGATAGCAGACCATGCTTCAACCAGCTCTAGAATGGGAATGACAATTGCAGACAGGAGAGCGGTACCCACATAACCTCTGCGATTGCCAAAACCATCTTCTTATTGGCTAGAACCTGGTCACTAGTTGAACGACGGGGCCCCATCATCAACTCTTAGCAACCTGGTTCGCTGGTTGGGGGGAGATAGCCTGTAAATGAGGGTGTGTACATGCACCGAATAAAGGTTACGTACTCTTTGCATGCCACACCCCCACCCCGAGAAGGCTCAGGATTAGGCTGCCACCTCCCAGTGGCAACCGTGCCGCCATGGCACAAAATAATGGGACCGCCTTTCCTCTCCACCATCCAACTCTTAGATAGAGCTCAGCTTTTTCTCGTGACCAAAAGCCAAACCCTAAACTTAGAGCGAGACAGCAGTCAGACAGCATAGCATAGGTCCAAGATACAGGCGGACGGTAGCCCCCATCCCCTCACTAAAAAAAAACCCCACATCAGGGGATAAAAAAAAAGAGCGTGAAAAGGGGTTACCACAAATAACATCCTAACCTAAATAAATAAAAATATTAGACTCTAGATAAAGAGTCTGCCAACATATTTTCTTTGCCGGCAATATATTTAATGGAAATATTATAGGGCTGCAGCCTTAGCATCCAGCGCATGAGCCTTGTGTTGTGGTTCTTCATGGCTTGGAGATATACTAGAGGATTGTGATCACTGTAGACTGTGACCACCTGCGATGTCTGGCCCACATAAACATCGAAATGCTCCAAAGCCAGTACCAGCGCGAGGGCTTCTTTTTCAATGGTAGAGTAAGCCCTCTGATGTGGCTGGAACTTGGCTGAAAAGTATGCTACAGGCTGCAACTCCTCATTCTCGTTTTGTAATAGTACTGCCCCAACCCCAGACTCACAAGCATCAACCTGTAATCAAAAAGGTTTGGAGAAGTCTGGAGACAAGAGAATGGGTGCAGTACACAGTAATCTTTTTGCTTTATTAAAAGCAGTGTTACAGTCTGAGGTCCAATTAAAGGGAACTTTGTGACTGGTAAGAGGGGCTACAATATCTGAGAAATTCTTACAGTATCTTCTGTAAAATCCTATCATGCCTAGGAAACGTTGAAGAGATTTCCTATCATGAGGAACTGGATAATCTTTAATAGCAAAAAGTTTAGCAAGTTTAGGTGCAACTTTACCACTACCTACTTCATGGCCTAGAAAAGTGATAGTGGCCTGGCCAAAGGAAGATTTAGATAAATTAACTGTTAAATGGGAACTCTTAAAGGTCTCAAAAAGAGCCTTAAGTCTAAGTAGGTGTTGATCCCAAGTATCAGACACCACAACAATATCATCTAGGTATGCTGCCATGCCTTCAAGTCCTTTAATAGCCTGATGGATAAGTTTCTGGAATGAAGAGGGGGAATTTTTCATTCCGAAGGGGGTAACTGTGTATTGATAATGACCTCCTGGAATTACGAAGGCAGAGATTTCCTTCGCCTTATCTGTCAAAGGTACCTGATAGTAGCCTTTAAGGAGATCTAACTTGGACACAAAAGTAGCCTTACCCACAAAGTCAATTACATCATCCAGACAAGGAAGAGGGTAAGCATCGGTAATGGTGACCTCGTTCACCTTACGGTAGTCTGTACACATACGAAACCCTCCATCAGCCTCTTCACAAGGATGCACGGTGAAGCCCATGGACTAGATGACTCCTCCACTAAACCATGCTTTAACAAAAATTCTACTTCCTGCTGAAGTAGCCTTTGCTTTTCAGGATTAGCTCTGTAGGGGAAGAGTTTAATTGGTTTAGAGTTTCCCACATCTACATCATGATAACCTAACGTACATTTTTTCGGCACATCCGAAAAAATATTAGGATATGACTGTAGAAGCTCAGTTAAATTTGTTGCTTGGGTTTCAGATAATCCCTCCATTAAAGGGCTAGGATCCTTGAGGAGGACAGAATTTGAAAGTTTAATATTAATTTCAGAGATAGAGTGCAAAGAATCAGAGTCGTCCTCAAGAGGTAGAGGACAGAGTCATTACTGGGACTTTATCTGGTGTATGAAAAGCCTTTATTTGATTAATGTGGTAAGTTTTAGTTTTTGAGGTCTTATCAATGGGAGCTACCACATAATTTACATCAGATAATCTACTTACAATCTGCATAGGTCCCGTAAATCTAGCTTTCAAGGTGTGGCCAGGTATTGGTTCCTGCACCAACAACTTGTCTCCTGGATGGAAGGAGCGGAATTGTGCACTTCTGTCATACCTCTGTTTCATCTTACTTTGAGCTGTCTTTAATTCAAATTCAAATTCAAAGTTTATTCTCTATAAGGATTACAATGTTGATTTTACAGAAATTTGGTTATTG
Source organism: Cherax quadricarinatus (assembly GCF_038502225.1). Classification (NCBI taxonomy): domain Eukaryota; kingdom Metazoa; phylum Arthropoda; class Malacostraca; order Decapoda; family Parastacidae; genus Cherax; species Cherax quadricarinatus. The sequence goes on from NC_091296.1 coordinate 77,460,985, forward strand.
TGTGGTTTACATGTTGTAAAATAGTGATTACAGAGTGTACCACTAGAACGCTTAGCATGGCTAGGCATTTCGAGCAGACTTAGTTTTATTCTTAATTGTAAAATATTACAAATTATGAGGTAAGTTGGTATTATGGCTAAGTGACTAAATACTAGTTTGTGAGTTTAGCAATGTGAATGCTTTTGTTTTGGCACAGTACATAGTTTCAGTATTGGAGTATCACAGGATTCATTATTTTAAGATTGAGATTAATATTTCTGTTTATGGTCAAATGAGTGAGTGAGTGTAAGTGTGAACCACCAGGTGGTATTCGTGTAGTTAGTTGATGGGGTGTATCAGGGAGATAAGATGTTTTCTAATGGTAGTTTTGAAGGTGATGAATGTGTCTGCAGTTCTAGAGTTCTCAGGTAGGGTATTCCAGATTTTAGGGCCTTTGACATACATTGAATTTTTGTAAAGGTTTAGTCGGACACGGGGAATGTCGTAGAGATGTTTGTGTCTGGTGTTATGCCTGTGGGTTCTGTCACAACTATCAAGAAAGCATTTTAGGTCAAAGTTGATATTAGAGTTTAAGGCCCTGTAGATGTAGATTGCACAGTAGTAAGTGTGGATGTACTGAACAGGGAGTAAGTTTAGGTCTATGAAGAGTGGGGGGGTGTGTTGCCAGGGATGGGATTTAGTGATTATTCTTACTGCAGCTTTTTGTTGGGTTATTATTGGCTTTAGGTGTGTTGCTGCAGTTGATTCCCTAGCACAAATAGCATAGGTGAGGTATGGATAAATAAGTGAGTGGTATAGTGTGAGAAGGGCATTTTGCTGCACGTAGTATCGTATCTTGGAGAGGATCCCAACCGTTTTGGATACTTTTTTGGTTATATGCTGGATATGGGTGCTGAAATTCAGGTTGTTGTCAAGGTATAAGCCTAGGAATTTGCCCCCATTATTTCTGGTAATTAGCATGTTGTCAATCTTAATGTTAATTTGTGCATCTCCTGCTCTGCTACCAAACATAATATAGTAGGTTTTGTCAGTGTTAAGCGTAAGTTTATTGGCTGTCATCCAAGTCGATATTTTGATCAGCTCCTCATTCACAATGGTGTTGAGGGTGGCAAGATTAGGGTGAGAGATGACATAAGTCGTGTCGTCAGCAAAGAGAATGGGTTTCAGGTGTTGGGATACGTTTGGAAGGTCATTGATGTATATGAGGAAGAGCAGGGGACCACTGGGCTAACTGACGTGCCACCTGCAACCTTGAAGACGGGTTGTAGAGTGTTGAGCTAACGTCTTCTCCCATCCATCCTTCTTTGAGCACCCGAAGAGGACCTCGTACATTGTGCGCAAAGATCAGCTCAAACAGACTATACCCTGTAGACTCTTGCACCATCTCTCGTACTGAGAACAGCAACAAAGGTAGTGATTCATCCCAGTCTGTAGGAAAGTGCATGCAAAAACTTCTCATCATTGTTTTTAATGTCTGATGGAATCTTTCCAAGGCGCCTTGGGACTGAGGATGATAGGCAGTGGATAAGTTGTGGATTATCCCTAACCTAGTTAATACTTCCCTAAATGCTTTGGCAGTGAAGTTAGTACCTTGATCACTTTGAATAGTTTTAGGAATGCCAAAACAAGATGAAAATTTTGTTAAAGCTTTGAGAATAGCTTTAGTATTAATACTATGCATGGGAATTGCTTCAGGATATCTGGTTACTTTATCCATAATCGTAAATAAATATTGATTTCCCGACTTTGACCTAGGTAGTGGACCTACACAATCTATAATTAAATCTGCAAAAGGTTCTCCATCAGCAGGTATAGGTTGGAGAGGTGCAGGTTTAATGGAATGTCCAGGTTTCCCTACTTGCTGACATTCTCGGCAACACCTAATATGATTCTTCACATCTTTCTTTAATTTTGGCCAATAAAATTCTTTTGTGATTCTATACGAGGTTTTTGTAATTCCTAAGTGACCTCCTAATGACGTATTATGAGCTATATTTAATATTTGAGGTCTAAACTTGGTTGGAACCACTAACCTGTCATACAATTGCCTGCCCTCTATCTCCTTACCAGTCTCAGTGCATATCAAATAATCTTTTTTAACTTCATACTTGACCGGATGACCCAAAGAGGATTTACCCATGGCTGCCTCAAAAGCGAATTTTAAAGAAGGGTCCTTTCGTTGTTCCTCCCGGAAGGACAGTCCCTCGGGCATGGAAACAGAGACATCTGGCAATCCTGCAACCTGGGAATAGGAAGGCTTGATCGGGGTCTGTTCACTTGATTTACGAGGCTCCGGCCGGTGTGCCTCATAAAACAACGTGGCTATTCCGAGATCGGAGTCGTCCAAGGATAGGTCAACATTCTCTCAGACAACCCTTGGGATGTTGCCCGAGTTATGGCCAACACCGGAGAAGAATTAATCATTATAGGTTCAGGACACGAACTAACAGTAGTGATGTTATTACCCAGTAATAACATGGCATCTTTCATGGGAAATCCTTTTGAGACACCTACAGTCAAGTACCCAGTGTAATATTTGCACTGTACATAAATTTTATGCAAAGGAACAGAATATATAGCTCCTCCAAATGCTTCCAATAAAACAGAGGAATTCAAGGAAGTGTTATCTGAAAGGGGTAATATTCCTTCTCTTACAAGTGAGCAATATGCTCCAGTATCTCTAAAGGTCTTTACTTTGGTTGTTTCTGAGTTTTCCTGAAGGGAAATAAGACTCGTGCAATAATAAGGGGCCATACCTTTTTCTACTTCTCTAGGGGACATGTTACTAGGGATATTAGAGATTTTCTCAATGGGTTGGGGTTTATGGGGGCAGTTGGGACGGATGTGACCTACTTTGTTGCAGAGGAAGCAGACGACAGGCTTGCCCTTTACTCCCTGCTGACGTTGCAAATGGTGTCGTTCTGGCTGGTGTCTCTCTGGATACTGTTGTCGAGATGCACCATGAGTAGTTTGCCTCTCCGCAGGTGGACCATTTGTTGAGAAGCGTGGCTCACCAGGTGACTTAGTTGGCTGACGTAGACGTTCTCCCTCCGGCTGGCACTTCATTCTCCAAGGTTGACGATCTCTGCTCATGCCAGGCTGTTGAAAAAAGAGACGGGACCGCTCGGACAAGGAGCGGTTAGTTTCGAAGGTATCAGCCAACCTGGCTGCCTCCAATGCAGTGGTTAAGTCACGATCCTGCAGAAAGACTCGAACCTCTGGTCCCACAGACTCCAGCAGGTTATCAATCAGAATAAGCTGTACCAGCTCCTCAAAGGTAGACACCACTTGCTTTATACCAGCTGGTAAAAGCTTTGGTTTGCTGTCTCACAACGTCCACTAGGGATTGACCAAGCTGCCACCTGCTTAATTTAAAAAGCTTACGGTATTTGGCTGGGATACATGTATATGCTCCCAACACTGTGGTCTTCACTACTTGATAATCAGAAAATTCAGCGTCATTTAATACTGACGTAAATTCCTGTGCCTTACCCAATAATGCTGTATGAACCAATGATGCCCAATGCTGTTCCGGCCACCTCAAGGCTCGAGCCTGATTTTCGAAGCTTTCGAAAATTTTTTCTGGTTCGGCCTCATTGAAGCGGGGAACAAGCTGTACTGCTTTTTGTAAACTAAAATCATTTACAGAATGTGAAAACTGCCTCCTTTCTCTTTCCCTATCAAATTCTTCCCTTGCGAATGCTCTCTGTTCCCTAGTTTGCTCAAGATGATTTTTGCCAGCTCAAGTGCCAAACGACGCTGATTCACCCTGAGACAACCCAGCTGCACTATACTGACCATTTTGCTCCATAGGTGTATCATCTTCCTCCTGCGAGAACATTGTAGTTTTTGCAATAGCTCCCGTAGAGGGAGGAGTCTGATGTGCCATCTTTTCTTCTATAAGTTTGTCAGCAATCAGTGAACACAGTTGCACAGCTGTGAGAGTGCGTTTGTATTTAATGCCAATGGAACGAGTAATTTGCCAACAACGCTGTAGGGACAATTTAGGTAGGTTATGCAAAGTATATGCCGACACCAGACGTCTGACTCATCTAGGTGGCATAAGTTATTCGCTATGCACAGTACGATTGCAGAATACCCCAACGTAACACGTTAATTTGCAGAACACGCTTAGCTATGCACAGTACGATTGCAGAATACGCATACAAGCAAAGCTGACTGCAAAATTCTCCACACCGAACAGGCTAGTAACAACTGACACGCAAAATTTGTAAAGCAATGCCAGACAGCTACACTGTTCTAGAAGATTGACCGTAGCGAAGCGAGCACACCGAACAAGCTAGTAGCGAGATGTTGAACGATCACACAATAGCAAACTGACACGCAAAATTTCTAAAGCGTAGGCAAAGCTAATGCAAAGCCAGACAGCAAGCTGCACAATGTTCCTGCTATGAGCTTCACCCTAAGCTCAACCGTTTCTCTAAGTCCAGCTCCAGCTCTCGGACAGGCTACCCATATTACAACCCAGGAATCCAAATGTCCTGTTATCCCGGGTGTAATGGGAGCAAAATAAACACAGCAGAAAAAGTTTAGACTTATATTATCCTTCACCAATTTAGAACAGCAATATGTACACTATGTACAGTGATAAGTATAGTGCACTCCACAGTAAGCAAGGCAGAATAGAAGCCACAAGATAGCAGACCGTGCTTCAACCAGCTCTAGAATGGGAATGACAATTGCAGACAGGAGAGCGGTACCCACATAACCTCTGCGATTGCCAAAGCCATCTTCTTATTGGCTAGAACCTGGTCACTAGTTGAACGACGGGGCCCCATCATCAACTCTTAGCAACCTGGTTCGCTGGTTGGGGGGAGATAGCCTGTAAATGAGGGTGTGTACATGCGCCGAATAAAGGTTACGTACTCTTTGCATGCCACATGAACATACATCAAAAA
>NC_091296.1:77466003-77521003 GCF_038502225.1 Cherax quadricarinatus
CAGATTGGAGGGAGAGAGTATGGAGGAGGTGAACGTATTCAGATATTTGGGAGTGGACGTGTCAGCGGATGGGTCTATGAAAGATGAGGTGAATCATAGAATTGATGAGGGAAAAAGAGTGAGTGGTGCACTTAGGAGTCTGTGGAGACAAAGAACTTTGTCCTTGGAGGCAAAGAGGGGAATGTATGAGAGTATAGTTTTACCAACGCTCTTATATGGGTGTGAAGCGTGGGTGATGAATGTTGCAGCGAGGAGAAGGCTGGAGGCAGTGGAGATGTCATGTCTGAGGGCAATGTGTGGTGTGAATATAATGCAGAGAATTCGTAGTTTGGAAGTTAGGAGGAGGTGCGGGATTACCAAAACTGTTGTCCAGAGGGCTGAGGAAGGGTTGTTGAGGTGGTTCGGACATGTAGAGAGAATGGAGCGAAACAGAATGACTTCAAGAGTGTATCAGTCTGTAGTGGAAGGAAGGCGGGGTAGGGGTCGGCCTAGGAAGGGTTGGAGGGAGGGGGTAAAGGAGGTTTTGTGTGCGAGGGGCTTGGACTTCCAGCAGGCATGCGTGAGCGTGTTTGATAGGAGTGAATGGAGACAAATGGTTTTTAATACTTGACGTGCTGTTGGAGTGTGAGCAAAGTAACATTTATGAAGGGATTCAGGGAAACCGGCAGGCCGGACTTGAGTCCTGGAGATGGGAAGTACAGTGCCTGCACTCTGAAGGAGGGGTGTTAATGTTGCAGTTTAAAAACTGTAGTGTAAAGCACCCTTCTGGCAAGACAGTGATGGAGTGAATGATGGTGAAAGTTTTTCTTTTTCGGGCCACCCTGCCTTGGTGGGAATCGGCCGGTGTGATGATAAAAAAAATAAAAATATATTTATTATATATATATATATATATATATATATATATATATATATATATATATATATATATATATATATATATATATATATATATAATATAAAAATAATAAAAAAAAATATATATATAAGGTCCTCCATCACAAATCCGGCATCATTGGGACCTGTAGTGTGCCGGATTACTGAGTTTGCTGGATTACAGAGTGGTTAGGTTAGAATACACTTAATAAAATTAACCAACTTGACTTACACAGTTCATTGAACATCGGCAAAAATCGAACATTTCCGCTACTTTGAGCTCAATTTCAAGGTACTTTTCGTCATGAAAGCAATCAAAATCATGTCTATTTCTGTAATATATCTTCCATTCTATCAAATGAGTCCAAAAAAATGAGAATACAACCATAAAAACCATACGAAAATATACTGCAAAGAGGCGGCTAATGGCTGAGAAGTGAACTCCCTTATTTATCGTCCGTCTTTTTTATTTTTGTTGTACGTTAAGAAGCATCTTTCCATCATACATTGCCCAAGTTTCAATGAGATAGCCCAACAAACCGAGAAAAAAAAATATTTACCAAAAATCATATATGGCAAGCCCAAGCCAGGTACTGGAAATAAGTCACTTTGTCTGACTTTTCTGGGTTATCCTAGGTTCTCTATACATACACTGCTATGTATGATAATCTATGTAACTGTATTTGTGTATACCTGAATAAACTTATTTACTTCTAGTCTGTCAACTGAGTACAAGAAACCGCCCATTCACTTATTTCAACTACCCAATAAAGTGGTCAGAAATTGGCAATTTGGCCGATTTCACACAAATTTCAACAGATGCCAATTTCAAAATAGGGTCCAGAATAAACAATGCAGACATTCCTGGCACTAAAATAACATTTTCTCTGTTCATTAGTCATGGCTACAGGCCCCTCTTATATTACTCTTGCTTACCATTTGGAATTTTTATTCACAAAAAAATAGAAGATTTACTGTTATGCAGACTGCTGCATTATTGTAATAATTGTATAAATAATGTCAACCCATTCTTGACTCCGTATTGGAATTTGGACTGGCAGGCGGACAGGTATTGGACGGTGACGTCATTTGTTTACTCTTGAGCTTCGCTAAAGAATAGAACATTTTCGCTACTGTGAGCACAATTTCAAGGTACTTTTCATCATGAAAGCAATCAAAATCATATCTATTTCTGTAATATATCTTTCATTCTATCAAATGAGACCGAAAAAATGAGAATATAACCATAAAAACATACAAAAATATACCGCTAAGCGGCCGCTAATGGCTGAGAAGTGAACTCCGCTATTTATGGTCTGATTTCTTTCATTTTTGGTGTACGTTAAGAAGTATCTTTCCATCATACATTGCCCAAGTTTGAATAAGATAACCCAACAAACAACTGAGAAAATAATATAATAATAATAATAATAATAATAATATCTTTATTTACTACACGTACATGTACAAGGTATACAGGCCTAGCTGACATCAGTGACATACTACTGTATAGAAAGCCGCTTGTTATGCAGAGTATTTCAAGAAAATTAGGTCAGTGTCCCAGGATAACACCCACACTAGTCGGCTAACACCCAGGTACCCATTTACTGATGGGTAAACATAGACAACAGGTGTAAAGAAACACACCTAATGTTTCTACCCTGGCTGGGAATCGAATATTTACCAAAAATCATATATGGCTAACCCAAGCCAGGTACTAAAAATAAGCCACGTTGACTTTTTTGGGTTATCCTAGGTTCTCTACACATATGCTGCTATGTGTGATAATCTATATAGAGAAAATAACTTTTTTGTTTCAGGTTTATGGTGCAGTACGAGTGTATATCACAGTTAGCCCTGTGCTATACTCTGTTTTCTCTAATATAAGCCCCAAGACAGGGATAGGAGAATGGTATTTGTATACCATATCCTCTTCATACCTCCGTCGAACTGCTCGGTGTTATGCCAAATATTATTCATTCTGGAGTATTTAACATGTTTTATGTTATTTATATTGTTTATTATGTCATATTAGATCAATTGTGATAGGCAAATAAGCTGTAGTGTTGATATTAGCGTAATAATAAAGCATATTCTCCTGCTTCATGAGACTGAGCTCATGGCAACCGACAGTGGCTTCAAAGCCACCTTATCTTTAATGGATAATGTACTGTGTAGGTGCTTTACATAATGAGAAGCATTTCTTTTATTCATTGGAACCATGGCTAGGGCTAAAAGTAAGCAGGTTAAAACAATAAATGGAGAAAAAGAAATTGGAATGACTTATGCAGCAAGTAGCGCCACCAAACAGTACCAGCAGGTTGGTGTGGCGACCCTGGAAATTTGAAATTATGCTAGCCAAAATTAGTGCCGAATAACTGAAGGAACCGAATAACTGATTGCCGGATTTGTGATGGCGGACCTGTACTTCAAATTCCAACAAGACTCTTACAAATTTGTTGGAGTTCTGGCAGGAATAGCATCTGTTGGTTTCTTATACACAGTTATTACCAAGGTAATGCCAGTACAACAGTTTTATTGTTAAACTCTCTATGGAACTTAAAGTTCTTTTTTTATATTTTGGGAAATCTTAAATTTAAAGTCCAAGTATTATGATTTTATAGTGTTATTTTCTGATTGTTTCAGTATATGCGTGGATTAGCGGTGTCTGCAATTGCTCTAGACTCTTTGGATCTTATCACTATTGTCATCCCTCCTGCACTACCTATGGCCATGACGGTAAGTTTCTTTATATAAGAATTTTTAAAAATATACTATGTCATCCTGGCATTTGACTCATTTTGCACCTCCCTGGGACTGTGTTCTCCCAGCCTTACTGTTCTTGTATCTCGGTATTCATTTTATACGTATTTTATGTATTTTGTGTCACATCTTGGTAGTTAAATGAACTCAATAGTAATGTGAAATTAAAAGCTAATGAATAAACAGTTTATGATAGCTGAAACATCTTATGGAGGCTGAAGTTTATGACAGCTGAAACATCTTAGGGAGGCTGAAGTTTATGATAGCTGAAACATCTTTCTAGGGAGATTGAAAGTTATTAAGGTAACTGAAATAACTTTCTAGGAAGGTTGAAGTATATTATTATAGCTGAAGCGTCTTGCTAGGGAAGCTGAAGTTTATTATTAGAGCTGAAACATCTTGCTAGGGAAGCTGAAGTTTATTATTAGAGCTGAAACATCTTACTAGGGAAGCTGAAATTTATTATTAGAGCTGAAACATCTTACTAGGGAAGCTGAAGTTTATTATTATAGCTGAAACATCTTACTAGGGAAGCTGAAGTTTATTATTAGAGCTGAAACATCTTACTAGGGAAGCTGAAGTTTATTATTAGAGCTGAAGCGTCTTACTAGGGAAGCTGAAGCTTATTATTATAGCTGAAACATCTTACTAGGGAAGCTGAAGTTTATTATTAGAGCTGAAACATCTTACTAGGGAAGCTGAAGTTTATTATTAGAGCTGAAACATCTTACTAGGGAGGCTGAAGTTTATTATTAGAGCTGAAACATCTTACTAGGGAAGCTGAAGCTTATTATTAGAGCCGAAACATCTTACTAGGGAGGCTGAAGCTTATTATTAGAGCTGAAACATCTTACTAGGGAAGCTGAAGTTTATTATTAGAGCTGAAACATCTTACTAGGGAAGCTGAAGCTTATTATTAGAGCTGAAACATCTTACTAGGGAAGCTGAAGTTTATTATTAGAGCTGAAACATCTTACTAGGGAGGCTGAAGTTTATTATTAGAGCTGAAGCATCTTACTAGGGAAGCTGAAGCTTATTATTAGAGCTGAAACATCTTACTAGGGAAGCTGAAGCTTATTATTAGAGCTGAAACATCTTACTAGGAAAGCTGAAGCTTATTATTATAGCTGATGCATCTTACTAGGGAAGCTGAAGCTTATTATTAGAGCTGAAACATCTTACTAGGGAAGCTGAAGTTTATTATTAGAGCTGAAACATCTTACTATGGAAGCTGAAGCTTATTATTAGAGCTGAAGTGTCTTACTAGGGAAGCTGAAGCTTATTATTAGAGCTGAAACATCTTACTAGGGAAGCTGAAGTTTATTATTAGAGCTGAAACATCTTACTAGGGAAGCTGAAGCTTATTATTAGAGCTGAAACATCTGGAACTTCCTAGGTATGCACATTAGATTTGTTTCACCTTGTATGAATATTCTATCTCTTAATTAGAAAATTCATCATTCTTGTCATCTTCGTGCCTGGTCATGGTTCTAGCATGGCAAAAATATGTAAATATATATCTCTGATCTAATTGTTTTTGTAATTTAGTAGATAAAGTGATTCGTAATACGTATAATAGCTCGGTATCTATAGATAATGGTGTTTCTCTTGTTCATTGTACAATATAATACAATTTTTATTTCTTTATGCAAAATAAATACAATGTAGATTATGCATAATAAAACATTGGTAGGCACAAAAGAAAACCACTAATCATGTATATTGCATTTTGGGCAAACTAAAGGCTAAAGGGAAATTTGATCTACAGATTCCCTGATACAACTCTTAGTTACATTAAAAAGGAATTCATCATCACCATTATACTACAATATTTTTTTTTATTAGGAAAACCTAGGATACCATTCAAAATTATGACATAAGACAGTTTCATAAAATTTATTTCAAAGATAGACTTTTGAGGTTTTACTTTGCTCATTTTTCTAGTATAAATTTATAATCCTGTTTTTCTTTCAGGTTGGAATCTTGTATGCTCTCCAGAGGCTGAAGAACCATAAAATTTTTTGCATATCACCTCGCTCCATAAACATATCTGGAGTTTTGAACTGCATCTGTTTTGATAAGGTAAACAATAACATTTTAATAATGTTGTTAGAATTATTGACAACATGCAAGGTACAAGGGCACATTCAACTAATATGACAGTTTATTGAGGCAATGTTTTGCCCTCCATGATCTTTGTTCAGTCTGTATTGGTTTGACAAAGTTCCTGGAGAGCAAAATGTTGCCACAACAAATATCACATTAGTTGTACATGTCTGCTTTTGCCTAACAGTAAAATTTTAAATATCTATGAATTTTGTGTACTTTAAAATAATTTCTCTTGCAAATATAAGATATTTTAGTATTTTCTTGTATGACCAGTTGAATATGATGGAGTAAAGTTATTTAAAAACCAAACATAAATGTTATTAAAATAGTTGATAGCAAGTGCTTGGCCAATCAGGTTTTGTACGGATGAAATGTGCCTGTTCCATCCCCATTTATTTTGAAATGGGATGAATTTACAGTGGAACCCTCTTGGTTTTGTATGCCCTAGTCTGTATATAAAACTATAGTTATTCTCTATAAAATATATTTTTTGTTAATATTTCCCATAAGAAATAATGTAAACCCTATTAATCCATTCCAGACACCCAAAAATATTAACAAAAAATACATTTTATAGAGAATAACTATAGTTTTACATACAGACTAGGGCATATGAAAACCGAGGCTCCACTGTATATTTATTCATGGAGAAGCACCGAACCTGTAGGAGGTATACTACCTGGGGAATGGAAGGTAATCAGGTTTGATCCAAGGGAGGGAAGGGTAGTTCCAATTTTTTGGATCAACAACCCTTCAGTATGAAGCTTTCAGATGTATGTATTGTATACACACATACTGTATATATAAGTAAATTAAGAGTCACTAAAGATAAATAATGTATTTATGCAGAAAATGCAGCCGGTGTTACTTGGGCCAAATATAAAATGTAAGAGACAAAAGGCCTAAACAAAATTCATAGTGATAGTTGGCAATAGTGCAGAGTTTCAGGTATGTCTTGTTACTTCTACTTACACTTGGGTCACACAGCACTTGCATGTACAAGCATATATATACACACCCCGCTGGGTTTTCTTCTATTTTCTTACTAGTTCTTGCAAAAAGAAAGAAAATCCACAAAAAGAGAATACTTTCATCATCATTTAACACTTTCACCTCACTCACACATAATCACTGTTTTTGCAGAGGTGCTCAGAATACAACAGTTTAGAAGCATATACGTATAAAGATACACAACATATCCCTCCAAACTGCCAATATCCCAAACCCCTCCTTTAAAGTGCAGGCATTGTACTTCCCATTTCCAGGACTCAAGTCCGGCTATATAAAAATAACCGGTTTTCTTGAATCCCTTCGCTAAATATTACCCTGCTCACACTCCAACATCTCATCAGGTCCCAAATACCATTCGTCTCCATTCACTTCTATCTAACATGTTCACGCACTCTTGCTGGAAGTCCAAGCCCCTCGCCCAAAAAACCTCCTTTACCCCCTCCCACCAACCTTTTCGAGGACTACCCCTACCCCGCCTTCCTTCTCCTACAGATTCATATGCTCTCTATGTCATTCTACTTTGATCCATTTTCTCTAAATGACCAAACCACCTCAACAACCCCTCTTCAGCCCTCTGACTAATACTTTTATTAACTCCACACCTTCTCCTAATTTCCACACTCCGAATTTTCTGCATAATATTTACACCACACATTGCCCTTAGACAGGACATCTCCACTGCCTCCAACCGCCTCCTCGCTGCTGCATTTACAACCCAAGCTTCACACCCATATAAGAGTGTTGGTACTACTATACTTTCATACATTCCCTTCTTTGCCTCCATAGATAACGTTTTTTGTCTCCACATATACCTCAATGCACCACTCACCTTTTTTCCCTCATCAATTCTATGATTAACCTCATCCTTCATAAATCCATCCGCTGACACGTCAACTCCCAAGTATCTGAAAACATTCACTTCTTCCATACTCCTCCTCCCCAATTTGATATCCAATTTTTCTTTATCTAAATCATTTGATACCCTCATCACCTTACTCTTTTCTATGTTCACTTTCAACTTTCTACCTTTACACACACTCCCAAACTCATCCACTAACCTTTGCAATTTTTCTTTAGAATCTCCCATAAGCACAGTATCATCAGCAAAAAGTAACTGTGTCAATTCCCATTTTGTATTTGATTCCCCATAATTTAATCCCACCCCTCTCCCGAACACCCTAGCATTTACTTCTTTTACAACCCCATCTATAAATATATTAAACAACCATGGTGACATTACACATCCCTGTCTAAGACCTACTTTTACTGGGAAGTAGTCTCCCTCTCTTCTACACACCCTAACCTGAGCCTCACTATCCTCATAAAAACTCTTTACAGCATTTAGTAACTTACCACCTATTCCATATACTTGCAACATCTGCCACATTGCTCCCCTATCCACTCTATCATATGCCTTTTCTAAATCCATAAATGCAATAAAAACTTCCCTACCTTTATCTAAATACTGTTCACATATATGCTTCAATGTAAACACTTGATCTACACATCCCCTACCCACTCTAAAACCTCCTTGCTCATCCGCAATCCTACATTCTGTCTTACCTCTAATTCTTTCAATTATAACCCTACCGTACACTTTTCCTGGTATACTCAGTAAACTTATTCCTCTATAATTTTTACAATCTCTTTTGTCCCCCTTCCCTTTATATAAAGGGACTATACATGCTCTCTGCCAATCCCTAGGTACCTTCCCCTCTTTCATACATTTATTAAACAAAAATACCAACCACTCCAACACTATATCCCCCCCTGCTTTTAACATTTCTGTCATGATCCCGTCAGTTCCAGCTGCTTTACCCCCTTTCATTCTACGTAATGCCTCACGCACCTCCCCCACACTCACATCCTGCTCTTCTTCACTCCTAAAAGATGGTATACCTCCCTGGCCAGTGCATGAAATTACCGCCTCCCTTTCTTCGTCGACATTTAAAAGTTCCTCAAAATATTCTCGCCATCTACCCAATACCTCCATCTCCCCATCTACTAACTCCCCTACTCTGTTTTTAACTGACAAATCCATTCGTTCCCTAGGCTTTCTTAACTTGTTTAACTCACTCCAAAATTTTTTCTTATTTTCATTAAAATTTCTTGACAGTGCCTCTCCCACTCTATCATCTGCTCTCCTTTTGCACTCTCTCACCACTCTCTTCACCTTTCTTTTACTCTCCATATACTCTACTCTTCTTATAACACTTCTGCTTTGTAAAAACCTCTCATAAGCTACCTTTTTCTCTTTTATCACACCCTTTACTTCATCATTCCACCAATCACTCCTCTTTCCTCCTGCACCCACCCTCCTATAACCACAAACTTCTGCCCCACATTCTAATACTGCATTTTTAAAACTATTCCAACCCTCTTCAACCCCCCACTACTCATACTTGCACCAGCCCACCTTTCTGCCAATAGTTGTTTATATCTCACCCGAACTTCCTCCTCCCTTAGTTTATACACTTTCACCTCCCTCTTACTTCTTGTTGCCATTTTCCTCTTTTCCCATCTACATCTTATTCTAACTGTAGCTACAACTAAATGATCCGATATATCATTTGCCCCTCTATAAACATGTACATCCTGGAGCCTACCCATCAACCTTTTATCCACCAATACATAATCTAACAAACTACTTTCGTTACATGCTACATCATACCTTGTATATTTATTTATCCTCTTTTTCATAAAATATGTATTACTTATTACCAAACCTCTTTCTACACATAGCTCAATTAACCCTTTGAGGGTTTCGGACGTACTAGTACGGCTTACGACCCAGGGTTTTTGACGTACTAGTACGCCTAAATTCTAGCGCCCTCAAATCTAGTGGGAGAAAGCTGGTAGGCCTTCATATGAAAGAATGGGTCTATGTGGTCAGTGTGCACAGTATAAAAAAAATCCTGCAGCACACAGTGCATAATGAGAAAAAAAAAACTTTGACCATTTTTTTGGAATAAAACAGCGACTTTGCAGTGTATTTTCGTATGGTATTTATTGTTGTATTCTAGTTTTCTTGGTCTCATTTTATAGAATGGAAGACATATTACAGAAATTGAGATGATTTTGACTGGTTTTACAATGAAAGGTACCTTGAAATTGAGCTCAAAGTAGCAGAAATGTTCGATTTTTACCAAACTTCAAAAGTAAACAAATCGTGCCAAGCGTGCAATACACGTCAACTGGTGAGTCTAATATTCTTTCACAAGTGCACCAATAATATTTATACCATTTTTTACACTAATGCAGTAGTCTGCATAACAGTAAATCTTATATTTTTTGTGAGAATAAAAATTCAAAGTGGAAAGCAAAAGAATATAAGAGGGGCCTTGAGACGTGACTAATGACAGAGGAAATGTCATTTTAGTGCCAGGAATGTCTTTCTTGTTTATTCTGGACCCTATTCGGAAATTGGCATCTTTTGAAATTTGTGTGAAATTGGCAAAATTGCTAAATTCTGACCACTGTACTGGATAGTTGAATTTCATAAATGGGTGGTTTCTTGCACCCATTCGATAGAAAAAATGGAGTTCTAGCGAAATATTCATGTTTTTTGTCGACTAGTACAGTGGAATTGGCCGAAAATGGGGCTCAAAGTGGGCAAAATCGCCGATGCGTAAACATCGCCGAGACCGCTAACTTTGCGAGAGCATAATTCCGTAAGTTTTCCATCAAATTTCAAACTTTTGGTGTCTTTATGATCGGGAAAAGATTCTCTATCTTTTCATAAGAGAAAATTTTTTTTTTTTTTTTAAATTTGGCCGACACTGAGAACGAGTTTCGGAGAGGGACTGTCGACCCTCAAATGGTTAAATAGAACTTTATAAAACTCATTTACTATAATGACACTCTTAAATTCAAAATAGAACAAACAGTTATTGCAACACCTTCCCTGACTGAAAATTTACCACCCATCTGCCAGGCAAAAAAACAAGAACACAATGCAAGACTCATGTGCTGGGTGGTGGGAGGTGACGTGAACAGGCTTCCTAATTAACGTTTTGAAACACTTAGGTATACTTCATGGTGGCTCTCGTATGTGCGTTTCTTCTGTTATGCTTTAATATTATGTAGTACAGTGTAACTCAGCCCACATGCCTTTCAGAAGAGCATTAAGTGATAATGCAGTGTTGCAGACACTAAGAGAAAGATCACATTTTGCCTCCATCTTAAAAGTGTATTGTGTCTCATGTTTTGAACTTTTCTAAGACCATGCACGAATGTTTAGGGGATATACAGTGGATCCCCGGTTTATGATATTATTTCATTCCAGAAGTATGTTCAGGTGCCAGTACTGACCGAATTTGTTCCCATAAGGAATACTGTGAATTAGATTAGTCCATTTCAGACCCCCAAACATACACATACAAATGCACTTACATAAATTCACTTACATAATTGGTCGCATTGGGAGCTGATCGTAAACCGGGGTCCACTGTAGTTGTAATGCTGTTCTGTGTTTATATACATATATGGTTACTTCAGATTAAGTAAGTTCTGTTTGTAGTATCACTATATTTACAAGAGTGTTAAAAAGCTTGTTCTGTTGCTTGTACTACAAATATACTAAAAAATAGACTTTTTACTCGCCTGTAGAGGCTACAAGTACAGTGGTACCCCGAGTTTCGTACAGCTCCCAACTCGAACAGTTATGTAAGTGTATTATTGTTAGTGCTTTTGTAAGTGTATTTTTGGAGGTCTGAAATGAACTAATCTAATTTACATTATTCCTTACGGATTCGTTCGGTAACGGCACTCGAACAGCTTTCTGGAATGAATTATGTATGAAACTCGGGGTACCACTGTATTTTTCATTCTTGAGCCATCCTACGTTAGGTTTTGATCTTTTAACTATTGAGTAAAAGTCATCTTTACTAATTTAACTATGGTAATTAATAATCAATCCTGATTTTTTGTAATTCTTGTTTTAACAGGTGGGTGATCCTTTGGATCTAAAAATGTTTGAGAGTACTGGCTGGACTTTGGATGAACCAGGTTTGGATGACACCAATAAATATGACATGATGATGCCATCTGTAGTGCGTCCGAGTGCCCCTGATGTTGTCATCAGCAATGAAAATGTAGAAACAGAAGTAAGATATTTCCCATTTTTTGTTTTATTATGAATTTATTGATTAGGGGTTTGATCACTTGATTAAGTCCAATCACTGGAACAGTGCCTATATACTATAAGTATTTTCCTTTGATTATGTAAGTGTATAGCAGTTGTCCTGGCTTCATGAAGACTAGAAATAGTAAATACTAGGGTTACTTGCTTTGTTGACAATATGGAATTTTTTTGAGTTTTAAGGTTTAAGTATTAATGGTAAATAATATTCAAGAAAATTTAAATATAATTTCTGCCCATTATTTATTTAAGATATTGTATATCTCCATCATAATTTATGAATTTTGTTTCAGCCACCACTAGAACTAGGAATACTTCGTCAGTTTCCTTTCTCCTCCAGCTTACAACGTATGTCTGTCATTACTCGACGACTTGGTGCTCCAAACTTTGAGCTTTACTGTAAAGGCTCTCCAGAGGTGAGTTACAAAAGGCAGTCCTGTTCTTTACACATACGTATTGTATTTTTGTTTATTTCAGTGCAAGTACAGGTACAGCACCAGTGTTCTAGAAACAGATGGTCTGGTACTTCTTATAGTCCGGACAAAGGTATGAGGGTGGCCACAAATGATGTGTGTAACAAGCTCACTTATATTGTTTACACTGGATTTGTTGGTGATTCCTCAATTTTTGTGTGATTCTTAGTATATTTTGCTAACATTTAACCCTGACTATGGATAAGATTAATAACATATTTACTTGTCAGTAGAGCAAACCCTTGATATAACACTTTTAAAAATTATGAGCAAACTCTACTCTGTAAATTGCACTTTTAAAACCCTTAAACTTGTCCAAACTTAGATCTATGTTATTACCACTGGTGCTCCAAACGTAGATTAACGTTTTATTTTTCCTGCCTCCAAATTTCGCATGATTGGCCTGAGATGCCTAGTCAGTATAGAATAGGTCCTAACACTCAGTGTTTGCAGTATTAAAAAAAAGACTGGGACCACTTAGTACCTTGTGGGAGCACCAGTTCAACTGAGCGCCAGCTAGAGGAAATAGCATGGCAAATACCAGGGATTCACTGATGTTATGTCATATTAGCTCTCCCCGTTTAAGAGGAAAGTGATGTTGACCCCAAGTTTAGTGACTTTGAGATAGATGTGGCCACAAGTGGTTGAGGAAATATCAAAAACCTCGATAATAACCCATGCACAACATATATGCAACATCCTTTCATTTTTGACAACAAGTCGGCCGTCTCCCACCGAGGCAGGGTGACCCAAAAAAGAAAGAAAATCCCCAAAAAGAAAATACTTTCATCATCATTCAACACTTTCACCACACTCACACATTATCACTGTTTTTGCAGAGGTGCTCAGAATACAACAGTTTAGAAGCATATACGTATAAAGATACACAACATATCCCTCCAAACTGCCAATATCCCAAACCCCTCCTTTAAAGTGCAGGCATTGTACTTCCCATTTCCAGGACTCAAGTCCGACTATATGAAAATAACCGGTTTCCCTGAATCCCTTCACTAAATATTACCCTGCTCACACTCCAACAGATCGTCAGGTCCCAAGTACCATTCGTCTCCATTCACTCCTATCTAACACGCTCACGCACGCTTGCTGGAAGTCCAAGCCCCTTGCCCACAAAACCTCCTTTACCCCCTCTCTCCAACCCTTTCGAGGACGACCCCTACCCCGCCTTCCTTCCCCTATAGATTTAT
Organism: Cherax quadricarinatus; assembly: GCF_038502225.1. Lineage (NCBI taxonomy): Eukaryota > Metazoa > Arthropoda > Malacostraca > Decapoda > Parastacidae > Cherax > Cherax quadricarinatus. Next base: position 77,479,581 of record NC_091296.1, read on the forward strand.
ATGCTTTCCATGTCATTCTACTTTGATCCATTCTCTCTAAATGACCAAACCACCTCAACAACCCCTCTTCTGCCCTCTGACTAATACTTTTATTAACTCCACACCTTTTCCTAATTTCCACACTCCGAATTTTCTGCATAATATTTACACCACACATTGCCCTTAGACAGGACATCTCCACTGCCTCCAACCGTCTCCTCGCTGCTGCATTTACCACCCAAGCTTCACACCCATATAAGAGTGTTGGTACTACTATACTTTCATACATTCCCTTCTTTGCCTCCATAGATAACGTTTTTTGACTCCACATATACCTCAACGCACCACTCACCTTTTTTCCCTCATCAATTCTATGATTAACCTCATCCTTCATAAATCCATCCGCCGACACGTCAACTCCCAAGTATCTGAAAACATTCACTTCTTCCATACTCCTCCTCCCCAATTTGATATCCAATTTTTCTTTATCTAAATCATTTGATACCCTCATCACCTTACTCTTTTCTATGTTCACTTTCAACTTTCTACCTTTACACACATTCCCAAACTCATCCACTAACCTTTGCAATTTTTCTTTAGAATCTCCCATAAGCACAGTATCATCAGCAAAAAGTAACTGTGTCAATTCCCATTTTGAATTTGATTCCCCATAATTTAATCCCACCCCTCTCCCGAACACCCTAGCATTTACTTCTTTTACAACCCCATCTATAAATATATTAAACAACCATGGTGACATTACACATCCCTGTCTAAGACCTACTTTTACCGGGAAGTAGTCTCCCTCTCTTCTACACACCCTAACCTGAGCCTCACTATCCTCATAAAAACTCTTTACAGCATTTAGTAACTTACCACCTATTCCATATACTTGCAACATCTGCCACATTGCTCCTCTATCCACTCTATCATATGCCTTTTCTAAATCCATAAATGCAATAAAAACTTCCCTACCTTTATCTAAATACTGTTCACATATATGCTTCAATGTAAACACTTGATCTACACATCCCCTACCCACTCTGAAACCTCCTTGCTCATCCGCAATCCTACATTCTGTCTTACCTCTAATTCTTTCAATTATAACCCTACCGTACACTTTTCCTGGTATACTCAGTAAACTTATTCCTCTATAATTTTTACAATCTCTTTTGTCCCCTTTCCCTTTATATAAAGGGACTATACATGCTCTCTGCCAATCCCTAGGTACCTTCCCCTCTTTCATACATTTATTAAACAAAAGTACCAACCACTCCAACACTATATCCCCCCCTGCTTTTAACATTTCTGTCATGATCCCATCAGTTCCAGCTGCTTTACCCCCTTTCATTCTACGTAATGCCTCACGTACCTCCCCCACACTTACATTCTGCTCTTCTTCACTCCTAAAAGATGGTATACCTCCCTGACCAGTGCATGAAATTACCGCCTCCCTTTCTTCCTCAACATTTAAAAGTTCCTCAAAATATTCTCGCCATCTACCTAATACCTCCCTCTCCCCATCTACTAACTCCCCTACTCTGTTTTTAACTGACAAATCCATACTTTCCCTAGGCTTTCTTAACTTGTTTAACTCACTCCAAAATTTTTTCTTATTTTCATTAAAATTTCTTGACAGTGCCTCTCCCACTCTATCATCTGCTCTCCTTTTGCACTCTCTCACCACTCTCTTCACCTTTCTTTTACTCTCCATATACTCTGCTCTTCTTATAACACTTCTGCTTTGTAAAAACCTCTCATAAGCTACCTTTTTCTCTTTTATCACACCCTTTACTTCATCATTCCACCAATCACTCCTCTTTCCTCCTGCCCCCACCCTCCTATAACCACAAACTTCTGCCCCACATTCTAATACTGCATTTTTAAAACTATTCCAACCCTCTTCAACCCCCCCACTACTCATCTTTGCACTAGCCCACCTTTCTGCCAATAGTCGCTTATATCTCACCCGAACTTCCTCCTCCCTTAGTTTATACACTTTCACCTCCCTCTTACTTGTTGTTGCCACCTTCCTCTTTTCCCATCTACCTCTTACTCTAACTGTAGCTACAACTAAATAATGATCCGATATATCAGTTGCCCCTCTATAAACATGTACATCCTGGAGCCTACCCATCAACCTTTTATCCACCAATACATAATCTAACAAACTACTTTCATTACGTGCTACATCATACCTTGTATATTTATTTATCCTCTTTTTCATAAAATATGTATTACTTATTACCAAATCTCTTTCTACACATAGCTCAATTAAAGGCTCCCCATTTACATTTACCCCTGGCACCCCAAATTTACCTACTACTCCCTCCATAACATTTTTACCCACTTTAGCATTGAAATCCCCAACCACCATTACTCTCACACTTGATTCAAAACTCCCCACGCATTCACTCAACATTTCCCAAAATCTCTCTCTCTCCTCTACACTTCTCTCTTCTCCAGGTGCATACACGCTTACTATAACCCACTTTTCACATCCAATCTTTATTTTACTCCACATAATCCTTGAATTAATACATTTATAGTCCCTCTTTTCCTGCCATAGCTTATCCTTCAACATTATTGCTACTCCTTCTTTAGCTCTAACTCTATTTGAAACCCCTGACCTAATCCCATTTATTCCTCTCCATTGAAACTCTCCCACCCCCTTCAGCTTTGTTTCACTTAAAGCCAGGACATCCAGCTTCTTCTCATTCATAACATCCACAATCATCTCTTTCTTATCATTTGCACAACATCCACGCACATTCAGACTTCCCACTTTGACAATTTTCTTCTTCTTATTCTTTTTAGTAATCTTTACAGGAAAAGGGGTTACTAGCCCATTGTTCCCGGCATTTTAGTTGACTTTTACAACACGCATGGCTTACGGAGGAAAGATTCTTATTCCACTTCCCCATGGATATAAAAGGAAAAGTAATAAGACCAAGAACTATTAAGATAAAATCAAAGAAAACTCAGATGAGTGTGTATAAATAAACGTGTACATGTATGTGTAGTGTGACCTAAGTGTAAGTAGAAGTAACACTGAAAATACTCCATTAGTTTGTTATATCAAGGATTTACTGTAGTTATGGCTATTGACAAGTTAATTGAGTTTTGAGGTGAATTAATCAAAGGGCTCGAACAACGTTCCTCTGTGACTGAACAAGAACTGAGGAATTTCAGTTTGATTCATGGGAATGAACAAAGCACATGAACAGCTTCACTTGGATGAAATGTTTAAAAAGATAACCAAGAAAAATGTGTGTCATAGCAGTAGCCAACATCTGAAAATTCTCTAGCACCAACTTGAAGTACCCCAGATGTCCTCCCTGCATCACAAATCCATGATGAAATAGTCAACTATAAAACAGATTAATCCTGATAACCTTCATCTTCCAGATCTTTGTGATTAGGTCTGCAGTTCCAGTAAATTTATAAAATTTATCACTTTGGTAGTGGTAGTACTGCAACATTCTTTGTAAGTACAGTAATAAATAAACCTACTTTATTTATAAAAAAGTTTAATTTAAATTTCTAGCAGACCATGATGTTGTAGAGACATGGCAGGTGTATAATTACTGCGTCAGAGATGTATTGTAAAGTTATCATTACGTGACTCTGTTGGTCTGGCAAAGTCATTATTCCAACAAAACTTAGGAACCAAAGATACTGGAAAATAAGTGTTGTACCTGTAATTGACAGCTTCTTTGCTTTTTTATGTAGCTCTTTCAGGAGGGAATACCATCCAGTGGACTTTTTTTTTTATTCAATTATTACTACATATAGGACTACTAAACCCATTCCACTAGGCTCTGTATGACCATGGAGGTCATACAGCACTCTTTTTGCCTCCATGAATAAAGTTCTTTGTCTCCACAGATGCCTCAGTGCATCTCCAACCTTTTTTCCCTTGTCATTTCTATGGTTTATCTTGTCTTTCATAGACCCATCCATCAACAAGTCCACTCCCAAATCTCTGAACACATTTGCTCCCTCCATACTCCCTAATTCCAATCTAATATACAATCTTTCATAACCTAATTATTATTATTATACTTATGGGAAAGTGCTAAACACACAGAGGTCATACAGCTCCTGAAGAATGGGAGACAGTCATGTTAAATCTCCGGAAGGGGAAGGGGGGGGGGCAAATTTAATTCCTTGGATCAGAAGCCTCATCCCTGAGAGAGTAATGATACTTTAGAGCTGTAGGATAACTTTTGAACTTCTGTTGTTTTACTTCTTGCTATAAATCCAGGCAATCTGTTAACCTTATTATGGACACTTAGTTGTTGCTGTCTTGGCTTCAGATTATTTTTTACCAAAAACCACATAGGTCATAAGGCTACATGGTGGAGGGATGCTGATGTCAGGGAAGAGGCAGAGTATATGAGATTTCATATCCAGGGAGAAGACGTGTAAAGGGTTGGCTTGTGTGCTAAAGAGGAAATGTTTTGTTCTATTAGTAATACTGTGTATAATATGCTGACATAAGGAAGTTGAAAAAATTCTGTTTATATTCTTTGCAGATGATAGCAAGCTTGTCACAGCCTGAGACAGTACCTTCTAACTTCTCTGAACAGCTGCTGCAATATACTTACCAAGGGTACCGTGTGCTGGCGCTGGGTTGGCGCCCTCTTAGGCTCTCTTATAGAAAGGCACAGCAAATCAACCGTGATGAAGTAGAGTGCAACCTAGAATTCCTTGGACTACTAGTTATGGAGAACAGGTTGAAATCAGAAACTACACCTATTATTTCTCAGCTCCACATGGCCAAGATTAGGACAATAATGGTTACTGGTTAGTCAATTTCTGTTCTTACAGTAAAATCCTAAGGTTATATAGAGTGCAGTATTGCAGTTGATAATTCTTTAACATTTTTATAATTTTTAAAATATATTTATTGCCGGTTTCTTTTGCTTGATATATCTTCTAATTAAATTTGTTATGCAAATTAGCTCAGCTGATTATTTTACAAGTATGTAATATTTCACAGACTATTCTTTCATTGAGTATATTAGACTGTAATGTCTGTTATAGTCCTTGAGCCTTACCATCCACATAAAAGGTAACATGCCACCTATTCCTTACATTTGCAATATCTGCCACATTGCATCCCAATCTGCCTTATAAGCTTTTTTTTTAAATCCATAAAAGCAATGAAAAATTCCTTACTTTTATCCATGTATTGTTTACCTATGTGCTTCAACGTAAATACTTGCCTGAACACCCCCTACCCTTTGTAAAGCCTCCTTCTTCCTCTGCTATCCTACTTCCAATAATTCATTCAATAATAACTATGCCATATACTTTACCCGGTATACTTGAAAAGCTTATTCCCCTATAATTCTTACTCTTTTATCCTCTTTTTCCCTTATACAAGGGAACTATGCATGCTCTCTGCCAATCCTTAGGTACCTTAATCTCCCCTTTCATACATATATTGAACAAAATCACCAACCACTCCAAAACTATATCCCTACACATTTTTTAACTTTTGTCTTAATCACATTAACCCCTTGACTGTCGCAACCCCGAAATGAAATGATAGAGAATCTTTTCCCGATAGTAATGGCACCAAGAGAACGAAATTTGATGGAAAACTGATGGATTTACACTCTTTTAAAGTTAGCGACCTGGGCGATATTTATGAATCAGCAATTTCGCCCACTTTGAGCCCTATTTTCGGCTAATTCCATTGTTCCAGTCGACCAAACTCATAGCTATTTCTTTAGAACTCCATTTTTTTTTTCTATTGATTGAGCACAAGAAACTGCCCATTTACCAATTTCAACTACCCAATAACATGGTGAGAAATTTGCAATTTGGCCAATTTCACAAAAATTAAAAAATATGACAATTTCGAAATAGGGTCCAGAATGAACAGTGCAGACATTCCTGACTAAAATAACATTTTCTTTGTTCATCAGTCATGTCCCCAGGCCCCTCTGATATTCCTCTTGCTTTCTATTTTGAATTTTTATTCAAACAAAAAATAGAAGATTTACTGTTACGCAGACTACTGCAATATTGTAATAATTATATAAATAATGTCAACCCATTCATGACTGCATATCAGAATGGCTACTTGGACATTTATTGGAAAATGACATCACTTGTTTACTTTTGAGCATTGGCAAAAATCAAACAATTCCCCTACTTTGAGCTCCATTTCAAGGTTCTTTTCATAGTAAAACCAATCAAAATCACCTCTATTTCTATAATATGTTTTCCATGCTATTAATTAAGACCAAGAAAACGAGAATACAAATACTATATGAAAGTAGACCACAAAGTCGGCATTTTAATTAAAAAAAAAAGGTCTGAGTTTTTTTTTCTCATTATGCACTGCGTGCTCCAGGATTTTTTTTTATAAGGTGCACACTGACCACACAGACCCATTCTCTCACATGTGGGCCTAATAGCTTTCTCCTGCTTGATTTGAAGCCGCTGGAATTTTTGAGTATATTATTTTTTTTTTTTTTTTAACAAGTCGTTTTTATTTATTTATTTATTTTATGTCTTTGCAAACAGTACATTGAGATTTTGTATTTACAATAGTGGATTGCAATGCAAAGAGAACCTCTATTATGCCTAGGCATTATGGGCCAACTTAACATTATTGGCTTACAGTCTACTTAACACTAAGGAGTATATCATAGTTGTACAGTAGGATAGTAATTATTTCATAGTTGTACAGTAGATTATTAATTATAAGTGAATCAAAATTTGTGTAAGACAAAAGATAAATTCTTCTATTCAAAAATGCTTTTTGTGAAAACAATGATTCAATTATATTCCTGTCAACAATGGATAAAAGGTTCAATGTGATTGTTTCAGTTATGATGTGGGAGTACATAGGTGAGTAAGTGTGTACTGAGTATTTAGCATTTAGTCTAGGGTGATTAAGTGGCTTTTGAGAAGAGTCTTAAATTGATTTTCAGACTGGGTTACTTTAATATCTTCTGGTAATGAATTCCATATTTTGGGGCCCTTTATGTGCATAGAGTTTTTACACAGTGTGATATGGACACGAGGTATATCAAAAAGAGATCTGTGTCTTGTGTTGTGGTCATGTGTCCTGTTTAGGTTGGTGAGGAGAAGTTTGAGTGGAGGGTTTATATTTGCGTGTATTGTTCTGTGTATGTAGTAGGCACATGAATAAGTATGGATGTTCTTAATGGTGAGCAGATTCAGACTTTTGAAAATTGGTGGAGTATGCTGGCGGGAGTGGGAATTTGTTATCATTCTTACTGCTGCCTTTTGCTGGGTTATTAGGGGTTTTAGGTGATTGGATGTTGTTGATCCCCATGCACAAATTCCATATGTAAGATAAGGGTATATGAGTGAATGGTACAGTGCCAGGAGAGCTGATTGTGGAACGTAGTACCTTATCTTTGATAGTATGCCTACAGTCTTGGAGATTTTCTTGGTGATTTGTTGTATGTGTGTCCGGAACTTAAGGCTACTGTCAAGGTGGATACCTAGGAATTTTCCCTCTGTGAGTCTTGTGACTGATGATCCATTTAGCGTTATGTTAATTGGATCATTTGCAGCTTTGTTTCCAAACTGAATGAAATAGGTTTTATCAGTGTTCAGGGTAAGTTTGTTAGTCATCATCCAGGCAGATATTTTCTGTAATTCAGCATTGACTGTGTTTGCTAGTATGACTGTGTTTGGGTGGGAAAAGACATATGTAGTGTCATCTGCAAATAATATGGGTTTGAGTAGCTGTGATGCATTCGGTAGATCATTGATGTAGATGAGAAAGAGGAGTGGTCCAAGGACGCTTCCTTGTGGGACTCCTACTGTGATTGGTTGGGTGGAAGAGTTTGCATCATTTGCATACACATATTGAGTTCTGTTACTAAGGTATGACTTTAGGTAGTTGAGGGAGTGGCCTCTGATACCATAGTGCATTAATTTGGAGTACAGCAGTTCATGGTCGACTGTATCGAAAGCTTTACGTAAATCAATGAAAATGCCCAGCGGGACTTCTTTCTTTTCAAGTGCGGTATATATTAGTTCTAGCATGTGTATGATAGCATCATTTGTGCTTTTATTATTCCTGAATCCAAACTGACAAGGGTTTAATATGTTGTGTGAAACGAGGTAGGAATAGATCCGTCTATGAATTAATTTTTCAAAGATTTTAGAGAGCAGTGGTAAGTTAGATATTGGTCTATAGTTATTCAAGTCAGCTTGGTCACCTCCTTTATGGATCGGAGTGACCCTCGCTATTTTGAGGATTGTTGGGAAGGTAGATGATTCAATGGATTTGTTAAAGAGCGTTGCAATAATTGGTGACAATACTTGAGAAGCTTTTTTGTACATAAAAGCAGGCAAGTTGTTTATGTCTCCTGCCTTGTTTTTAAGGGTGTTTATGATGAGTGTAACTTCTATGGGGTTGGTTGGAGCTAGGAATAGCGTATTTGGGTAGGTACCCATGAGGTAGTCTGATGGACGGATGTTTGAGCTTGGTATTTTGTTTGCTAGATTTTTTCCTATGGTGGAGAAGAAAACATTAAGTCTGTTTGCTGTTTCGGTTGGAGTGAGTAGGGGTTCATCTGATTTTGTTAGTTTGATTGTTTTGTTTTTGGATAACTTTAGTTCCAAGAATTTCAGATAGTTTTTTCCAGGTTTTTTTCATATCACCTTTGATGATATGTAATCTATTTTCATAATACAATTTTTTTGACCTTATCAGGCTGGTAAGTGCTGACGAGTAACTTTTCGACTGTTCTCTAGTTATTTGACCCATTTGTACTGTTCTTCATATTTGTGCTTTGTGTTAATGGATTTGAGGATGCTTGGTGTTCAGTCTCTTTGCTGTGATCTGCTTAGTTTTTCTGGGGCAATGTCTGTTATAGAGGCATTGGACTTTTTTTTAGAAAATTATTTATATTCATTCATATCTGTATATGTTTCAAGCTCAGTTTGCCAATTGATGTTATTCATAGCTGCTATAAAGTTAACTGCTGTCTCGTTATGTAGTCTGAAGGTTACTTTAGTAATGTCTTGTGGTAGTTTGCCCAGACTAGTTATGAGAAAGGTACCCATATAAGAGTGTTGATACTACTATACTTTCATACATTCCCTTCTTTGCCTCCACAGATAACATTTTTTGTCTCCACATATACCTCAATGCACCACTCACCTTTTTTCCTTCATCAATTCTATGATTAATCTCATCCTTCATAAATCCATCCGCTGACACGTCAACTCCCAAATATCTGAAAACATTCACTTCTTCCATACTCCTCCTCCCCAATTTGATATCCAATTTTTCTTTATCTAAATCATTTGATACCCTCATCACCTTACTCTTTTCTATGTTCACTTTCAACTTTCTACCTTTACACACACTCCCAAACTCATCCACTAACCTTTGCAATTTTTCTTTAGAATCTCCCATAAGCACAGTATCATCAGCAAAAAGTAACTGTGTCAATTCCCATTTTGTATTTAATTCCCCATAATTTAATCCCACCCCTCTCCTGAACACCCTAGCATTTACTTCTTTTACAACCCCATCTATAAATATATTAAACAACCATGGTGACATTACACATCCCTGTCTAAGACCTACTTTTACTGGGAAGTAGTCTCCCTCTCTTCTACACACCCTAACCTGAGCCTCACTATCCTCATAAAAACTCTTTACAGCATTTAGTAACTTACCACCTATTCCATATACTTGCAACATCTGCCACATTGCTCCCCTATCCACTCTATCATATGCCTTTTCTAAATCCATAAATGCAATAAAAACTTCCCTACCTTTATCTAAATACTGTTCACATATATGCTTCAATGTAAACACTTGATGTACACATCCCCTACCCACTCTAAAACCTCCTTGCTCTCCGCAATCCTACATTCTGTGTTGCCTCCAATTCTTTCAATAATAACCCTACCATACACTTTTCCTGGGTTTTTTTATTTTTATTATCACACTGGCCGATTCCCACCAAGGCAGGGTGGCCCGAAAAAGAAAAACTTTCACCATCATTCACTCCATCACTGTCTTGCCAGAAGGGTGCTTTACACTACAGTTTTTAAACTGCAACATTAACACCCCTCCTTCAGAGTGCAGGCACTGTACTTCCCATCTCCAGGACTCAAGTCCGGCCTGCCGGTTTCCCTGAACCCCTTCATAAATGTTACTTTGCTCACACTCCAACAGCACGTCAAGTATTAAAAACCATTTGTCTCCATTCACTCCTATCAAACACGCTCACGCATGCCTGCTGGAAGTCCAAGCCCCTCGCACACAAAACCTCCTTTACCCCCTCCCTCCAACCTTTCCTAGGCCGACCCCTACCCCGCCTTCCTTCCACTACAGACTGATACACTCTTGAAGTCATTCTGTTTCGCTCCATTCTCTCTACATGTCCGAACCACCTCAACAACCCTTCCTCAGCCCTCTGGACAACAGTTTTGGTAATCCCGCACCTCCTCCTAACTTCCAAACTACGAATTCTCTGCATTATATTCACACCACACATTGCCCTCAGACATGACATCTCCACTGCCTCCAGCCTTCTCCTCGCTGCAACATTCATCACCCATGCTTCACACCCATATAAGAGCGTTGGTAAAACTATACTCTCATACATTCCCCTCTTTGCCTCCAAGGACAAAGTTCTTTGTCTCCACAGACTCCTAAGTGCACCACTCACCCTTTTCCCCTCATCAATTCTATGATTCACCTCATCTTTCATAGACCCATCCGCTGACACGTCCACTCCCAAATATCTGAATACATTCACCTCCTCCATACTCTCTCCCTCCAATCTGATATCCAATCTTTCATCACCTAATCTTTTTGTTATCCTCATAACCTTACTCTTTCCTGTATTCACTTTTAATTTTCTTCTTTTGCACACCCTACCAAATTCATCCACCAATCTCTGCAACTTCTCTTCAGAATCTCCCAAGAGCACAGTGTCATCAGCAAAGAGCAACTGTGACAACTCCCACTTTGTGTGTGATTCTTTATCTTTTAACTCCACGCCTCTTGCCAAGACCCTCGCATTTACTTCTCTTACAACCCCATCTATAAATATATTAAACAACCACGGTGACATCACACAAACTTATTCCTCTATAATTTTTACAATCTCTTTTGTCCCCCTTCCCTTTATATAAAGGGACTATACATGCTCTCTGCCAATCCCTAGGTACCTTCCCCTCTTTCATACATTTATTAAACAAAAATACCAACCACTCCAACACTATATCCCCCCTGCTTTTAACATTTCTGTCATGATCCCGTCAGTTCCAGCTGCTTTACCCCCTTTCATTCTACGTAATGCCTCACGCACCTCCCCCACACTCACATCCTGTTCTTCTTCACTCCTAAAAGATGGTATACCTCCCTGGCCAGTGCATGAAATTACCGCCTCCCTTTCTTCGTCGACATTTAAAAGTTCCTCAAAATATTCTCGCCATCTACCCAAAACCTCCATCTCCCCATCTACTAACTCCCCTACTCTGTTTTTAACTGACAAATCCATTTGTTCCCTAGGCTTTCTTAACTTGTTTAACTCACTCCAAATTTTTTTCTTATTTTCATTAAAATTTCTTGACAGTGCCTCTCCCACTCTATCATCTGCTCTCCTTTTGCACTCTCTCACCACTCTCTTCACCTTTCTTTTACTCTCCATATACTCTACTCTTCTTATAACACTTCTGCTTTGTAAAAACCTCTCATAAGCTAACTTTTTCTCTTTTATCACACCCTTTACTTCATCATTCCACCAATCACTCCTCTTTCCTCCTGCACCCACCCTCCTATAACCACAAACTTCTGCCCCACATTCTAATACTGCATTTTTAAAACTATTCCGACCCTCTTCAACCCCTCCCCCCCCCCACTACTCATACTTGCACCAGCCCACCTTTCTGCCAATAGTTGCTTATATCTCACCCGAACTTCCTCCTCCCTTAGTTTATACACTTTCACCTCCCTCTTACTTGTTGTTGCCATTTTCCTCTTTTCCCATCTACCTCTTACTCTAACTGTAGCTACAACTAAATAATGATCCGATATATCAGTTGCCCCTCTATAAACGTGTACATCCTGGAGCCTACCCATCAACCTTTTATCCACCAATACATAATCTAACAAACTACTTACATGACGTGCTATATCATACCTTGTAAACTTATTTATCCTCTTTTTCATACAATATGCATTACTTATTACCAAATCTCTTTCTACACATAGCTCAATTAAAGGCTTCCCATTTTCATTTACCCCTGGCACCCCAAATTTTCCTACTACTCTCTCCACAACATTTTTACCCACTTTAGCATTGAAATCCCAACCACAATTACTCTCACACTTGGTTCAAAACTCTCCACTCAATCACTCAACATTTCCCAAAATCTCTCTCTCTCTCCTCTACACTTCTCTCTTCTCCAGGTGCATATACGCTTACTATAACCCACTTTTCACATCCAACCTTTATTTTACTCCACATAATCCTTGAATTAATACATTTATAGTCCCTCTTTTCCTGCCATAACTTATCCTTCAACATTATTGCTACTCCTTCTTTAGCTCTAACTCTATTTGAAACCCCTGACCTAATCCCATTTATTCCTCTCCACTGAAACTCTCCCACCCCCTTCAGCTTTGTTTCACTTAAAGCCAGGACATCCAGCTTCTTCTCATTCATAACATCCACAATCATCTCTTTCTTATCATTTGCACAACATCCACGCACATTCAGACTTCCCACTTTGACAATTTTCTTATTCTTTTTAGTAATTATTACAGGAAAAGGGGTTACTAGCCCATTGTTCCCGGCATTTTAGTTGACTTTTACAACACGCATGGCTTACGGAGGAAAGATTCTTATTCCACTTCCCCATGGATATAAAAGGAAAAGTAATAAGAACAAGAACTATTAAGATAAAATCAAAGAAAACTCAGATGAGTGTGTATAAATAAACGTGTACATGTATGTGTAGTGTGACCTAAGTGTAAGTAGAAGTAGCAAGACGTACCTGAAATCTTGCATGTTTATGAGACAGAAAAAAAGACACCAGGAATCCTACCATCATGTAAAACAATTACAGGCTTTCGTTTTACACTCACTTGGCAGGACGGTAGTACCTCCCTGGGTGGTTGCTGTCTACCAATTTATTTATTTATTTATTTATTTAGTAATTTTAGCATACATACAGAGGTACAAAAAAATACAGGTAAGAGCAGCATGCCAAAGCCACTTATATGCATAGCATTACGGGCTGGCTTAAAATTAACTTAAGATTAACTAAGCAATGATGAAATCAGTGATAAAACATTATTGTAAACAGATAACTATAAAGCACAAATGAGTATTACAAAGACAGGTCATATGGTTGCATGCATTGCTGTACATTCAGTCGAATGGAGTATTCTGTTAGGTAGTGTATTTAAAAAAATAACAAAGTTAGATTGGGTCCTAGGTTTAACATTTGTGTGATATAATTGTGAGTAACATTTAGGATATACAATTTATAAGGTTCAGTTATTCAGTATTTATTTGGTTTTGAGTGAGTAAGTGATCTTTGAGAAGAGACTTGAATTTATAAACAGGTAGTGTTTCTTTTATATTTACAGGTAATGAATTCCAGATTTTAGGGCCTTTTATGTGCATTGAGTTTTTGCATAGCGTGAGATGGACACGAGGAACATCAAAGAGTGATCTGTGCCTTGTGTTATGGTCATGTGTTCTGTTGAGGTTGGCAAGGAGATGTTTGAGGGGAGGGTTAATATCAGAGTTAAGTGTTCTATGTATGTAATAGGTGCAGTAATAAGTATGGATGTTTTGTATGGTGAGTAGGTTGAGTGTTTTGAATATTGGTGGAGTGTGCTGCCTGTAGTGAGAATTTGTTATCATTCTAACTGCAGCCTTTTGTTGGGTAATTAGTGGTCTGAGATGGTTAATTGTTGTTGAGCCCCATGCACAAATTCCATAGGTGAGATAGGGGTAAATAAGAGAGTGATAAAGGGCCAGGAGGGCTGACTGTGGAACATAGTACCGTATCTTCGATAGTATGCCTACAGTCTTGGAAATTTTCTTAGAAATTTGTTGTATATGTGTATGAAATTTGAGTCTATTATCAAGGTGGATTCCTAAGAATTTTCCCTCTGTTAGCTTTGTGATAGGTGATCCGTTTATCGTTATGTTAAGAGGTACATCTGTAGCTCTGTTACCAAACTGAATGAAGTAGGTTTTGTCAATGTTTAGTGTAAGTTTGTTAGTCCTCATCCAGGTAGATATTTTCTGTAATTCGGTGTTTACAGTATTGGCTAGCGTGACTGGGCTCGGGTGAGAGAAGACGTATGTAGTGTCATCTGCAAAAAGTGTGGGTTTGAGTAATTGCGAAGCATTTGGTAGGTCATTTATGTATAGGAGAAAGAGAAGAGGGCCAAGGACACTTCCCTGTGGGACACCAACTGTAATTGGTTGTGCGGAAGAGCTTGCCCCATTTGCGTACACATATTGGCTTCTGTTGCTGAGGTATGACTTGAGGTAGTTGAGGGAGTGCCCTCTAATACCATAGTGTGACAATTTTACGTGGAGCAAGTCATGGTCAACTGTATCAAAAGCTTTACGTAAGTCAATGAAGATCCCCAGTGGGACTTCTTTTTTCTCTATTGCAGTGTATATATGTTCTAGCATGTGTATAATAGCATCATTAGTATTTTTATTAGGCCTGAATCCAAATTGGCAGGGGTTGAGAATGTTTTGGGAGATGAGGTAGGAGTAGATTCGTTTATGAATTAATTTTTCGAAGATTTTTGAGAGAGGGTGTAAATTGGATATTGGCCTATAGTTATTCAACTCTGTTTGGTCTCCTCCTTTATGGATCGGGGTGACCCTTGCTATTTTGAGAACTGTAGGGAAGGTGGAGGATTCAATGGATTTGTTAAAGAGTGTTGCAATGATTGGTGATAGTACTTGTGACACTTTTTTGTATATAAAGGGTGGTAAGGTATTTAAATCTCCTGCCTTGTTTTTTAGTGCGTTGATAATAAGGGAGACTTCGTATGGGTTAGTCGGAGCTAGGAACAGTGTGTTCGGGTAGTTGCCAGTGAGGTAGTCATTTGGTGGGGTATCTGAGCTTGGGATTTTATTGGCAAGGTTTTGTCCTATAGTGGAGAAGAAATCATTGAGTCTGTTTGCTGTTTCTGTTGGTGGGAGTTGGGGTTCATCTGATTTTGCTAATTTTATTTCGCTATTTCGTGATATCTTTTTTGTTCCCAGAATTTCTGATAGGGTTTTCCAGGTCTTTTTTATATCACCTCGTAAGTTGGATAATCTGTTCTCATAATACAATTTTTTTGCCCTTCTTATCAGGCTGGTTAGGATTGACGAGTAACGTTTTGTTTGGTCTCTGGTTATGTGACCCATTCTGTACTGTTTTTCATATCGGTGTTTTGTATTTATGGATTTGAGAATGCTGGGTGTTAGCCAGGGACTGTTCAGTCTCTTAGCTGTCATCTGTTTAGTTTTTTTAGGGCAGTGCTTGTTATAGAGGTATTGGGTCTTTTTTAGAAAATTATTAAAACATTCGTCAATATCTGTATAGATTTCTAGCTCAGTGTGCCAGTCAATGTTTGTTACTGCTGTTGTGAAGTTATTAATGGCTGCCTCATTGTGAAGTCTGAAGGTGACTTTAGTAGTGTCTTGGGGTATTTTACCAAGAGTTGTTATGAGGAAAGTAGGGTAGTGGTCTGTGGTATTATCTGTAATTATGCCTGATTTTAAAGGGGATATGGTGTTGGTCCAGATGTGGTCAAGTAGGGAAACACTAGTCTCTGTAACTCTTGTAGGTTTTGTTACTGTTGGTAGCAACATGCAGTTACTCATTGTGTTTGTGAATTCAGTAACGTGTGGGTCCTGGTCTTGCAGGAGATTTATATTGAAGTCACCTGAGAGTAGTAAGTGATCTTTGTTCATGCGTGCATCAGTTATCATACTTCCTAGGTTTTGACTAAATTGGCTAATGTTTGATTGTGGAACTCTGTAGATGTTTATCACTGTGAGAGGTTTTTGTAGGTATTTGGATTTGAATTTAGCTATTATATATTCCCCATGTTCATCCCTTGTGCAAGTATTAGTGATACATTCTAGTTGGTCTGAGTAGTATATAGCTGTGCCACCCCCTTGTTGGTCTGGCCTACAGTTGTGTATGGCTGTGTAACCAGGAATGGCATAGACATCTGTAGTATCAGGCTTTAGCCAGGTTTCAGTTAGTGTAATGATGGACATATTGGCATGCAAGGAATTTAGTAATGCTATGAGGTCATCGTAATGCTTGCTTAAAGATCTGATATTGTAGTTAAAGATAGTTATGTTGTTGTTGGCTCTGAGAAGTGCCTTTGATTGTTCTGCTGTGTAGTAATTACAGTAACTGTTTGAATCATTTAAGTCATTAAATAAGAGGTTGGTATCAGGATCAATGCTTGTAATCATAAGATTTGTAGTGAATCTATAGTTAGAATTAAGTATAAAACAAAGTAAATATTCTAAAGCTAAAAAAATAGCACCTGAATTATTTAACAAATGTAAAAATAATGAGCTAAGGTAGTTTTTTAAAGCTAAAATAAAGGAGACAATATAAAAGGGACTAAAATAATTTGTGGTGAACAAATAAAGTGATGATCAAATAATGGAGCTTGGGAATATGATAGTAGGTAGTACTTTAAAGGTAGAATAACTATAGTAACAATAATAACTTTAACCCTTTGACGTATATATACGTCTTACGACTGTCGCGGGTATATATACCGTGTGTTTGACGTATATATACTCAAATTCTAGCGGCTTCAAATCAAGCAGGAGAAAGCTGGTAGGCCCACATGTGAGAGAATGGGTCTGTGTGGTCAGTGTGCACCATATAAAAAAAATCCTGGAGCACGCAGTGCATAATGAGAAAAAAAAAACTCCGACCGTTTTTTTTAATTAAAATGCCGACTTTGTGGTCTATTTTCGTATAGTATTTATGGTTGTATTCTCGTTTTCTTGGTCTCATTTGATAGAATGGAAAACATATTATAGAAATAGAGGTGATTTTGATTGATTTTACTATAAAAAGAACCTAGAAATGGAGCTCAAAGTAGGGGAAATGTTTGATTTTTGCCAATGTTCAAAAGTAAACAAATGATGCCATTGTCCAATAAATGTCCAACTAGCCATTCTAATATGCAGTCATGAATGGGTTGATGTTATTTATACAATTATTACAGTATTGCAGTAGTCTGCATAATAGTAAGTCTTCTATTTTTTGTTTGAATAAAAATTCAAAATAGAAAGCAAGAGTAATATCAGAGGGGCCTGGAGACATGACTGATGAACAAAGAAAATGTTATTTTAGAGCCAGGAATGTCTGCATTGTTCATTCTGGACCTTATTTTGAAATTGTCATATTTTTTAGTTTTCGTGAAATTGGCCAAATTGCAAATTTCTGACCACATTATTAGGTAGTTGAAATCGGTAAATGGGCAGTTTCTTGTACTCAATCGATAGAAAAAATGGAGTTCTAAAGAAATAGCTATGAGTTTGGGCGACTGGAACAATGGAATTAGCCGAAAATAGGGCTCAAAGTGGGCGAAATCGCCGATTTGTAAACAGCGCCGAGGTCGCTAACTTCGCGAGAGCATAATTCCGTCAGTTTTCCATCAAATTTCGTTTTTTTGGTGTCATTACAATCGGGAAAAGATTCTCTATCATTTCATAAGAAAAAATAATTTTTTTTTTTTTTTAAATTTTGCGACACCAGGAGACACCTCAGGATTGGGGGTTGCGACAGTCAAAGGGTTAAAGAATATAAAAGGGACTAATATAAGTTGTGGTGAACAATAAAGTGGTAATCAAATAATTGCACTAAGGTCTAATATAATGACTTTTGTGGAGTCTATGTTTTGAGCTAGAATGAGCTATAGTACAACTAGATTTAATCTAATAATATAACAATACAAATTAAAAATAGCACCAGTCTCTCACTAGTAATTGCAATATGGTCTAATATAATGAATTTGGTATTGACTATAGTACAACTGAGTTTAATCTAATAATATAAAAAAGGCACAAGACTCTCAATTGTAATTGCACTAAGGTGTTATATAAGTTGTTTACAAGAATTAGAGTATAACTAGATTTAAATTGACAAGATAAAATATACAAGTTAAGGTAGCAAAAGAATAAAAAAAAGTAGAAAAAAAAAAATATATGAGGTAGTTGGTACTAGTTAGCAAAAGATAGTTAAGGGCCTTGAACAATAATATAATTGAAATATACACTAATTGCACACACAATATAGTCACTAAGATATGAAAACAATCTTAGAGTAGGAATTATAATATAAACTTATAATATAAAAATACAAATTGAAATGGTACTTGCAATTGCACTAGAGTCTGGTATAGGTTGTTGACAAGATCAGGAGTATAACTAGATTTAAATTGACAAAATATAATTCACAATTAAAGTACCAAAAGAATAATAGTAAAAAATAACAAGGGTAATGTCTTGGTTATAATATGATAGTAAGATGGTAGACAGGTACACAGGTACAAAGGATAATATAAAGGTTGGAGTTGAATATACAAACTTGAAAATTTGGCAACAAAATGTTATGGGAAGTATAAAATAATGTTTAATGTACAAAAGTAAAATTGACTGGTAGTAAATATGGTGTTTAATAAAATTTTAGTAAGTAATAATGATTACAAAAAAGTGAAAAAGTAATGTTTATTTCATTCAATATTGCACTGGTAGTTATACTAGAGGTTATATGGCAGTACAAGGTAATTAAGAGTACTCTAAGATAGTAAATGTGGTATTAAAACAGGTAAAGGTAATTAGACAAGTAATGGTTATTAAATGTCAAAAATGTTAAGAGTAAATTGAAATTATAGTAAAAATGATAATTATTAATTTTAGTAAGTAATATCAATTGATAGTATTTAAAAAAATATGAGGTAGTAATATGGACAGAGAAAGTATCAATTCAGCTAATGTTTAAGCAAACAATAGTAAATAAGAAAATTACATAAGGTGACTTATGCTTACTAGTAAAATCACAAAATGAGGTAGTTGATTATTTAATTACTAAGAGATTGTACAATGAAATTTGAACAATAATGGAGCAAAACATACACTACACTACGTAGGCTTTTAGGTTGGACATTGTTTAGTTATTCTCTGTAAGATTAGTATCCCTGAGAAATCGTGATAGATCATTCTCGTTCGTTATTGTGTACAGTTGACCTACATTTGTTTTCCTAACAAGAATTTTCCCATCTCGTGTGAAGCATTGGTGTATTGTGTCATTATTCTCCCGCTTAAGTTTTCTGACTATACAGGAGGTTCTGACGTTTTTTGGTAAGACACTCGTTTATGTATACCTCTTTCTTTACTTTAATAGATGCAATAATTAAGTCTTTTTTCCTGTCATGTGAGTGGAATCTAAGCATAACACTTTTTCTACCATGGGATCCTAGTAACCTGGCTTCTTTTATTTCTGACTCTGGTACAATAACACTTGTTTGGTCCTTTATGATCTGCAGAGTAATTTCTTTACTGTTTGTTTGGTTCATATCACTGGGAAAAAGTGGACTGTTAACTATTACTGCGTCCGATAGTTTATCTTGCTCAGTTTTATCTTCTTGGAGAGCAAAGTAGTCACTGAACTGGTTATCTAAGTTGTTCTTCCATTCTTTTACTGCTTCTTCAACCTTTGTATTAAGAGATATTATTTGTTGGGTATGGCTATCTATGACTGTTTGGATGGTCTTGTCACAGTTAGTCATTCCTGGTGTTGATAACTTTTGTTCAAGACTGAGGATTTTGTTCTCGAGTTGTGTCATCCTGGTGTCTTGTTTTGTTAGCGTCTCTCGAAGATTCATATTTTCAATAACTAAGTTGGAGATGCATGTTTTTAGGGTATCTGGATCGTTGGTCATACCTGAGAGACTACTTGGTAGGTTGAATCCGGGGAAGAGAGGGGAGGATGGGCTGGTGGCAGCCATGTTTGTTGTTATTGTTGTGGTGTCGCCTTGAGCGGTGGTGAGTGGGGTGGTTGCTGGGCCGGCGTCCTCCTGGCTACACTTGTTGAATAGTTGATTTTTCGGTGTTTTCTTGCTGGCCTTGGTGCTGTTTCCTCTTAGATTGCGCCTCATAATACTACAGGAATTGTTGTAGTTAAG
Source organism: Cherax quadricarinatus (assembly GCF_038502225.1). Lineage (NCBI taxonomy): Eukaryota > Metazoa > Arthropoda > Malacostraca > Decapoda > Parastacidae > Cherax > Cherax quadricarinatus. The sequence continues at coordinate 77,499,781 of NC_091296.1, forward strand.
AAGAAGTTGTAGTTATACAAAGCTTAGGGTTACGTTGTTCGGCTGGCAGCGGGGTGTTGCTTTCGGTTTGTGGGCAGTCTTCCTTTGATCTCTATTATTTTCGATTTGTAGGTTTCACTGTTGGTAATCTTTGGTCATTCTGGGTGCTACGTTGGGTAGTGCAGTTTTGCTTGTAACTACCTCAGATCAAGAGCTCTTGAGCAACTTCAAGACACCTCTGTTTCCTGTGAAGGATATAGAGCAAAAGAGTTTCCTTTTTTATTTTCCCCAAAAGTTTCAACAAAGGCTTGATAGTTCATGCATTAGTTTTACAAGGTACGAACACATTTAAAGGCTGAAATCATCACATTAATGACCCTGAATGCTTTGTCATTTCAGTGAATCATTTGAAATACTGTAGTGTTAATTGTTTTTCAAATATATTGGGTCAGTAGTACAGCATCTTCCCAATGTTTACCAGACAGGAGTGCAACTCCTGGGGAAGTAGTGGCTTCTTATAAGTGGGCATTCATGCATGCACTGTTTTTGTAGGCCTTTTTTTAAATTTTTTTTTTGTCTAAATTTTTTGTAATATAAAAATATATAATTTTTTCTTCTCTCCAAGGTAATGAGACATGTGGATGCTGGGGTTGGCATAAACATAGATGATGATGCAAATGATTCATACTGTTTTGCTATAGAAGGCAAATCCTGGGGGGTGGTGCACGAATATTTCGCAGACAAGCTGCAGAAGTTGGTAGTTCGAGGAGCTATTTTTGCACGAATGAGTCCTGACCAGAAGCAACAACTTGTATTAGAACTTCAGTCTCTTGGATATTATGTTGGTAAGTTCAAAATTTTTTTGCATCCTCATTTAAGACCATTTTATTTTTAGTACTTTCTAATTTATTAGCTTGTTCAATACACAAGAGGAGGACTTGGAGGGTTAAAAAAAAAATGAATTGATAAGATATAGCCAAATTTAATGGATGATCAAGATGTACAGTAAGTGTGAAGTGGTTGTAATTGTGTAGGTCAGGACAGCTTTGAAAATTAAGAAAAACAAAAAATCAAAACTTGATGTTACAGTATATAGATCATAATGTTCACTCACACTTTAAAAACTGCCTAAATTTTAGGTATATGTTGCAAGTTTTTTTAAATTTCAGGAACATTTGAAAACTTAAGAGTTTAAGAAATATGAGGTGATTATAAATTAGAAGAATGAGTATGGTGATCCTTCATAAATTATGATACTTTTAGGCATGTATTAAGATTCTTTGTCAGTTGTAATGTATGATGATTATTTGTAAATTTTAGTATTGTGGCCCTGTTGTTTCCTCTTAATAGTTATAGTGATCAATGTTATTGTGGTGATTCTTTGTAAATTTTAAAAATGGGGTGATTAATATTATATTCATGGGGAAGCACAAAGCCCATAAGGTCATACAGTGTTTGAGGAATGGGAGGCCATCAAGTGGGGTGCTCCAGTTTCCTAAATTAAGAGTCCTTTAAGAGATGATTTTTTCATAGATTCTAGATGTGTAAAGATATTTTCATAATTTCAGGAATGTGTGGTGATGGAGCTAATGACTGTGGTGCCCTCAAAGCTGCACATGCAGGAATTTCACTCTCCGAGGCTGAAGCATCTGTAGCCTCTCCCTTCACTTCTGCTAATGCCAACATTGCTTGTGTTCCCACCCTCATCAGAGAAGGACGCTGTGCTCTTGTTACCAGTTTTGGAATATTTAAATACATGGCAGCATATTCACTTACTCAGTTTGTATCTATTATGATTCTCTACTCAATTGATAGCAACCTTACTGATCTTCAGTTCCTATGGATTGATCTCTTTCTCATCACTGTATTTGCCATTTTTTTTGGCCGCACTGATTCCTACAAGGGTCCACTTGCATCATACTCTCCTCCAGCATCTCTCCTCTCGGTAGCACCCATAGCATCAATTGTGGTTCACATGTTAGCAGTAATTGGCTTCCAAACATTTTGCTTCTTTTATGTTCAGGAGCAGCCATGGTATGTACCCTTCAATGCTACAACATCAGACGAAATATTTGCTGGCCATGAAAATTATGCAGTCTTCTCAGTATCTCAATTTCAGTATATTATGCTTGCATTAGTGTTCTCCCGTGGTCCACCTTTCCGCCAGCATGTCTATTCCAATTACTTGTTATCAGGATCTATCCTGGTAATGACTGTATGCAGTGTGGTTCTAACAGTTGCTCCTCCTCAATTCATTATTGACCAGTTTGAGTTAGTATTACCTCCAGCAGGTGATCAACAGGCAGATTTTTTTAGATGGCAGATGATCTTATATTCATTACTGTATTCTGCACTAGCAGTCTTCATTGAATACATAATAATCGACTACTTATGTTATCGGAAATGCAAAAATAAATTCCATGATGTTTATAAGTCCAAGAAGAAGTATCTAGCAATTGAACAAGACTTAAAACATGATAAAACCTGGCCACCCTTATCAACTGATGCTGATCTGTCTGGAGGGGAAAAAAAGGAATTGATGCTTGATGCACGGAAGCTGGGAGAGACAATAAAAAAAGTTGAAGCCAATGGACATGCTCCTGGAGCTGTTACGACTGTCACACAGTTTCAGTCTTCTTTATGAGATTCACTAAATTCTTTCAGTTGGTATTTTTCATTTGTGTTCTGCATTGTATGGTTATGAATATGTTTAAATTTTAAAATAATAATTATTTTTATTACTGTTATAATTATTTAAAATTTTTAATGCATTTTTTATTCATTGGTAATCCCTAACCCTGCAAGTGGTCATAGTGCACAGGAGCAATGGTAGGCAATTTTATTTAATCTTTAAGGGACCTTTTTTGAAGATGATATTTAAATACATACAGTTTTCTAAATATTTTAAAACATTTACTATTAAATATTTTTTTGAGCTTTCCACTTCCAGAGGGTTGTATTTCACTGACAAAATACATTGATTGTTTGTAGTTGACTTCTTTGAGTGGTTTTGTAAATACCATGACAAAAATGCCTCACCTTTAATATTCCTTTAAATTTGAGAGAGACCAATGGATGTTAATTTAGTTTTATCCATGTATGTAAAAAGGTATTTATTAAATGTAACACCTTCATAAATATATCCCGAGAGTACTCGGGTAAATAATGATCTGGACACAATTTGGAAACTGTAATATTTTGCTTGTGGATATGTGTAAATTACCCGTAACATGTCTAATTCTTGGGTCCCTCTGTAACTAAATATTGAAGGCTAATAAGTTTGATGCCTTAATGCAGTCTTTAAAATCGTACTCCATCATAACAGATTTGTAAAATATTACTTCTATCTGAACTAGGATGCAATAACTTCTTAAAAAAAAATCGAGTCAAAAGTAAGAAGGTGATTCCACTGCACCCTCGTGTTTTGTTGTAGATGTTACATGTCAGTAGACACATCCAGTGATGGACTCAAACTGGCCTTATCTACAGCTTGAAATACTGGTAATTGTAATACTTATTGTACATCATGATTTTAATGACTGAAATTCTGCATCATATTTTGTTTTCTACTTTGGTTACTTATTAAAAAATGTATATTGTAAATCTGTTCACAATAATATAATAGTATGAATTATTCCAAACAAGTTTATACATGTTCATTGTTTATTAATAAGGATTGGGAATAAATTTGTTTAGCTCAGTTTAATTAGTGTTATAGTGCATCATGAATAGTTTGTGTTAATTAATGGTTCAACTATCCTACTAAAATAATTTTGATTGAAATTTCAGGTATAGCAACCAAAGTTATATCATGAGAGTATTAAAATGCATTATCTTATGTGATGTATAAACTATTCATGTAATAGTTTCAGACTCTGTATTATGCACAGATGTTTGTAGGACTGTGTAAAATTTTCATTAATTTCTGAACAGCGTATAATAATAAAAACTTTATATTTTTGCTAAAATGCAATGAATTCTGAGGTGTATCATGTATGATGAATAATTACATTATTACATTCACATAAAAGTTGTAAACCCGTATTGGTCATTCAGTGCAGGATGAATACAAGACTCAGGGAATCATACTAACACATAAAACAAAACTACCAATCAGGTATATTTTATTATGCAATGGATTACACAGTTTCTTCATGATTTTGGTTGTACCCCCATTTAAATATTTCATTAAGAAAAGCATTTACTGAAGAAATATTTATATAAGTTGTTTCTCACATTACGTCCAGAAAGAGTACATTTTGTACTGAAAAGAAAGATTATATTTTATATTTACTCAAGAGAATTCGAGAGGCAAAAAGAGGTAGATGTGATGTATAGATGTAATAATGTTTGATTAAAAAAATAAATTAAGTGATGAAGTAATTTTTGTGTTATTGTTAGGACTTAACTTTACCTGTTGTGTTAAGTCACTGAATGCAATTTCTTATGTTTACAGTAAAATGATGTAAAAAAAGAGTTACCTTGGACTGTGGAAGCTGAGTGACTTGCAAGCTGAGCTTCCACAAAATTGCAGACTTAATGTTGTGTAAAGAAGACATCATGTATGTAGGATTAAATTATTCTGCATAGTAGTAGGCAACCATCTTATCCCAACACTGTGGATGATTCACAGGAAGTAAAACATAAACTTCTACTAGACCTGTGATCATGACCAGACCCAACAGTTACTGCGGGTATTTTTACACACTTCCTGACTCCACTTGGGTTTCAGAGTAACATTAATTTGTATACCCATCACTTATGTTAAATCCTCAGTGGTCCAGAGTTAAGGTGCCTACCTGTTACGCAGATAAGAGTTCAAGTCCACATGACCTCTTTAGTGTGACTTGACACATGTCTAACAGTGAGGTTATCTAAAATGTTTTGATTAAAACATAGTGTTAGTTGGAGTCAAGGTTGGTTACTAGAATCAAATGGCTGATGCTTTCTTCTCAACATGGAAAGCTTGTACAACAATTTTTTTTTGAATTAGCCAAAGGACATTTTTATATACAGGATAAATGCATTGGAAATGCAAGCTCTTACTGTTCTTTATTATTAGCTTCAGCATGTGGGGAATGGGAAGCAGTCAGATTTGATTCAAGGAGAGGGAGGAGTAAGACACATGCAATACTTTGATATCTATTTCTGAAGCATTTTGCTTCTGCAGAAGGCTTCTTCATTTGAATATAAGGGTGACTAATATGCTGAAGACAAAAAGATTTTGGGGTGTTCAGTCCCTCAGCCTTGATAAGTGTTCATTTCAACAGCATGATCAATGCTGTGGAACTGAACAGCTATCAAGGCTGTGAAACTGAACAACTATCAAGGCTGTGAAACCGAACAACTATCAAGGCTGTGAAACTGAACAACTATCAAGGCTGTGAAACTGAACAACGATCAAGACTGTGGAACTGAACAACTATCGAGGCTGTGAAACTTAACAACTGTCAAGGTTGTGAAACTGAACAACTATCAAGGCTGTGGAACTGAACAACTATCAAGGCTGTGGAATTGAAAACCTTAAAGTCCCCATTTCAGCTGTCTCCAGTATATTAGTCACCTCTGTATCTGACTGAAAAATCCTGGTGTACTGGTGAAATTTTACAGAAATAAAGGTACACAATGTTGCACGAGTCTTATACGTGTGCTTGTTAGTATTGTTAACCATTAACCCTTAAACTGTCCAAATATAGATCCACATTCACTCGCATAGTGCTCCGAACGTAGGTGTACGTTTTTATTTTACATGCTTTCAAATTAAGAAAATCAAGGTTGGAGTGCTATGCGCATAAATGTAGATCTAGTTTTCGACAGTTCAAGGGTTAATATAACAAGGGGAGGTTGGGTCCTATTTCTTGGATCAAGAGCCCCTCACCAGGATTGGGGAGTCTCTTTAAATGGATATTATTACCATATTCATATCCTCTCGTGGGAGGCCCCTTGATGCTGTTGAGGTTCTTGATCAAAGGATCTGGATGTGTATTAACTTTCTTTGGATCAGACTAGATTGCCTCCCATTCCCAAGGTGGTGTATAACCTCTTTGGGTTTAGCACTTCCCCTAAATATAATATATTCATAAAATAATTGTTCTTATACTAAAAGTAGTGGTTGTTTTCCACTTTAAAATTATTATATTTAGAGGAAAACACTAAACACATAGGGGTCATACAGTGGCTGGTATATAGAAGGTGGTCAGATATACATATATACATATATATATATATATATATATATATATATATATATATATATATATATATATATATATATATATATATATATATATATATATATATATATATATATATATATATATATATATATATATATATATATATATATATATATCTTTATATATATATACATATATATATATATATATAATATATATATACATATATATATATATATATAATATATATATACATATATATTTCTTTCTTTCAACACACCGGCCGTATCCCACCGAGGCGGGGTGGCCCAAAAGGAAAAACGAAAGTTTCTCCTTTTACATTTAGTAATATATACAGGAGAAGAGGTTACTAGCCCCTTGCTCCCGGCATTTTAGTCGCCTCTTACAACACGCATGGCTTACGGAGGAAGAATTCTGTTCCACTTCCCCATGGAGATAAGAGGAAATAAACAAGAATAAGAACTAGAAAGAAAATAGAAGAAAACCCAGAGGGGTGTGTATATATGTGCTTGTACATGTATGTGTAGTGTGACCTAAGTGTAAGTAGAAGTAGCAAGACGTACCTGAAATCTTGCATGTTCATGAGACAGAAAAAAGGACACCAGCAATCCTACCATCATGTAAAACAATTACAGGCTTTCGTTTTACACTCACTTGGCAGGACGGTAGTACCTCCCTGGGCGGTTGCTGTCTACCAACCTACTACCTATATATATATATATATATATATATATATATATATATATATATATATATATATATATATATATAAATATATATAAATATATATATATATATATATATATATAGGGAATATTTTTATTGCATTTATGGATTTAGAAAAGGCATATGATAGAGTGGATAGAGGAGCAATGTGGCAGATGTTGCAAGTATATGGAATAGGTGGTAAGTTACTAAATGCTGTAAAGAGTTTTTATGAGGATAGTGAGGCTCAGGTTAGGGTGTGTAGAAGAGAGGGAGACTACTTCCCGGTAAAAGTAGGTCTTAGACAGGGATGTGTAATGTCACCATGGTTGTTTAATATATTTATAGATGGGGTTGTAAAAGAAGTAAATGCTAGGGTGTTCGGGAGAGGGGTGGGATTAAATTATGGGGAATCAAATTCAAAATGGGAATTGACACAGTTACTTTTTGCTGATGATACTGTGCTTATGGGAGATTCTAAAGAAAAATTGCAAAGGTTAGTGGATGAGTTTGGGAATGTGTGTAAAGGTAGAAAGTTGAAAGTGAACATAGAAAAGAGTAAGGTGATGAGGGTATCAAATGATTTAGATAAAGAAAAATTGGATATCAAATTGGGGAGGAGGAGTATGGAAGAAGTGAATGTTTTCAGATACTTGGGAGTTGACGTGTCGGCGGATGGATTTATGAAGGATGAGGTTAATCATAGAATTGATGAGGGAAAAAAGGTGAGTGGTGCGTTGAGGTATATGTGGAGTCAAAAAACGTTATCTATGGAGGCAAAGAAGGGAATGTATGAAAGTATAGTAGTACCAACACTCTTATATGGGTGTGAAGCTTGGGTGGTAAATGCAGCAGCGAGGAGACGGTTGGAGGCAGTGGAGATGTCCTGTCTAAGGGCAATGTGTGGTGTAAATATTATGCAGAAAATTCGGAGTGTGGAAATTAGGAAAAGGTGTGGAGTTAATAAAAGTATTAGTCAGAGGGCAGAAGAGGGGTTGTTGAGGTGGTTTGGTCATTTAGAGAGAATGGATCAAAGTAGAATGACATGGAAAGCATATAAATCTATAGGGGAAGGAAGGCGGGGTAGGGGTCGTCCTCGAAAGGGTTGGAGAGAGGGGGTAAAGGAGGTTTTGTGGGCAAGGGGCTTGGACTTCCAGCAAGCGTGCGTGAGCGTGTTAGATAGGAGTGAATGGAGACGAATGGTACTTGGGACCTGACGATCTGTTGGAGTGTGAGCAGGGTAATATTTAGTGAAGGGATTCAGGGAAACCGGTTATTTTCATATAGTCGGACTTGAGTCCTGGAAATGGGAAGTACAATGCCTGCACTTTAAAGGAGGGGTTTGGGATATTGGCAGTTTGGAGGGATATGTTGTGTATCTTTATACGTATATGCTTCTAAACTGTTGTATTCTGAGCACCTCTGCAAAAACAGTGATAATGTGTGAGTGTGGTGAAAGTGTTGAATGATGATGAAAGTATTTTCTTTTTGGGGATTTTCTTTCTTTTTTGGGTCACCCTGCCTCGGTGGGAGACGGCCGACTTGTTGAAAAAAATTTATATGTATGTATGTATGTATATATATATATATATATATATATATATATATATATATATATATATATATATATATAACATCTAGGTTTTTCTCCTTTTTCTAAATAGCTCTTGTTCTTTTTTTATTTCTTCTATTGTTCATGGGGAAGTGGAAAAGAATCTTTCCTCCGTAAGCCATGCGTGTCGTATGAGGCGACTAAAATGCCGGGAGCAATGGGCTAGTAACCCCTTCTCCTGTATACAATTACTAAAAAAGAGAAGAAGAAAAACTTTATAAAACTGGTTAAAAGCAGGTGGGGATATAGTTTTGGAGTGGTTGGTGCAATTATTTAATAAATGTATGGAAGAGGGTAAGGTACCTAGGGATTGGCAGAGAGCATGCATAGTTCCTTTGTATAAAGGCAAAGGGGATAAAAGAGAGTGCAAAAATTATAGGGGGATAAGTCTGTTGAGTGTACCTGGTAAAGTGTATGGTAGAGTTATAATTGAAAGAATTAAGAGTAAGACGGAGAATAGGATAGCAGATGAACAAGGAGGCTTTAGGAAAGGTAGGGGGTGTGTGGACCAGGTGTTTACAGTGAAACATATAAGTGAACAGTATTTAGATAAGGCTAAAGAGGTCTTTGTGGCATTTATGGATTTGGAAAAGGCGTATGACAGGGTGGATAGGGGGGCAATGTGGCAGATGTTGCAAGTGTATGGTGTAGGAGGTAGGTTACTGAAAGCAGTGAAGAGTTTTTACGAGGATAGTGAGGCTCAAGTTAGAGTATGTAGGAAAGAGGGAAATTTTTTCCCAGTAAAAGTAGGCCTTAGACAAGGATGTGTGATGTCACCGTGGTTGTTTAATATATTTATAGATGGGGTTGTAAGAGAAGTAAATGCGAGGGTCTTGGCAAGAGGCGTGGAGTTAAAAGATAAAGAATCACACACAAAGTGGGAGTTGTCACAGCTGCTCTTTGCCGATGACACTGTGCTCTTGGGAGATTCTGAAGAGAAGTTGCAGAGATTGGTGGATGAATTTGGTAGGGTGTGCAAAAGAAGAAAATTAAAGGTGAATACAGGAAAGAGTAAGGTTATGAGGATAACAAAAAGATTAGGTGATGAAAGATTGAATATCAGATTGGAGGGAGAGAGTATGGAGGAGGTGAACGTATTCAGATATTTGGGAGTGGACGTGTCAGCGGATGGGTCTATGAAAGATGAGGTGAATCATAGAATTGATGAGGGAAAAAGAGTGAGTGGTGCACTTAGGAGTCTGTGGAGACAAAGAACTTTGTCCTTGGAGGCAAAGAGGGGAATGTATGAGAGTATAGTTTTACCAACGCTCTTATATGGGTGTGAAGCGTGGGTGATGAATGTTGCAGCGAGGAGAAGGCTGGAGGCAGTGGAGATGTCATGTCTGAGGGCAATGTGTGGTGTGAATATAATGCAGAGAATTCGTAGTTTGGAAGTTAGGAGGAGGTGCGGGATTACCAAAACTGTTGTCCAGAGGGCTGAGGAAGGGTTGTTGAGGTGGTTCGGACATGTAGAGAGAATGGAGCGAAACAGAATGACTTCAAGAGTGTATCAGTCTGTAGTGGAAGGAAGGCGGGGTAGGGGTCGGCCTAGGAAGGGTTGGAGGGAGGGGGTAAAGGAGGTTTTGTGTGCGAGGGGCTTGGACTTCCAGCAGGCATGCGTGAGCGTGTTTGATAGGAGTGAATGGAGACAAATGGTTTTTAATACTTGACGTGCTGTTGGAGTGTGAGCAAAGTAACATTTATGAAGGGATTCAGGGAAACCGGCAGGCCGGACTTGAGTCCTGGAGATGGGAAGTACAGTGCCTGCACTCTGAAGGAGGGGTGTTAATGTTGCAGTTTAAAAACTGTAGTGTAAAGCACCCTTCTGGCAAGACAGTGATGGAGTGAATGATGGTGAAAGTTTTTCTTTTTCGGGCCACCCTGCCTTGGTGGGAATCGGCCGGTGTGATAATAAAAAAAAAAAAAATATATATATATATATATATATTATATATATATATATATATATATATTATATATATATTATATATATATATTATATATATATATATATATATATATATATATATATATATATATATATATATATATATATATATATATATATATATATATATGTATATATATATATATATATATATATATATATATATATATATATATTATGTATATATATTATATATATATATTTATATATATATATATATATATATATATATATATATATATATATATATATATATATATATATATATATATATATATATATATATATATATATATATATATATATAAAATATATATATATATATATATATATATATATATATATATATATATATATATATATATATATATATATATTATATATATATATATATATATATATATATATATATATATATATTATATATATATATATATACTATATATATATATATATATATATATATATATATATATATATATATATATATATATATATATATATATATATATATATATATTATGTATATAATATATATATATATATATATATATACATACATACATACATACATACATACATACATACATACATACAGTGGACTCCCGGTTTACGATATTATTTCATTCCAGAAGTATGTTCAGGTGCCAGTACTGAACGAATCTGTTCCTATAAGGAATATTGTGAATTAGATTAGTCCATTTCAGACCCCCAAACATTCACGTACAAACACACTTACATAAATACACTTGCATAATTGGTCGCACTGGGAGGTGATCGTAAAGTGGGGGTCCACTGTATATATATATATATATATATATATATATATATATATATATATATATATATATATATATATATATATATATATATATATATATATATAATTTATATATATATATAATATATATATATATAAATTATATATATATATTTTTTTATTTATATATTTATTTACAGTGGAACCTCGGTACTCGAACTTAATTCATTCCAGAAGGCTGTTCGAGTACCGAATGAATTTTTGCCATAAGGAATAATGTAAATTAGATTAATCCATTTCAGACCCCCAAAAATACACTTACGGTGACTTTGCGGTGTATTTTCGTATGGTATTTATGACTGTATTCTTATTTTCTTGGTCTCCTTTGATATAAAGAAAGATATATTACAGAAATAGAGATGATTTGGAATGGTTTACAGACTAAAAGTACCTTGAGATTGAGCTCAAAGTAGCAGAAATGTTTGATTTTTGCTGATGTTGAAGAGTAAACAAATCACGTCACACGTCCAGTACACATCAACTGGTGGGTCTAATATGTTTTCATAAGTGGGCTGCTATTATATATACAATTTTTTCAATAATGCAGTAGTCTGCATAACAGTAAATCTTGTATTTTTTGTGTGAATAAAAATTCAAAATGGAAAGCAAGAACAATATAAGAGGGGTCTGAAGCGGGAGGAACTATAGGAGAGAGAGGAAGGGGCCAGCAGAAGGAGCATTCAGTAACTGATGAGTCGTCTTGATAGCCGGATGCTAGCGATGGTGTGAATACAATGTTGTGTAATTACACTAATATTAGTAATAAAGGTTATCTATTTATCACATTAATTCTAACTTGATATCAGACACAAGATAGATAACCTAGATGCACAATAAAGATACCGAAATTAATAATAATATGGAGAGGTGGAGGTGGTGTTTACATCAGGGCGAACACACACTAGCCAATTTTCTTTTTGGTTGGTTGTTATCTCTTATGTTTTTAGGCCCCATGGTGACTTATTTATATAAATAATGTAAAAAAACACCCAAAAATGCGAAGAAACATGAAATAATTTACAGTGAAGTTCGCTGGAGTTTTGGACTAAGTGACAGCTGCAGGGAGACTGACGCACATGTTCTGGCAGGTCGTGTTTGTTTGGTTGAGTGCTGAGCAAATGGTTGACTACCGAGTGATTTTTTTTTTTTACCGAACAAAGCGTTCGAGTACTGAATTGTTCAAATACAGAGCTGTTTGAGTACCGAGATTCCACTGTATATATATATACAGTGGGCCCCCGGTTTACGATATTATTTCATTCCAGAAGTATGTTCAGGTGCCAGTACTGACCGAATTTGTTCCTATAAGGAATATTGTGAATTAGATTAGTCCATTTCAGACCCCCAAACATACACATACAAACGCACTTACATATATACACTTACATAATTGGTCGCATTGGGAGCTGATCGTAAACCGGGGGTCCACTGTGAGACCGCCGACTTGTTGAAAAAATAAAAAAAATATAAGATAAATCATGGGGGTGGAAATCTATTGGAAGTCTATTGCTCATAATCTTCAACAACAATGCTATACAAAAATCAAAGGATTGCTCATTTGCCAGGTGGTTTCATGATGGATTGGTTATGCCCGACCAGTGTCTACGCACCAAAACATCATACTACGTCAGTTGTGAATGGTTATATAATGTGTTTAGCTGTTACTATATCATACACTGACAGGTACACAAGATTATGTGATAACATAGGTAGTGTTGTTAAAGGATATTAGAAGTAGAAATTTGGATCATAGAAATATTATCGGAATGGTATAGAAGACTGGTAGACAATATTTAGGAGAATATGAAGAGATACTTCTGAGAACCCCTGGGAACATTCAAGTAACCCAAACCAGGACATTTAAACGGACAAAGAGCACATTCATTTCTTTTCTTTTATTAATTAAAAAGGTTACACACAACAATAGCAATCCATATGTATAGTATCCAACGAGAAATGCATTTTCTCGAATCACATGATCTGTTCTAAATGGCTAGAAAAAGCTTGGGGCTTGCTATTATATCTTCTAATTTCATAATCCTTGACATCTCAAAGCCCTCCTACCCCATATGGGGGGATGGGGATGGTGGTGGTGTGGGGTGGTACCAAACCGTTGGCTCACATTCTGAGAGAGGCTACGGCAGGTGACAAACCCGCACTGCGCCACTCTGAGAAAACTGCCCTTCACTCCTTCAGCTGTTGCCTTGCAACATTGTATAGCTCCTGATGATTCACTGAGAAGTGTGAAAGTACTTGAGCTAAAGATTTCCACCCCCCCCTGTTAAGATCGTCAGTCGGCGATTGTTTGCATATATATATATATATATATATATATATATATATATATATATATATATATATATATATATATATATATATATATATATATATATATATATATATATATATTTATATTTATATTTAATGTAATAAAATATTTAATACAAAAGTATAAATGCAACATAGTATTATGCAAATAAATCAGTGTGAAGTTTATAAAAAAATTCTTTCTCCTCCTTAATGTGTTTTAACTAGAGGGTCATTAACACTGGGCATCACATAAGCTTCAGGTTGGGAGATAGTCTGTGCATGAAAGCAGCTGCTATGTTGATAAGAGATGTGGAACTTGACTCCAAGATACCATCTGCTACTACTTAGGAGTTAGTAAGACACTAGGGATTAGTCCTACAAGGAAAAACATCAAAGCTACTGATCACCAAAATTTTCACTGGTGAAGAAAGTCTTCAAATAGATTTAGGAAGATGTCACTCAAAATTATCAACATGAGGAAAATGATAAGTCCTGTAATTAAGTAAAGCTCTCAGTTGTTGGAGTCGTTACATTAGTGCAGTAACAGATGTACAGCAGACAGTGAATGAAGGTCACCTGATCCTAAGAGTACTGGATATCCGCCGTTTTCTAAATATACTCACACATAATGAAACACACACCTTGAGGGGATATGCCTGTATACTGAAGGACTTGGTTGAAGGGACTATTCCTTTATAAAGTCTCAGTGAGAGATGCCCACATGTCCTATGCCCTATACTATTTACCCATCAAGGCTGGACCTGTGCTTCAATTCTCTGAATAAAGCCTGAATGCCTTCCATTCTCCCATGCACTGTATGATCCCTCTGGGTTTAGTGCTCCCCTCCCCCATGAATATAATAATATCCTTCAAGGGCTTTTGATACTTAGAATTTGAACCAACCTCCCATTCCTCAGAGCAAACCCGTTTTCCCTCCCATGGGATATATGATCTTTACGAGCCCAGTGCTGCACTATGAGTATGTTGGTAGTATTCTTCCTTTATGTCAGTGATCGATCAAATGCATCCCATCATCAACACGTAGGCTTCTGCCCTTCAAGTTAAACTGCTATACTCCTTGCACTCAATGGGTTCATAAATCGAAATATGCTTTAATTGTAAGTTGTTCCTTACTGTCCAAAAAATTTTGTTAGCTTCAAAGAGTGCCAGATACAGGTATGGTTCAACTGTGAACAGTAGGAGTAATTGTGACTTATGAAGCCTTCCGACAGCATCAATGGTATACAGTGGAGTCAGAGTACACTTTTTATAGATTCCGTCTCACATTGGCCTTCTAATGCATGACAGATCTGATGAACTGGTTAAGGTGTATGCTTCCAGTGAGGGAGTAGATTACAAATTTGGGCTGTCAGCTATCAGCTTGAGAACAATATAAGAACTTTAAATGAATTTCATTGACTGTAGACAGGGGAAGCAGACAAGCTAGTTTGTCCATCTGTCATTATCCTATCATACAGGAGGAGCCAAATGTCTTTGGCTCATCCAACAAAATCAGCAGACTATTGGATGTCCCTGTTACTATAGTTTTGGCTGAGTTTCAGTTGCTACAGACTTAACTAATATGTAAACTTTGCCAAAGGAACTCAAGTACTGTCGCACCTTTTGTTATTCTGTGCTGCAGTACTACAAAATTCATGAATTTGAAGTTGAAAAATATGCAAGAAATGTCGAAAGTATTTTATCCATAGTGGCATATTACCAGCTATTCTGGAAAAATACCATGTCTGCCTATTTTAAAAAATCTCATATTCTTTAATGTGCCTAAATTCAACCATATTTTACTAAATAATAGTTATTTTATATAACTCTTAACCACATATAGCTACACTGTAATGTTTTAGTGACAATTCGTTAGTGTGTACAGGCATTACTATTATTGTGAAGCCAATAAGTTTGTAAATACAATTTTTTACCACTGTGTAAATATCTTTCCCCTCATGGAAGGTTCCTTGATGTTGGTGAGGGGCTCTTGATTTAGGGAATTGGATCTGTGCTCCAGTTCCCCGAATTAAGCCTGAATGCCTTCCACATTTTTATAATCCACTGTGTAAATATCTTTGCTAACAAATATTGAGGTCCAATCATCCTTGGTTCCATTATATGCCTTTGTAATATTTTAACTACCTCCCACAGAGTCTTCACTTAGATCACACTACACATGCATTTCATATTCATATATTATTGTTATTATTATTATTATTATGATCAAAATGTAACGCTAAGCCACAAGGGCTATACAGCGCTGCAGGGTAGGGAAGTATGCGAGGGTATCGGGCAGCAGAATGGGGGGAGGGATGATTAGTAGGTTACAGAAAACAGCTGGGCAGGGGATAGTGCAGGGGTACAGGGTAGTAAGAGATTGAGGCAGAAAGGGCTGAAGGCATCAGAGTTTGTGGAGTAAGTCAGTTGTTGTCAAAAAGTCAATGAGAGAGTCCGGATGAAAAGTGGGTCCATCAGCAAGAAGGGAAGGTAAAGAGAGAGCAGCGGAGCGAAGATGACGTTGGAGGTAAATTCTGTGTGCTCGTTGATAAAGTGGGCAGTCTAGCAGAATGTGGCTGACCGATAATGGAACCTGACAATTCTCACAGAGAGGAGCAGGGCGCCTCTCCATGAGATATCCATGAGTAAGACGAGTATGGCCAATGCGAAGGCAGGAGAGAGTATTCTCCCAACCTCGACACTGGTGACAAGAAGACGGCCAGTAACCTATACTTGGTTTAATAGAACAAAGTTTGTTATTGAGCAGAGCAGACCAACGTTGTTGCCAACGGGTGTGAAGGTGGGTAGCTATTACAGCAAAATAGTCCAGAAATGGAACACCTCTATATGAAATTGGTAGGTCATGTACTGCTGACCGCGCAGCAGTATCTGCCTGTTCATTGCCCTGTACGTCAACATGACCAGGGACCCAACAAAAAACAATATCGTTATGCTTGGTAGAGATACGGCGTAGCCAAAGTTGGATACGGAGAACTAGAGGGTGAGGTGTATCAAATTTCCGTATAGCCTGTACAGCACTAAGGGAGTCTGAGACAACCACAAATGATGACACAGGCATAGATGTGATACGAATAAGTGCTACAAGAATGGCATACAATTCAGTAAAAATGCTAGCCGAAGATAGTAAATGCCCTCGCATGACGCTGTCCGGAAACACTGCTGCGAATCCGATGCCATCAGAAGATTTAGGGTCATCTGTGTACCCGGCAATGGCATGAGAATGAGAGTGGAAGTGGTCAAGAAAAAGGGAACGGGAAGCCACCGTAGGCAGTTGGGCTTTCGAGCAAGGGAGTGAGAAAGAACAGAACTGAACAGCTGGAACTTCCCAGGGGGGTAGGGAAAAGTGAGATGCTACATGAACATATAAAGATGGTAACTGAAGGGAAGAGAAGAGCGAATGTAGGCAAAGAGAGGAGGGATGGAGCAAACAGGGGCGGCGAACAAATAAAGAATGTCTACTAATATCAGTGACCAATCTATAAATGGAAGGGTTGCGGAGATCGTGAGAGTGCACATAGTAGCGAAGGCAATGGGCATCACGGCAATCAGACAAGGATGGAACATTCGCTTCTGCATAGAGGCTCTCAACAGGGAAAGAGCGAAAAGCACCAAGGCATAAATGTAATCCTTGGTGATGGATGGGGTTAAGGCTGGAGAGAGTAGCAGGAGAGGCCGCTGAATAGATCTGGTCACCATAATCAAGTTTTGATAAATTGAGGGCTGAATGTAGGCGAAGGAGAGTTCGACGATCAGTTCCCCATGAAAGATGAGCAAGGGTTTTAAGAAGGTTCAGCCGGCTGTGACAATGTGGGGTTCCAGGATAACCTACTGTCAAAGAGAAGGCCTAGAAACTTTACTATCACGGTAAGGGATACGAGAGCCATAGAGGTACAAAGTTTATTCTCTATAAGGATTACAATGCTGAGTTTACAGAATTTGGTTATTGTGTGGTTTACATGTATTAAAATAATAATTACAGAGTGTACCACTAGAACACCTAGCATGACTAGGCATTTCGGGCAGACTTAGATTAATTCTTAAATTTAAAATATTACAAATTACGAGGTAAGTTGGTATTATGGCTAAGTGGCTAAATACTAGTTTGTGAGTTTAGCAATGTGAATGCTTTTGTTTTGGCACAGTACATAGTTTCAGTATTGGAGTATCACAGGCCAACTTATGACTAGTTAGGATTCATTATTTTAAGATTGAGATTGATATTTCTGTTTATGGTCAAATGGGTGAGTAAGTGTAAGTGTGAACCACCAGGTGGTATTCGTGTAGTTAGTTGACGGGGTGTATCAGGGAGATAATCGGAGATGACAGAGTGTCTAGTGAAAGTACAGTGGACCCCCGGTTAACAATATTTTTTCACTCCAGAAGTATGTTCAGGTGCCAGTACTGACCGAATTTGTTCCCATAAGAAATATTGTGAAGTAGATTAGTCCATTTCAGACCCCCAAACATACACGTACAAACGCACTTACATAAATACACTTACATAATTGGTCGCATTCGGAGGTAATCGTTATGCGGGGGTCCACTGTAATTTGGTGAGTTTTGGTACTGGAAAATTTAAACCCATGTGTGGTGGCCCAATTGGAAGCACGGTCGACTGCATGCTGGAGAGAAACTGTAATGAGGTGACAGTCAGCGCCTGCACAAGCAATAGCGAAGTCATCTATATAGAGTGATGACCAAATATTGGATGGAAGAACAGAGGCCAAATCATTTATAGCTAGGAGAAAAAGTGTTATGCTCAGAACACACCCCTGAGGGACACCTTCAGCTTGGACAAAGTCTGGAGAGAGCACATTATTGACTCGAACACGGAAATGTCTGTCAGTTAAAAAGTTCTTAAGGAAAGATGGTAGATTGCCTCGGAGGCCTAAGGAGTGGGTTTGGGCCAAAATATTATACTTCCAAGTTGTGTCATATGCCTTCTCAAGGTCAAAAAATATGGCAATAACCGGTTATTCACAAAGGCATTACGAACATACGTATCCAAACGTAGTAAGGGGTCTATGGTAGAACGGCCCTTATGAAAGCCATATTGACGAGTGGAGAGACTGTTGTGTGTCTCTAAATACCACATTAAACGTCTATTTACCAGACGTTCCATCATTTGCAAATTGCACTGATAAGAGTGATGGGATGGTAGCGGGAGGCTTCATGTCCCGTAGTACCCGGTTTGCGGAAAGGGAGAACAATGGCAGATTTCCACAGCTGTGGAAGAACTCCTTGTGACCAAATAAGACTGAAAAGGCATAAGAGGACTGCAAGGGCTGACTGATGTAAATGTTGTAACATACGAATATGAATGTCGTCAGGCCCAGCTGTCGATAATCGACAAGCTGAGAGTGTTGCCTCCAGTTCCTGAAGTGTAAAAGGCACATTATACAGTGGACCCCCGCATAACGATGGCATCACATAGCGATTTTTCCGCATACCGATTACTTTTATCGCAAAATTTTTGCCGCACATACCGATTAAAAACCCGCTTACCGATTTTCGTCCGAGACGCGTCCAATGTGCCCTCACATGTGCCGGCCGTCCCATTGTTTACCAGCCAGCCTCCGCGGTAACATCCAAGCATACACTCGGAATATTTCGTATTATTACAGTGTTTTCGGTGCTGTTTCTGGAAAATAAGTGACCATGGGCCTACTGTTCTTCTCTGAGAGAAGAAAAGTCCAAGGGTGCTAACTCTGGCAGACTTTGAGGAAAGAAACGAGGGGCAGAGATGGGGCCCCAGAGAAATATGGACCAGATGATTGCCAATTTCAATGGCAACATCTAGAGGGTTTGCTATATCAACACCGGCAACCCGTAGAATGGGAGCTGGGTCAGGAGAATATTTACCACTCAGTTTCCGTACTTTTTTCCAAACTGCACTCAGAGGAAGCAGAGGTGATGGTGGAGACATAATCTCTCCAGCAAGTGTGTTTAGTGTCACGGATGACACGACGAGTGATTGCACGCTTCTGCTTAAAATCAAGAAGTCTCTCAGTGGTTCTATTATACCGGTACCTGCCCCATGCAGCACATTTCAAACGTACTGCACGAGCACAAGCAGGAGACCACCAAGGCATGCATTTCTGAGAATGCCTGCCCAAGGTTTGGGGTATAGAATGAGAAGCTGCGGTTAAAACTGAGGACGAGAAGAGGTGTAAAAGCTCATCAATGGAGGACGAAGAAGGAACCTCACTAAAAACAGTTAGTTGTGAGTAAAGGTCCCAATTTGCCTGATCAAATTGCCAGTGTGGGTTACGAAGAGGTGGTGAATATGAAGGGGAAGTAAGAATGATTGGAAAATGATCGCTGTCATGTAAATCTGGGAGAACAGACCAGGTGAAGTCTAGTGCAGCAGAGGAAGAGCAGACTAAGAGATCGATGTAGGAGAGAGTACGAGTACGAGGATCAAAATGGGTGCGAGTACCTGTATTTAAAACATAGAGGGGGTGGGAAGCAATAAAAGCCTCTAGCTGAATGCCACAGGAATCACAGTGAGACCCCCCCCCCAGAGAAAATGATGGGCATTAAAATCGCCAAGTAACAGAAGTGGCGGCAGTAATGATGAAACAAGAAAGGCAATATCCGGAATAGATAATGCTCGAGAAGGAGAGAGGTACAAAGAACAGAGCATATACCACCTATGCAGGTGGATACAGGCTGCTGTGTAATGCAGCGAAGTAAGAACAAATAGCTGATGGTACGGAATATCAGTGTGTAGAAGAAGGGCACTTTCGTTAAAGGTCCCATCAGGAAAAGGATCCGAAGAATACAATAAATTATAGCCTGAGATGGGATAGATAACAGCAGAGTGTAATTTTGTTAGCAAACACCAATAGGGAAAAATTGGGAGAGCAACGTCTGAAGCTCACCCCGATTACCCCTGAGGCTGTGTATATTCCACTGTAAATAGGCCATGATTGGCCTATTTACTAGGAATCCGCAGGGCAGGGTACTTATGGACTAGAGGGGTTAGAAAAGTCCACATGCGGTGGCAGCGGAAAACGTTCAAGCAGCAAAGGAACGGTGCGCTGTGAAGAAAGGAGTTGCGCAGATGGAGAAGAGGAAAGAGAAGGAACAGAGGGTGGATCAGTGTCCATTGATGGTTTGGTCTCTGCAATATATTCAGAGATTGCTTCAAGTGTTTCGGAGTTCAGAGACATCGTATGGGAGACAATATTGGAGATGGAAGGAGGAGGAGTTTGAGTAAAGATCGGAACTGTAATGGACTGTATCAAGGTAGGGGGGGGGCGAAAGGGTGGAGGGAACTGGAGAAGTGTGGGAGGAGACAGAAGAGGCAGAAACCTGGGAGGTGGCAGAAGAGGAAGAAACTTGGGAGGGGACAGGGGAGGAAGGCACATTACGAGGAGGAGGATGAACCTCCACACTTGTAACCAAGCCAGTGAAAGGAAAAGACCCAGGTACAGAGACCGGGAAGATAAAGTGTGGAGGTGGAAGAAGGGAAGGAGGGGTTAAAAGAGATTTTTTTGACTTCTGAGAAGTAGAGGGATGATTGGGAGGAGGTGTCGTACGAGGTCTTGTCGATACTGGGGTTTGTGAGGGAGAACACGAAGAAGTGAGAACAGACCGAGGTGTTGAAGTAGGGATGTCTGAGCCCA
>NC_091296.1:77526003-77548503 GCF_038502225.1 Cherax quadricarinatus
AAGTTCCTCATGCCTGTGTAGTCCTCCTTTTGTAGTTTGGTTTTTCCCATCCTATTCCTGCTACTCTCTCCACTTGTAGCTCAACTATGTAGTCAAAGCACAGAACCACATGATCACTAGCTCCTAGGGGCCTTTCATACATGATATCCTCGATGTCCGAACTACTCAAGGTGAATACAAGGTCCAGTCTTGCTGGATCATCCTCACCTCTCTCTCTGGTAGTGTCTCTAACATGTTGATGCATGAGGTTTTCCAGTACCACATCCATCATCTTGGCTCTCCATGTTTTGGGACCCCCATGGGGCTCCAGGTTTTCCCAGTCAATCTCCTTGTGATTGAAATCACCCATAACTAGTAACTTTGCTCCCCCCGTGTGAACTGTTTTGGCCACCTCAGCTATTGTGTCAACCATTGCTCTGTTGCTCTTATCGTATTCTTCTCTTGGCCTCCTGCAGTTCTGTGGCGGGTTGTACATTACTGCAATTACCACCTTATGGCCCTCAGACTGGATTGTTCCTACTAAGTAGTCCCTCTCGCCCATGCCATCCATTCCTTCCATTTTCTCAAATCCCCACCGGTTTTTAATGAGCAGTGCAACTCCTCTTCCCCCTCTCCTCCCTCTATCTTTCCTGAGGATTTGATATCCGGGTGGAAAGATTGCATCTGTTATCATCCTGGTGAGTTTTGTTTCTGTGAGTGCTATTATGTCTGGGGATGTCTCCTTGATTCTTTCATGCCACTCCTCACACTTATTTGTTATTCCATCTGCATTTGTATACCACACCTTCAACTTCTTTTCTAAAACTGTGGTCTGGGGGGTACGTTGGGGTTGGAGAAGTGGGAGACCTGACAAGGAACTATGGGTGGTTGTTGTGGGGGTGGAGTTTGTAATGAGGTGGGTGGGGGTACTGAACATGGCATATGTGTTTTGGGTTAGAATGTTTGATTACATTGGGGCTGTCCTGGTTGGGGAGCTTCTGTAGGTAGTTGTGAGGGAGGCTGTATTTCATCTTCCTCCTGAGTCTCAGCTCTCCTGTCCATCTCCATCTTCACCTCTCTTTCCTTCTTTCATCTTTGTACCATCTCTCTCAGTTTCTGCCTTTCTTTTTGTGTTCTGTTGCGGTCGAGATACACCTTCTGGTATGCTGGCATGTCCCTTAGTCTTGCTTTCTCCTGCAGGATCCCGTTCAGAGTCAATTCTGCCTTCAAAGTCACTTTCACTGGCAGGGTTCTTCTTCTTGCAAACCCCCTATTCTCCAAAAATTTGCCAGCTGGGTCATGTCATCTTCTACTATTGCTTTTATGAAGCTTTCGATCGCATTTTTCCCCCCTTATCTTCTTCCTTCGTAAGTTTCCCCTTCAACTTCCTGGAGCCCATAAACAAAGATTGACCTCTCCCTTTCATTTTCCCACTGCATATCCCTATGTATCCACTGATTCGATTTAGTTTCCTCCATTGCAGCTTTCCTTTCTTCAATTCCTTCACTATCTATTGTCCTTGGGCCCAGTGGCCTGTCATTTTCCCTTCTCAGCTTTCCCTGGGCTCTGCTGTGGTCTGTTAAGGCCTCCACATATAGCTTAGCTCTTTATTTTTCTACGGTCCCCTCAACTGTTCTTGATTTGATTCTCTTTTTCTCGGTCTGATAGGGCTTCTGCATGCAGTTTCACTCCTTTGTTCCCTATAGTCCCCTTGTTTGTGACTGAGGTGCCAGTCTCTGATGTCATTCCCAAATTGTTCTTTAGTTCTTTAGGCTGTTTCAGATTTTTCAGTTGCTCTTCTAATCTCTGTATCCTAGCCTATGCTGCTGTGACTTGCATCTCCCACTTCTTGCTTTCTGCATCCATCCTCTCTTCCATTCTCATGCTAAGTTCTTCTAGCTTCTTTCCCCATTCATGTTCCCTTTTCATGAGCTCTGCTGCCCAATCTTCCTTTGTAGATTCATCCTCCAGTCCCTTGGTTTTCCTTCCTGCTCTCTGGCAACCTTTTTTTTTTTTTGTTTGGGTTGCCACAGAATGAAAAACTTGTAATTCTGTATGTTTTTGTGGTGTGTTTTTCCGAGTGTTGGAGGAGCAGGGGAGGTAGAGAAGGAAGCTGTAGACAGTGGCTAAATGGGAGAGGGGTGGGGATCGAAATTGCAGGGGGAATATGGGGAGTGAGGAGGAGGGAGGAGCACAGGGGGAGAATGGGAGAAGGAGAAGAGGAAAGAGGGAGAGGTGGGGAGAAGGAGGGTGAGAGAGAGAGAGGGGGGGGATCAGGGGAAGGAGTGGGAGATTGGCAGGGGGGAGTGGGGAGGGTGCAGGGGGGAGTGTGTGTGTGAGTGTGTATATGTGTGTGTGTGTGTGTGTGTGAGTGTGTGTGTGTGTGTTTGTACTCACCTATTTGTGGTTGCAGGGGTCGATTCATAGCTCCTGGCCCCGCCTCTTCATTGATTGCTACTAGGTCCTCTCTCTCCCTGCTCCATGAGCTTTATCAATCCTCGTCTTAAAACTATGTATGTTTCCTGCCTCCACCACATCACTTTCTAGGCTATTCCACTTCCTGACAACTCTGAAGAAATACTTCCAAACATCCTTTTGACTCATCTGAGTCTTCAACTTCCAATTGTGACCCCTTGTTGTTGTGTCCCATCTCTGGAACATCCTGTCTCTGTCCACCTTGTCTATTCCACGCAGTATTTTGTATGTCGTTATCATGTCTCCCCTTTCCCTCTTGTCCTCCAATGTCGTCAGGCCGACTTCCCTTCATAGGACATACCTCTTAACTTTGGAACTAGTCTTGTTGCAATCCTTTGCACTTTCTCTAATTTCTTGACGTGCTTGACCAGGTGTGGGTTCCAAACTGGTGCTGCGTACCCCAGTATGGGCCTGACGTACACGGTGTACAGTGTCTTGAACGATTCCTTACTGAGGTATCGGAACACTATTCTCAGGTTTGCTAGGCGCCCATATGCAGCAGCAGATATTTGGTTGTTGTGCACCTCAGGAGATGTGCTCGGTGTTATACTCACCCCAACATCCTTTTTCTTGAGTGAGGTTTGCAGCCTTTGGCCACCTAGACTGTACTCTGTATGCGGTCTTCTTTGCCCTTCCCGATTTTCATGACTTTGCATTTGGCGGGGTTAAATTCAAGGAGCTAGTTGCTTGACCAGACTTGTAGCCTTTCCAGGTCTATTTGTAGTCCTGCCTGATCCTCATCCGATTTAATTCTCCTCACTAACTTCACATCATGTGCAAACAGCGTCACTTCTCAGTCTATCCCTTCCGTCATGTCATTCACATACACCAAAACAGCACTGGTCCTAGGACTGACCCCTGTGAAACTTTGCTCGTCACAGGCGTCCACTGTGATACCTCATCACGTACCATGACTCGTTGCCTCCTTGCCAGGTATTCTCTGATCCATTGCAGTGCCCTTCCTGTTATGTGTGCCTGATCCTCTAGCTTCTGCGCTAATGTCCTGTGGGGAACTGTGTCGAAGGCCTTCTTTATTGTACCTCTTCTTCAAGCTATGTATGGACCCTGCCTCCACTACATCACTCTCCAGTTTATTCCACTTCCTGACAGCTCTGTGACTTAAGAAGTAATTCTTAACATCCCTGTGAGTCTTCTGTGTGACTCCTTGTTACTGTGTCTTATCTTTGAAACATTCTGTCCCTATCCACCTTGTCAATTCCTTTCAGTATTTATATGTCGTTATCATGTCTTCCTTATCTTCTCTGTCCTACAGTGTTGTCATGTCGATTTCCCTTAGTCTCTCCTCATAGGACATGCCCCTTAGCTTGACCAGGTGTAGGTTCTAAACTGGTGCTGCATACTCTAATATGGGCTTGACACACACGGTGTACAGAGTCTTGAAGGATTCCTTACTTAGGTATTAGAACACTATTCTTAGGTTTGCGTGGCTCCCATATGCTGCAGCAGTTATTTGGCTGATGTGCATCTCAGGAGATATGCTCGGTATTATACTCACCCCAAGATCCTTTTCTTTGAAAGAGGTTTGCAGTCATTGGTCCCTTAGCCGGTACTCTGTCTGCGATCTTCTTTGCCCTTCCCCAGTCTTCATGACTTTGTACTTGGTGGGGTTACACTGTAGGAGCAAGTTGCTGGGCCAGGTTTGCAGCCTGTCCATATCCCTTTGTAGTCCAGCCTGATCCTCATCTGATTGAATATTCCTCATTAGCTTCACATCGTCTGCAAACAGGGACACTTCCTCTGTCATGTCATTCACATATACCAGAAACAGCACCAGTCCTAGGACTGACCTCTATGGAACCCCACTCATCACAGGTACCCACTCTGATACCTCGTCACGTACCATTACTCGTTGTTGCTTTCTTGTCAGGTCTTCTCTGATCCGTTGCAATGCCTTTCCTGTTATACCTGCCTGATCCTCTAGCATTTGCACTATTCTCTAGTGTGGAACTGTCGAAAACCTTCTTGCTGTCCAAAAAAAATGCAATCTACCCACCCCTCTCTCTCATCTTACTTCCGTCAACTTGTCATAAAACTCCTGTAGGTTTGTGACACATGATTTTCTTTCCCTGAAATCGTGCTGGCTGTTGTGTATGAGCTCATTCCTTTCTAGGTGCTCTATCATTCTTCTTCTGATAATCTTCTCCATGACTTTGCATACTGTGCATGTCAATGACACTGGTCTGTAGTTTAATGCTGCATGTCTGTCTCCGGTCATAAAAAATATGACTACATTTGCTGTCTTCCACACTTCAGGCAATTGTACTGTTTCAATAGATGTTTTGAAGATTGTTGCTAGTGGCACACACAGTGCCTCTGTTCCTTCTCTCAGGATCCACAGAGAAACGTTGTTCGGTCCCACTTTTTTTGAGGTATCCAGTTCACTTAGCAGCCTCTTCCCCTCCTCCTCGGTTGTATGTATTGTGTCCAGCACTTGTTGGTGTACTCCACCATTCTGGATTTCCAGAATCCTTTGTCTCCACTTAAAATACTTCCTTAAAGCTAATGTTGAGATCTTCACATATTTCTCAGACGTTTCCTGTGAAATCCCCTCCTTCCTTAGCCTGAATACTTCGTCTTTGACTGTTGTTTTCCTCCTGATGTGGCTGTACAACCGCTTCGGGTCAGCCTTGGCTTTCGATGCTATGTCATTTTCATATTGCCACTGGGCCTCTCTCCTTATCTGTTCATATTCGTTTCTGGCTCTTTGACTAATCTCCTTATTTTCCTGGGTCATTTGTCTTTCATATTTTTTCTATTATCTAGCACACTTAGTTTTGGCCTCTCTGCACCTTTGCATGAACCAGTAGCTCATTCTGGTCTTCCATTATATCTGTTGCCGTTGGGAACGAACCTCTTCTATGCTTCCTTGCATTTTATTGTCACGTATTCCATTATTTCATTTACTAATTTTCTCATCAGTTATCTTTCGCACTGAACCTCATGCAGGAAATTTCTTATGCCTGTATAGTCTCCTCTTTTGTAGTTTGGCTTCTCTCGTCCTACTCTTCCTGCTTCTCTCTCCACATGTAACTGAGGACCACATGATCACTACCTCAAAAGGGCCTTTCAAATGTGATGTCCTCAGTGTCTGAGCTACTCAAGGTGAATATGTGGTCCAGTCTTGATGGTTCGTCCTCTCCTCTCCCTAACATGTTGATGCATGAGATTTTTCCAGTACCACCTCCATCATCTTAGCCCTCCACGTTTCTGGTCCCCTTTGTGGTTCCAGGTTTTCCCAGTCAATTTCCTTGTGATTGAAGTCACCCACAACTAGTAACTTTGATCTGCCCACGTGGGCTCTTTTTGCTATCTCAGCTAGTGTATCAACCATTGCTCTGTCGCTCTCATGTGCTTGTCTTGGCCTCCAGCTAATCTATGGTGGGTTATACATCACTGCAATCACCACCTTGGGAATCCCCCCCAATCTGAAGTGTTCCTACTATGTAGGAAGAGGACTCCACTAGCAATAGTGAGGATATATTACCAAAAACAACTGGTGGGAGCTCCATTGTTGGTGCTAGGGAGGATAGGAATAAGACAGGGAAACATGCACCAACAGGGAATACAGTCACAGAAACCCAAGGCAAACGGAAACCAAGCCTGTGCACATACTATGCACTTGGTATCTGCAGACATGGGAAATCTGGAAAAACAGACGGGACGTGCAACTATGACCACCCTAGAAAATCCCGTGCCCATATGACAACAGGAAAATGCAAACTCCCTTCCTGTAAGCTTTTTCACCCTGAAATGTGTACCTCTTCAGTACAGGAAAGACTGTGCTATAACTTAAATTGCCAGACACACCATCTAAAGGGGACAAAAAGATACAAAACATCCAGGCCATGGGAAAACCTGGGTAGCCACAGCCACTCAAGAGGGAGAGGTTTTTTAGTGCCAGGAAGGAAAAAAAACTGGCAGGAAATGGCAGAAATCGTACACCAAATCCAGTCATTCCTGGAGTGGAACCACAGTCGATGGCCTCCACTCCAAACCAACAGATACAGATACTAATGCCGGAACCCCCCCCCCCCCCAGTACCAACAATACCACCAGTCCGATGACATTCTTCTTTGCAAATATACAGGGTCTAAAGCCAGCAACAAACAACAAAATACCTTTCATCCGTGGACTGCTTGCAGAGGCAAAGGCAATGTTCGCGGCTTTCACTGAGACCCACATAAAGGATCACTTGGACAACGAAATATGGATCCCAGGTTACAACCTATACAGATGTGACAGAGTGAACAGGCAAAAGGGGGGGGGGTTGGCCTGTACATTGCAGAGTCACTTGTTTGCACAGAACTGCTTAATGCCTCAAATGATGTAGTGGAAGTTTTAGCAGTAAAGGTCGAGAACCAAAACCTAGTCATTGTGGTAGTCTACAAGCCTCCGGATGCAACATCCCAGCAATTCCAGGAACAGCTGTTAAAAATTGACCACTGTCTGGAAAATCTTCCAGCTCCTGCACCCAACATCTTGCTCCTGGGGGATTTCAACTTAAGGCACCTAAAATGGAGGAATATAGCAAATAATATTGTTGCAGTAATAACACCAGGAGGCAGCTCTGATGAAAACTCACACTCACACGAGCTTTTAAATCTCTGCACAAAATTCAATTTAAACCAGCAAATAATAGAGCCTACTAGACTGGAGAATACACTAGACCTCATCTTCACTAACAATGATGATCTGATAAGAAATGTCACCATATCAAAAACAATATACTCAGATCACAACATAATTGAGGTTCAGACATGTATGCGTGGAGCCCCAGACCGACATAATGAGATTAGTCACGAGGGAGCATTCACCAAATTCAACTTCAATAACAAAAACATAAAGTGGGACCAAGTAAACCAAGTCCTAACCGATATAAGCTGGGAAGATATACTAAGCAACACAGACCCCAACTTATGCCTAGAACAGATTAACTCGGTGGCACTCGATGTATGCACAAGGCTTATTCCTCTAAGAAAAAGGAGGAGTAGATGTAAAATAGAAAGAGACAGGCGCTCCCTTTACAGGCGACGGAAAAGAATAACAGAGCGGCTAAAAGAGGTCAATATATCTGAAATGCGTAGGGAGACACTGGTCAGAGAAATAGCAAGCATCGAACTTAAGCTAAAGGAATCTTATAGGAGTCAGGAATCGCGGGAAGAACTAAAAGCCATAAATGAAATCGAAAGAAACCCAAAGTATTTCTTCTCCTATGCCAAATCAAAGTCGAGAACAACGTCCAGTATTGGGCCCCTACTTAAACAAGATGGGTCCTACACAGATGACAGCAAGGAAATGAGTGAGCTACTCAAGTCCCAATATGACTCAGTTTTTAGCAAGCCGCTAACCAGACTGAGAGTCGAAGATCAAAATGAATTTTTTATGAGAGAGCCACAGAATTTGGTTAACACAAGCCTATCCGATGTTATCCTGACGCCAAATGACTTCGAACAGGCGATAAATGACATGCCCATGCACTCTGCCCCAGGGCCAGACTCATGGAACTCCGTGTTCATCAAGAACTGCAAGAAGCCCCTATCACGAGCCTTTTCCATCCTATGGAGAGGGAGCATGGACACGGGGGTCGTCCCACAGTTACTAAAAACAACAGACATAGCCCCACTCCACAAAGGGGGCAGTAAAGCAACAGCAAAGAACTACAGACCGATAGCACTAACATCCCATATCATAAAAATCTTTGAAAGGGTCCTAAGAAGCAAGATCACCACCCATCTAGAAACCCATCAGTTACACAACCCAGGGCAACATGGGTTTAGAACAGGTCGCTCCTGTCTGTCTCAACTATTGGATCACTATGACAAGGTCCTAGATGCACTAGAAGACAAAAAGAATGCAGATGTAATATATACAGACTTTGCAAAAGCCTTCGACAAGTGTGACCATGGCGTAATAGCGCACAAAATGCGTGCTAAAGGAATAACAGGAAAAGTCGGTCGATGGATCTATAATTTCCTCACTAACAGAACACAGAGAGTAGTCGTCAACAGAGTAAAGTCCGAGGCAGCTACGGTGAAAAGCTCTGTTCCACAAGGCACAGTACTCGCTCCCATCTTGTTCCTCATCCTCATATCCGACATAGACAAGGATGTCAGCCACAGCACCGTGTCTTCCTTTGCAGATGACACCCGAATCTGCATGACAGTGTCTTCCATTGCAGACACTGCAAGGCTCCAGGCGGACATCAACCAAATCTTTCAGTGGGCTGCAGAAAACAATATGAAGTTCAACGATGAGAAATTTCAATTACTCAGATATGGTAAACACGAGGAAATTAAATCTTCATCAGAGTACAAAACAAATTCTGGCCACAAAATAGAGCGAAACACCAACGTCAAAGACCTGGGAGTGATCATGTCGGAGGATCTCACCTTCAAGGACCATAACATTGTATCAATCGCATCTGCTAGAAAAATGACAGGATGGATAATGAGAACCTTCAAAACTAGGGAGGCCAAGCCCATGATGACACTCTTCAGGTCACTTGTTCTATCTAGGCTGGAATATTGCTGCACACTAACAGCACCTTTCAAGGCAGGTGAAATTGCTGACCTAGAAAATGTACAGAGAACCTTCACGGCGCGCATAACGGAGATAAAACACCTCAATTACTGGGAGCGCTTGAGGTTCCTAAACCTGTATTCCCTGGAACGCAGGCGGGAGAGATACATGATTATATACACCTGGAAAATCCTAGAGGGACTAGTACCGAACTTGCACACGAAAATCACTCACTACGAAAGCAAAAGACTTGGCAGACGATGCAACATCCCCCCAATGAAAAGCAGGGGTGTCACTAGCACGTTAAGAGACCATACAATAAGTGTCAGGGGCCCGAGACTGTTCAACTGCCTCCCAGCATACATAAGGGGGATTACCAACAGACCCCTGGCAGTCTTCAAGCTGGCACTGGACAAGCACCTAAAGTCGGTTCCTGACCAGCCGGGCTGTGGCTCGTACGTTGGTTTGCGTGCAGCCAGCAGTAACAGCCTGGTTGATCAGGCTCTGATCCACCAGGAGGCCTGGTCACAGACCGGGCCGCGGGGGCGTTGACCCCCGGAACTCTCTCCAGGTAAACTCCAGTCTACTGTGTAAAGTGGGGTGGGGTCTGTGAGTGTGGAGTGTGGTTTGGTTTGGGATAATATGTTTGGTTGTGGGGTTCTGTGGGTTTACCTGGAGTTTACCTGCAGAGGGTTTCGGGGGTCAATGCCTCTGCGGCCTGGTCTGAGACCAGGCCTCATGGTGGATCAGGGTCTGATCAACCAGGCTGTTACATCTGCCGAGTCTTTTGCTTTCATAGGGAGTGATTTTCGTGTGCAGGTTTGGTGCTAATCCCTCCAGGACCTTCCAAGTGTATATTATCATGTATCTCTCTTGCCTACGTTCGAGGAAATACAGATCAAGGACCTTCAACCGTTCCCAGTAGTTTAGGTGCCTTATCGTACTTATGTGGCTGCACTTGCCGCTCCTCCCAACTCTGGTTGTCCACTCCTGACTCTAGCCTTGTCTCTCTTGCCCCTTTCGTCTTTGTATCCTTTTTCTCAGGTTCTGTGATTCTCTTCTAGTTCTGTTGCGATCTAGGTACACCCACTGATACTTTGCTGTTTCTTTTATCTGTGGTTTTTGCTGTAGGATCCTGTTCTGCACCGTTTCTGTCTTGAAAATTAATATGACTGGCTGATTTCTTCCCCTCGAGTATCCCCCTGTTCTCTGAAAATTTATCAGCTCAGTCATGTCTTCCTCTCCTGTTTGTTTGATGATACTTTCAATCTCTTTTTTTCTCTTCCGATAGTCCTTCATATGTCCCTTCGATCTCCTTAAGCCCATGAATAAAAACTGACCTCTCCCTCTCCTCCCATTGCTTTTTCCCTCCACATCTCTAGGTCCCATTTAAGCATAGCCATTGCTACTTCCCTTATCATTTCCTGGATCTCCCAATGGCCTGTTCATATGTGTGTATTTACGTAATTGTGGTTGCAGGGGTCGAATCATAGCTCCTGGCCCCGTGTGTGTAATTAATCTGAATACTACAGTTTATCTTTTACAGGAGAGGTGATATAGGTAATAAAGTATTTTGCATTAGTGTAGAGGTATAAACTGTTCAAATCTTCCTCAAAGTATTAGGAGTTAATTTACAAAACAATCATTCCTAAGTCAGTATTTATTTAGGCTACATATTGCACATAATTTGTAACTTTTATAATGGTTTTATATCGTAAATTGTGCAGAAATGAAGCTAAGTTAAGCCAATAAAGTCAAACACTGATTTATATCCACTGGGATCCTTTAAAAAAACATTACCAGGAAATATTAATTATTGAGACAAAATTTATACAGTGTTTGATTAATACTGAACGAAAAGCTAAGAATTTACTGCAGTACAGTATACATTAAGAAAAACTGCAAACATCAATAAAAGAACATTCAAAAATTAAACGAAAGAAACAGTTATGAGTTTGGATGATTCCTCTCCAGTACTTGGCCAAATACATAACTCTGGACTCAAATCTACTTTGTTAGTGAATGGTGAAGGAAGCTACTACAATAATGAAAACTACAGGACAGTACTTGAAAGAATAGCAAAAGCCGAAGTCTTTTATATTACCAGAGGCATTATGAACATAGCTTTTAAAGGCAAGTAGACAAAATTTCTTACTTCGTAGAGCTTTGACAGTTGTTTTACACAGTGTTAGCTCCAGCTTGTGAATTAAGGTCCTTCTTGTGAGCATGCTGAGTGGAAACTGAACCATCTTGAGGATTGAGAACCAGCTGGTGGCGAGACTTGGTCTTGCACCGAGGTCGTGACCTGGAGCGGCGAGATCTTGCCGAGGATGACCTCGGGCTGCTCATGTTAGTGCCAAGAAGGATGATGATAATTGCTGCATAGAACACAACAATCACCTGAAGGGGAGCATAAAATCAGCAATATTGGTCATCACCTTTCTAAAGCTGGATCAACTTTATGTGCTGGAGATGAGCCCAACTTTTTTTTTTTTTACTTAGGTGGTGAGAATAATTCTACATTAGTTAAAATCTGTTTCATAACCCCAGTGGTCGAGTGCTTTGTAAAGAATAAAAATCAGTTACTAAAATTTAGATTGCCAAATAGATCTTTTATAACATATTGAAGATAAATACTGTACACCATACATACATAAAACTTACTGAATCTTTGAACGAAAATGTCTTACTGCAAAAGGTATATATATAAAAGTAGGCAGTTTAGCAAAAAAATGATGTGCAATTGGAAATATGTTAAGGTGCAAATAAGATCAAACTCAGTAGTGGCGTGATCTTCAGACGACTAAATATATTTAAATCAAACGAGTCACTGGACCGTGATGAGCTTTTTCAAAGAACTTATCATACTATTAGATAGTCTCTTGAACAGATCATAACAGAAGTGTACTGTACTGGTAAAGTGAAAATGCCAAATGTGATACCCATTTACAAAGCAGGAGGTAAAGGTTTCTTTTCAAACAGATCAGCGTAATGTCAACTGTGAGAAAATTAAAGGAGTCATTAACTGCTGATGCAGTTCAGAGCCACCTTGAAAGATATAATTTATTCAGTGAATCTCAGCATGGTTTTACAAAGGGGATTCTTACCTTACGAATTAACTAAGTATTTTGTCTCTTAGGTATTAGAGGCAGACAATGATAAGAATGCGATAAAGTGTACATAAACTTCAATAAGACTTCTGATGGTTCCACAGAGGAAACTGATGAAGAAAGTAGCAGGATGTGAGATAGGAGAAATTATCTCGGGTCGAGGAATGATTGACTGAAAGGCAACATTGCATGAATGAGGAGAAATCAGAGTTTTACAAGTGGTGTTCCACAGAGGTCAGTAGTGGGACCCTTGCTGTTCACAATATACATTAACGACATTAGATGAGAGAATAAATAGAGATATAAGCAAGTTTGTCAATAACATTAAATAGGCCGTCAAATAATTTTTTATAAGGACGCTAGAAAGCTACAAGATGACCTGGAAAGGTTGGTTTTGTGGTCAGAGAAGTGACAGATGCTGTTCAGTTCAGACTAATGGAAGCTTCTAATTCAAGGAAAAGATGCTAATTATAGCATTAAAACTAAATACTAAAATAAATCTTAATCAAACCAAATGCAAAAAAAAGAAAAAAAAAAAAGATTTAAGAGTTCTGGTTAGCAGTAATTGGCAGCCAAGACAACAGGGCAGAAATGTTTGCAATAAAGCTAATAGGATTTTTAGCTTCGTATGAAGAAGTATTAATAATAGATATCCTCAGGTTATATGTACTTCGACTTTATGTTCTGGTCTCCATATTACAGGACTGATATAAATGCACTGGAAAACAGAGAATTAAGTTTATTCCCTGTACTAGAAATCTATCCTATGAAAGGTTTCTAATGCAGTGCACTGAATTTTCACTCTCCGGAGAGGCGTAGAATTAGGAGAGATATGACAAGTGCATAAATGGAAAACGAATAAAGGCAATATAAATAGTGTCAAAAATATTTAGCCAAGACAGGACTCGCAATAATGAATTCAAGTTGGAGAGATTTAAATTTGGAAAAGACAGAGGAGATTCAGAAAGGATAAAGGAGATTGAGATTTAGGAAGGGTATAGGAGATTTAGATTTATAAAGGATAAAGGAAATTTAGATTTAGGAAGAATATGGATTTATATTTAGAAAGGATATAGGAAATTTCTGGTTTGGTAGTAACATGGGCCTAGCCTAACATGGGCTAATACCGACAAGTGGATTAAGACATGTGCAGCAGTTGGGTATCTCTTATATATATATATATATATATATATATATATATATATATATATATATATATATATATATATATATATATATATATATATATATATATAATGCGTCGTGCCGAATATGTAAAACTGGTCAATTAGCAAGAACTCGTTTAAAATTAAGTCCTTTCTAAAATTTTCTCTTATACGTTTAAAGATATATTTTTTTCATTAATGTTAATGTAAAAAAATTTAATTTTGTACAAAAGATTCTCAGAAAACTTATCTAACCTTATTATAACAAGCGCAATTTATTTTAGCCTAACCCAACTAAATAACCCAGGTAATCAAGGCCTGTTATCCTCGGTGTAAAGAGGAGCTTGGAGCAAAATAAATACAGCAGAAAACTTTGAATTATAATATCCTTCACCATGTATAACAGAAGTATGTACACTATATACACTATGTACAGCAAACACGTATTAGTGCACGCCACGGTAATCAAGGCAGAGCAGCAGCCAAGAGACAAGATAGACAACCGTGCTTCAACCAGCAGCAGAATGAAAATGACAAGGGTGAAAACGTGAGTAGTAACCACGTCACCTTCACAATTGTCAGGTCCACATTATGATTGGCTTAACCTAGGTACTGATCTGACGATAAAGCCCCAGTAGTGAGACCCATAGTGCCTGCTTCACTGGTTGGGGAGATAACCTATGTGATAATGCGGACAAACTCCGAATAAAGGTTACATACTCAGAAGAGAAGAGGAAACAATTCATCAAAGTTAAATAGACTAAAATGAACTTGGGTTTACCTAGAACCAAGGGCTGCTTGCTGTATTACTCAATAATTTTAACCTGTGGAGCAGTTTAATGGTTTATAAAGTCAATTTAATTATGGTCAGTCTCGGTCAGTTATCTGCTCGGTGACGTCTCCCAGAGTGTGGAATTTTAAAAATGATAAATAATGTTGAATCCAAAGGTAAGTAACATCAATCAGTGAATCAAAGTAAACATGACTGGAAATAAAGTTGAGAGTTATTCAGATTCTCAGTGTATGAACACTCAGTATGAACACCTATTGCAGTGCTGAGAATGGGCGGGAACCAGCACTGTTTCTTGTGCTCGTAAGCGACATGACAGAAGAAGAGTCAGAACTGTTTCAGTATGCAGATTACGTGAAACTAATGAGGGGAATGCAAATAGGAGCAGACCAGCAAGACTACAAATGGATTTAGACACGGTGCGGGACTAATGATATGTGGTTATTATAATTTTATACGAGCAAATTCAAGGTTATCAAAATCGGGGAAGGGCAAAGACAATCGAAAGCGGAACACAGTATCGTGGGACAATCTCTGCGATCTTCCGTGAGAGAAGGACCCAAGGTGAGCACAACTCCAAGCATTTCGCCTGAGGTGCACATCAAGCGAATAACAGCAACTAGGCTGGCACATTTTCAGGCAGCTAGCTTTCAAGCACCTCAACAAGGAGTTATTCACGACACTACATTTATCAGGTTTATTTTGGAGTATGAAGCACCGGCATGGAACCCGCATCTGACATTGCATGTAAAGAATCTAGAAAAAAAGGGGATATAGGTTTGCAACGAGACTAGTCCCAGAGCTGAGTGGTATGGGCTATGAAGAGAGTTTTGAGGAGCTAAACCTGGCCACATAGAGAACAGAAGGAGCAGAGGTGACATGATTACGACGTACAAAATACCAGGAGGAACTGACAGGGTGGACAGGAAGAGTGTGAGAGGCGGATCTCAGGTACATGAGAGCACAACTGGAGGTTAAAAACACAGGTGAGTCATAAAGATGCCAGAAATTATTTTTTAGCCTTAGAATGAGCAGAAAGTGGAAAGACCCAGAGAGTGAAGTGGGAGAGGCGGAATCCATACATAGTTTTAAGAATAGGTATGATAGGACTCACCCCCAGCAGAACCTTGCAACAACAAAAAATATAAATGAGAGCTGGAGAGACTGTTACTTAGGAATTACCATCTCTGAGGACGGTCTGTTCCACATACAGGAGACAGTGTTGCAAGATATGTTCATCGTCATAAAGCGAGATAACAATTAGAGAAGCCATCATATCTCTAAACTACATTTATATACACGTATATATATATATATATATATATATATATATATATATATATATATATATATATATATATATATATATATATATATATATATATATATGTCGTGCCGAATAGGCAGAACTTGCCATCTTGGCTTAAATAGCAGCGCTCATCTTGCCATATAGGACAAGTGAAAATTTGTGTATGCAATAATTTCGCCAAAATCATTCTGAACCTAATGAAAAAATTATATTTGATTGTGTTTGTTTAGTACTAAATTACTGTAAACGTATTTAAAATATATTTAGTTGGGTTAGGCTAAAATAAATTGCTCTTGTTATAACAAGGTTAGGTAAGTTTTCTAAGATTTTTTTGGTGCAAAATTAAAAATTTTTACAATAACATTAATGAAAAAAATATATCTTTAAACGTATAAGAGAAAATTTCAGAAAAGATAGTTAGTTCTTGCTGTAATTTTGTACAGAATATTACATTAATCTCGTTATGCTAATAAGTGAACACCACGATTCAGAAACATTCCAGGTAGTTCATTATTATTGTTCCAGTTTGAATAAACCAACACAGGGAAATTTAAAAAAAAAATAATTAATAAGGATCTTTGTTGTAAAGAAACTTACTGGTGACACAACACATACACACTGAGAGGTGTAGTTCTCTCTGCTTGTTTACATTGAGAGTTTATTATAATCCTTATTTTAAATATCAAAATTTTCTTGTTTGGTGGTTGGAAAGTTACCAGGGAGCCTTAATTAATGACCCTGGGGGAGTCGACAGGCTTTAAACCCCATTAATCAATCCTGGTTAAATTCCATTATATACACTGAGATGTTCCTTCAGTCTCATTCTTAAGGGTTTAGACTTGAGGTGTATTCTTGACTGGTTACGTGCAGCCTTGATGACCTTCGTGCAGTTGATAAAGTTTAAACCCAATTAACCTTCCTACTGCTTACAAACAGATAAAATTGATTTATTTAATAAAACTGCCTTTTTGTTTTGTAAGCAGTTTACGGCAGTCAGTTGAAATACACTGCCATAAATCCTTGGGTGAAATTGCACGTGAGAAAAATTTGCAGCTATCAAGGCTGGTTGTGGTACAATGTATGAGAGAGAGAGAGAGAGAGAGAGAGAGACAGAGAGAGAGAGAGAGAGAGAGAGAGAGAGAGAGAGAGAGAGAGAGAGAGAGAGAGAGAGAGAGAGAGAACAGTGATACAAGAAAACACATAACAGTAATACATGAAGACAATTCACAATTATACACGAAGAGACATACATAAGAATGATACATGAAGAGACAATAGTGATACATGATGACACACAACAGTGATACACGGAGGCACACAGCAGAGATACATGAAGAGATACACAACAGTGATACATGGAGACAGAGCAGTTATATATGGAGACACACAACAGTGATACATGAAGGGACACATAACAGTGAAACATGCAGACACATAACAGCGATACATAAAGAGACAATGATATATGGAGACACATAACAACGATACATGAAGAGACATAACAGTGATATATGGTGAGACATAATACAGTGTAGAGCTTTGTTATAGCAATGTATCGCTCAGGATACAGGAAACATGTCACCTTCACCTTGCATAGTCCGTTCTCTTATGTAACTAATGAGGTGAAGGTCAGGTGACGTGTTCTGCTACTTGGGGAGCCTCACCTGCTGGCAGGTGACAAGCCAAAATCTGGGTGAGTGGTTTTGCAAGCGTGAATGCACCCTGGTATCGCAGGCCTCGATGAAGGCTGCTCCTGTACACTTCCCGTGTTCCAGCTCATGAGAGCCTTGTAAAAGGTGCAGAAAACAGTTAAATTATTATTAGTTTCCTGGTATGAACCTGTCGGCCATCACTCCATTAAATTACCGAGGCTTCCAATGGGTGAAAATTTCCAAAATAGGCCTGGGTGTCCACCAGACTGAGGCAAACGGACAAATTCAAGAAACTTTGAGTTCGAACTTCAGTACTTGCATCAATATTTTTTTTCACAATATAGCGAGATTTTTTGTTTCAGTGATCTTGTTCACAGTTGTATGATAGACATCATCCATGACGAGTCGAGGCTGAAGATGTGTCGCGTTACATGATCTAGTTTGTCCAGGTGTGAAAGACAGGCTGAGGGACAGGTTAACTTAGATAGTTATGTATAATTAAGATACGAGGGAAGTTGTCTTGTAGAATTGTGTAGTCACTAGGTACAAGCTAGACACTTTAACTGTGCATATTGCATATGCGATGCTTGTAAGGTCCAGCACCAAGTTCCTGATAATCATTACAAAGCCAGAGATTAGTCTCGGGATAGTTTTCATTACTGTTAATAACAAAAAAAGGCACAATACCGTGACTGGAACGATACACAAATAACCCGCACATAGAAGAGATGAGCTTACGACGACGTTTCGGTCCGACTTGGACCATTTACAAAGTCACACTAACCAGAAGTGGAACAGGACGGCTATATATAGGCGGGAAGAGGTAGTGGTGGTAGTAGTAGTAGTAGTACTAGTGGTAGTAGTAGTAGTAGTAGTACTACCACCACTACCTCTTCTCGCCTATATATAGCCGTCCTGCTCCACTTCTGGTTAGTGTGACTTTGTAAATGGTCCAAGTCGGACCGAAAAGTTCGTCGTAAGCTCCTCTCTTCTATGTGCGGGTTATTTGTTGTTTCATTACTGTTGTATCTTTCCATTCATACACTAGTCTCAGTAGTCACATCGTAATGCCTACCTGTAATGTCTAGCATGATACGTAGCCTATCTATGTCTACCTCAGATACACATGGCAATACGACCATGAATGATGAAGCACCAGGCAGCTGATGTCTCATGATTCTTACATATACGAGCAAAGGTGAGAGTGCAGTCACATACACGAGACTCAGTAGTGTGGGTGTGTGTCCCTCCTCTGCTCTGCCTCTACCTATCTTTCCCTCATGTTTCATCCCATGTTTACTCTTCCTTTTACGCATGTCTGGCCAAAGTCAACACAGGGGATAGGGGAAAGCTATTTTAGTCAGAATCCCTTGTTTCCTGGGTAATTATTTAGGTACATAATCGCTGAAAGCGTAGGAAAGAAAATATTTGTTTTATGCAAATGTCACATTCAATAATTTAAGAGCAAATTATTAATAATACACCAACAGCGAACAGTACTCATTACCGCAACTTTTAATATTTGTTATCACATTGTAACTTTTCAAATTGTCCGACTCATAATTTATAATTGTAAAGTGTTTAAATTACGAGGACAATTTTGAAATTAAGAAGCGTATTATCTGATGATGGAGGTGACTTGTTCTCACGGAACAAGATCATTAAGAACACGAGAACGAAATAACACTGTGGTAGGACTACTGGCCCATGCTAGGAAGGTTTACCTCACGCTCACTCATGTATCCGTCCAACCTACATTTAAAGTTACCTAAGGATCTGGCCTCAGTAACATCAACTGAGACGTTGTTCCAATCATTTACAACTCTATTACCAGACCAGTACTTCCTTATATACTTTCTAAATCTTCTTATACTGAGAGCTACACTGAGGTCAACAATACCCAGCCTACAGTACCGTGGCTATAATACCCTGTCTACAGTACCGTGGCTACAATACCCTGTCTACAGTACCGTGGCTACAATACCCTGCCTACAGTACCGTGGCTACAATATCCTGCCTACAGTACCGTGGCTATAATACCCTGCCTACAGTACCGTGGCTACAATACCCTCTCTACAATACCGTGGCTACAATACCCTGCCTACAGTACCGTGGCTACAATACCCTGCCAACACTATCGTGGCTACAATACCCTGCCTACAGTACCGTGGCTACAATACCCTCTCTACAATACCGTGGCTACAATACCCTGCCTACAGTACCGTGGCTACAATACCCTGCCTACAGTACCGTGGCTACAATACCCTGCCTACAGTACCGTGGCTACAATACCCTGCCTACAGTACCGTGGCTACAATACCCTGCCTACAGTACCGTGGCTACAATACCCTGCCAACACTATCGTGGCTACAATACCCTGCCTACAGTACCGTGGCTACAATACCCTGCCTACAGTACCGTGGCTACAATACCCTGCCTACAGCACCGTGGCTACATACAGTACCGTGGCTACAATACCCTGCCTACAGTACCGTGGCTACAATACCCTCTCTACAATACCGTGGCTACAATACCCTGCCTACAGTACCGTGGCTACAGTACCCTGCCTACAATACCGTGGCTACAGTACGCTGCCACCAGTATCGTGGCTACAATACCCTGCCTACAGTACCGTGGCTACAATACCTTGCCTACAGTACCGTGGCTACAATACCTTGCCTACAGTACCGTGGCTACAATACCCTGCCTACAGTACCGTGGCTACAATACCTTGCCTACAGTACCGTGGCTACAATACCCTGCCTACAGTACCGTGGCTACAATACCTTGCCTACAGTACCGTGGCTACAATACCTTGCCTACAGTACCGTGGCTACAATACCCTGCCTACAGTACCGTGGCTACAATACCTTGCCTACAGTACCGTGGCTACAATACCTTGCTACATTACCGTGGCTACAATATCCTGCCTACAATTCAGTGATTACAATGCCCTGTGTTACGAACATAGTTGGTCCCTGGGTTATAGTGGTTTTCGTAACAAACTAACAAAGTTAACACGTCTTGGGGTCTTCACTCCTGGAGGAAAAGGTATTTCCTTGGTTTCTGTTTAATTTATTTATTAATAACCAAAATCACTTAAATCCACTTTCTCATATTTTGCACTATGAGTAGAACACTTATTAAAACATCACAGTACTAGGATATGTATTTACAAATGGCTCTGAGTGAGTCAGGAAATATCAGTATATGTACAGGCACTGGCGTTGCTTTAAAAACTTGGAATACCACACTGATAGAGCTCTTACACAGGGTTCACTCAGCTATAAGCCCTCTACACCACAGAGGCTTGATCACTTGGCTTCACTTTCTCTAAAAGCTTCCCAACAGCCTTCTCTAAACGAGATATGTCTTAGCAATGAGTTTCCGAAATTCCTGGTATTTTCTAGGGAGGCGAATGTTGGTCTAGAGGTGGACACTTCCCTAGACACCTCCTGGTCAAGAGGAAGGTATGAACCGAACTCAGTGAGGCTTTATCAGCCCACTTTGACTCGGTCGGAGCAGGGGTTAAGCAGCTCAAATCACCTACTGGTGCTTGGCCAGGTTGCGCCAGCAGTTGACACTAATGAAATGACCTACCTATATAAAAAGCTAAGTAATACGACCAGATAATATTATAAAGTCGAGTAAAACCATTTTAGCTACTAATGGAATTACTCCTGAATATAATATTAAGTGAAATAGCAAAAATAACGTGTAAATGTATACTATTGTGATAGTAACAAGTAGAAACAGTCTATTTAAAATGAACAAAAGGGTATAACATCATGCCTACAGTACCGTGGTTACAATATCCTGCCTACAGTACCGTGGCTACAATATCCTGCCTACAGTATCGTGGTTACAATACCCTGCCTACAGTACCGTGGCTACAATATCCTGCCTACAGTACCGTGGCTACAATATCCTTCGTACAGTACCGTGGTTACAATACCCTGCCTACAGTACCGTGGCTACAATATCCTGCCTACAGTACCGTGGCTACAATACCCTGCCTACAGTACCGTGGCTACAATACCCTGCCTACAGTACCCTGGTTACAATACCCTGCCTACAGTACCGTGATTACAATATCCTGCCTACAGTACCGTGGCTACAATATCCTGCCTACAGTACCGTGGTTACAATACCCTGCCTACAGTACCGTGGCTACAATATCCTGCCTACAGTACCGTGGCTACAATATCCTTCGTACAGTACCGTGGTTACAATACCCTGCCTACAGTACCGTGGCTACAATATCCTGCCTACAGTACCGTGGCTACAATACCCTGCCTACAGTACCGTGGTTACAATACCCTGCCTACAGTACCGTGGTTACAATACCCTGCCTACAGTAAAGTGGTTACAATACCCTGCCTACAGTAAAGTGGTTACAATACCCTGCCTACAGTACCGTGGCTACAATACCCTGCCTACAGTACCGTGGTTGCAATACCCTGCCTACAGTACCGTGGCTACAATACCCTGCCTACAATACCGTGGTTACAATACCCTGCCTACAGTACAGTGGTTACAATACCCTGCCTACAGTACCGTGGTTACAATACCCTGCCTACAGTTCCGTGGTTACAATACCTTGCCTACAGTACCGTGGTTAAAATACGCTGTCTACAGTACCGTGGCTACAATACCCTGGCTACAGTATAGTGGCTACAATACCCTGCTTACAGTACTGTGGCTACAATATCTTGCCATCACGATCGTGGCTACAATACTTTGCCTACAGTACCGTGGCTACAATACCCTGCCTGCAGTACCGTGGCTACAATACCTGCCTACAGTACCGTGGCAGCAATACCCTGCCTGCAGTATCGTGGCTACAGTACACTGTCTACATTACCGTGTCTATAATAACCTGACTAAACATACGGTGGCTACAATACCCTCCTTCAGTACGGTGGCTACAATACCCTGCCTACAGTACCGTGGCTACAATAACCTGCCTACAGTACCGTGGCTACAATACCCTGCCTACAGTACCGTGGCTACAATACCCTGCCTACAGTTTCATGGCTACAATACCCTGTCTACAGTACCGTGGCTACAATACCCTGCCTACAGTACCGTGGCTACAATACCCTGCCTACATTACCGTGGCAGCAATACCCTGCCTACAGTACCGTGGCTACAATACCCTGCCTACAGTACCGTGGCTACAATACCCTGCCTACAGTACCGTGGCTACAATACCCTGCCTACAGTACCGTGGCTACAATACCCTGCCAACACTATCGTGGCTACAATACCCTGCCTACAGTACCGTGGCTACAATACCCTCTCTACAATACCGTGGCTACAATACCCTGCCTACAGTACCGTGGCTATAATACCCTGCCTACAGTATCTTGGCTACAATACCCTGCTTACAGTACCGTGGCTACAATACTCTGCCTACAGTACCATGGCTACAATATGCGTTCTACAATACCGTGGGTACAATACTATATATATATAT
>NC_091296.1:77556003-77608503 GCF_038502225.1 Cherax quadricarinatus
AGCACAGGTGATGGACTGTGCTGGGAGACTGTCTCTCAAGTACAGGTGATGGACTGTGCTGGGAGACTGTCTCTCAAGTACAGGTGATGGACTGTGCTGGGAGACTGTCTCTCAAGTACAGGTGATGGACTGTGCTGGGAGACTGTCTCTCAAGTACAGGTGATGGACTGTGCTGGGAGACTGTCTCTCAAGTACAGGTGATGGACTGTGCTGGGAGACTGTCTCTCAAGTACAGGTGATGGACTGTGCTGGGAGACTGTCTCTCAAGTACAGGTGATGGACTGTGCTGGGAGACTGTCTCTCAAGTACAGGTGATGGACTGTGCTGGGAGACTGTCTCTCAAGCACAGGTGATGGACTGTGCTGGGAGACTGTCTCTCAAGTACAGGTGATGGACTGTGCTGGGAGACTGTCTGTCAAGTACAGGTGATGGACTGTGCTGGGAGACTGTCTCTCAAGTACAGGTGATGGACTGTGCTGGGAGACTGTCTCTCAAGTACCGGTGATGGACTGTGCTGGGAGACTGTCTCTCAAGTACAGGTGATGGACTGTGCTGGGAGACTGTCTCTCAAGCACAGGTGATGGACTGTGCTGGGAGACTGTCTCAACTGTCTCTACATGGAGCTGGGAGACTGTCTCTCAAGTACAGGTGATGGACTGTGCTGGGAGACTGTCTCTCAAGCACCGGTGATGGACTGTGCTGGGAG
Organism: Cherax quadricarinatus; assembly: GCF_038502225.1. Classification (NCBI taxonomy): domain Eukaryota; kingdom Metazoa; phylum Arthropoda; class Malacostraca; order Decapoda; family Parastacidae; genus Cherax; species Cherax quadricarinatus. The sequence continues at coordinate 77,556,710 of NC_091296.1, forward strand.
ACTGTCTCTGCACAGGTGATGGACTGTGCTGGGAGACTGTCTCTCAAGCACAGGTGATGGACTGTGCTGGGAGACTGTCTCTCAAGTACAGGTGATGGACTGTGCTGGGAGACTGTCTCTCAAGTACAGGTGATGGACTGTGCTGGGAGACTGTCTCTCAAGCACCGGTGATGGACTGTGCTGGGAGACTGTCTCTCAAGCACAGGTGATGGACTGTGCTGGGAGACTGTCTCTCAAGCACAGTGCTGGGAGACTGGACAGGTGATGACTGTGCTGGGAGACTGTCTCTCAAGTACAGGTGATGGACTGTGCTGGGAGACTGTCTCTCAAGTACAGGTGATGGACTGTGCTGGGAGACTGTCTCTCAAGCACCGGTGATGGACTGTGCTGGGAGACTGTCTCTCAAGCACAGGTGATGGACTGTGCTGGGAGACTGTCTCTCAAGTACAGGTGATGGACTGTGCTGGGAGACTGTCTCTCAAGTACAGGTGATGGACTGTGCTGGGAGACTGTCTCTCAAGTACAGGTGATGGACTGTGCTGGGAGACTGTCTCTCAAGTACAGGTGATGGACTGTGCTGGGAGACTGTCTCTCAAGCACAGGTGATGGACTGTGCTGGGAGACTGTCTCTCAAGTACAGGTGATGGACTGTGCTGGGAGACTGTCTCTCAAGCACAGGTGATGGACTGTGCTGGGAGACTGTCTCTCAAGCACAGGTGATGGACTGTGCTGGGAGACTGTCTCTCAAGTACAGGTGATGGACTGTGCTGGGAGACTGTCTCTCAAGCACAGGTGATGGACTGTGCTGGGAGACTGTCTCTCAAGTACAGGTGATGGACTGTGCTGGGAGACTGTCTCTCAAGTACAGGTGATGGACTGTGCTGGGAGACTGTCTCTCAAGCACAGGTGATGGACTGTGCTGGGAGACTGTCTCTCAAGCACCGGTGATGGACTGTGCTGGGAGACTGTCTCTCAAGTACAGGTGATGGACTGTGCTGGGAGACTGTCTCTCAAGTACAGGTGATGGACTGTGCTGGGAGACTGTCTCTCAAGTACAGGTGATGGACTGTGCTGGGAGACTGTCTCTCAAGTACAGGTGATGGACTGTGCTGGGAGACTGTCTCTCAAGCACAGGTGATGGACTGTGCTGGGAGACTGTCTCTCAAGCACAGGTGATGGACTGTGCTGGGAGACTGTCTCTCAAGACTGTGCTGGGAGACTGTCTCTCAAGCACCGGTGATGGACTGTGCTGGGAGACTGTCTCTCAAGTCTCTCACAGGTGATGGACTGTGCTGGGAGACTGTCTCTCAAGTACAGGTGATGGACTGTGCTGGGAGACTGTCTCTCAAGCACAGGTGATGGACTGTGCTGGGAGACTGTCTCTCAAGTACAGGTGATGGACTGTGCTGGGAGACTGTCTCTCAAGTACAGGTGATGGACTGTGCTGGGAGACTGTCTCTCAAGCACCGGTGATGGACTGTGCTGGGAGACTGTCTCTCAAGTACAGGTGATGGACTGTGCTGGGAGACTGTCTCTCAAGCACAGGTGATGGACTGTGCTGGGAGACTGTCTCTCAAGTACAGGTGATGGACTGTGCTGGGAGACTGTCTCTCAAGTACAGGTGTGATGGACTGTGCTGGGAGACTGTCTCTCAAGTCTCTCAAGCACAGGTGATGGACTGTGCTGGGAGACTGTCTCTCAAGTACAGGTGATGGACTGTGCTGGGAGACTGTCTCTCAAGTACAGGTGATGGACTGTGCTGGGAGACTGTCTCTCAAGTACAGGTGATGGACTGTGCTGGGAGACTGTCTCTCAAGCACCGGTGATGGACTGTGCTGGGAGACTGTCTCTCAAGCACAGGTGATGGACTGTGCACTGTCTCTCAAGTACAGGTGATGGACTGTGCTGGGAGACTGTCTCTCAAGTACAGGTGATGGACTGTGCTGGGAGACTGTCTCTCAAGTACAGGTGATGGACTGTGCTGGGAGACTGTCTCTCAAGCACAGGTGATGGACTGTGCTGGGAGACTGTCTCTCAAGCACCGGTGATGGACTGTGCTGGGAGACTGTCTCTCAAGTACAGGTGATGGACTGTGCTGGGAGACTGTCTCTCAAGTACAGGTGATGGACTGTGCTGGGAGACTGTCTCTCAAGTCTCTCAAGCACCGGTGATGGACTGTGCTGGGAGACTGTCTCTCAAGCACAGGTGATGGACTGTGCTGGGAGACTGTCTCTCAAGCACAGGTGATGGACTGTGCTGGGAGACTGTCTCTCAAGCACCGGTGATGGACTGTGCTGGGAGACTGTCTCTCAAGTACAGGTGATGGACTGTGCTGGGAGACTGTCTCTCAAGCACAGGTGATGGACTGTGCTGGGAGACTGTCTCTCAAGTACAGGTGATGGACTGTGCTGGGAGACTGTCTCTCAAGCACAGGTGATGGACTGTGCTGGGAGACTGTCTCTCAAGTACAGGTGATGGACTGTGCTGGGAGACTGTCTCTCAAGCACAGGTGATGGACTGTGCTGGGAGACTGTCTCTCAAGTACAGGTGATGGACTGTGCTGGGAGACTGTCTCTCAAGCACCGGTGATGGACTGTGCTGGGAGACTGTCTCTCAAGCACAGGTGATGGACTGTGCTGGGAGACTGTCTCTCAAGCACCGGTGATGGACTGTGCTGGGAGACTGTCTCTCAAGCACAGGTGATGGACTGTGCTGGGAGACTGTCTCTCAAGCACAGGTGATGGACTGTGCTGGGAGACTGTCTCTCAAGCACAGGTGATGGACTGTGCTGGGAGACTGTCTCTCAAGTACAGGTGATGGACTGTGCTGGGAGACTGTCTCTCAAGTACACCGGTGATGGACTGTGCTGGGAGACTGTCAGGTGATGGACTGTGCAGACTGTCTCTCAATCACAGGTGATGGACTGTGCTGGGAGACTGTCTCTCAAGTACAGGTGATGGACTGTGCTGGGAGACTGTCTCTCACGCACAGGTGATGGACTGTGCTGGGAGACTGTCTCTCAAGTACAGGTGATGGACTGTGCTGGGAGACTGTCTCTCAAGCACAGGTGATGGACTGTGCTGGGAGACTGTCTCTCAAGCACAGGTGATGGACTGTGCTGGGAGACTGTCTCTCAAGAACAGGTGATGGACTGGTGATGGACTGTGCTGGGAGACTGTCTCTCAAGCACAGGTGATGGACTGTGCTGGGAGACTGTCTCTCAAGCACAGGTGATGGACTGTGCTGGGAGACTGTCTCTCAAGTACAGGTGATGGACTGTGCTGGGAGACTGTCTCTCAAGCACCGGTGATGGACTGTGCTGGGAGACTGTCTCTCAAGCACAGGTGATGGACTGTGCTGGGAGACTGTCTCTCAAGTACAGGTGATGGACTGTGCTGGGAGACTGTCTCTCAAGTACAGGTGATGGACTGTGCTGGGAGACTGTCTCTCAAGTACAGGTGATGGACTGTGCTGGGAGACTGTCTCTCAAGTACAGGTGATGGACTGTGCTGGGAGACTGTCTCTCAAGCACAGGTGATGGACTGTGCTGGGAGACTGTCTCTCAAGTACAGGTGATGGACTGTGCTGGGAGACTGTCTCTCAAGTACAGGTGATGGACTGTGCTGGGAGACTGTCTCTCAAGTACAGGTGATGGACTGTGCTGGGAGACTGTCTCTCAAGTACAGGTGATGGACTGTGCTGGGAGACTGTCTCTCAAGTACAGGTGATGGACTGTGCTGGGAGACTGTCTCTCAAGCACAGGTGATGGACTGTGCTGGGAGACTGTCAGGTGATCTGCAAGTCAAGTACAGGTGATGGACTGTGCTGGGAGACTGTCTCTCAAGTACAGGTGATGGACTGTGCTGGGAGACTGTCTCTCAAGCACAGGTGATGGACTGTGCTGGGAGACTGTCTCTCAAGTCTCTACAGGTGATGGACTGTGCTGGGAGACTGTCTCTCAAGTACAGGTGATGGACTGTGCTGGGAGACTGTCTCTCAATCACATGTGATCGACTGTGCTGGGAGACTGTACTCTCAAGTCTCTCAAGTACAGGTGATGGACTGTGCTGGGAGACTGTCTCTCAAGCACAGGTGATGGACTGTGCTGGGAGACTGTCTCTCAAGTACAGGTGATGGACTGTGCTGGGAGACTGTCTCTCAAGCACAGGTGATGGACTGTGCTGGGAGACTGTCTCTCAAGTACAGGTGATGGACTGTGCTGGGAGACTGTCTCTCAAGTCTCTCAAGTACAGGTGATGGACTGTGCTGGGAGACTGTCTCTCAAGCACAGGTGATGGACTGTGCTGGGAGACTGTCTCTCAGACTGTCTCTCAACAGGTGATGGACTGTGCTGGGAGACTGTCTCTCAAGTACAGGTGATGGACTGTGCTGGGAGACTGTCTCTCAAGTACAGGTGATGGACTGTGCTGGGAGACTGTCTCTCAAGTACAGGTGATGGACTGTGCTGGGAGACTGTCTCTCAAGTACAGGTGATGGACTGTGCTGGGAGACTGTCTCTCAAGTACAGGTGATGGACTGTGCTGGGAGACTGTCTCTCAAGTACAGGTGATGGACTGTGCTGGGAGACTGTCTCTCAAGCACAGGTGATGGACTGTGCTGGGAGACTGTCTCTCAAGTACAGGTGATGGACTGTGCTGGGAGACTGTCTCTCAAGTACAGGTGATGGACTGTGCTGGGAGACTGTCTCTCAAGTACAGGTGATGGACTGTGCTGGGAGACTGTCTCTCAAGCACAGGTGATGGACTGTGCTGGGAGACTGTCTCTCAAGCAGGTGATGGACTGTGCTGGGAGACTGTCTCTCAAGTACAGGTGATGGACTGTGCTGGGAGACTGTCTCTCAAGTACAGGTGATGGACTGTGCTGGGAGACTGTCTCTCAAGTACAGGTGATGGACTGTGCTGGGAGACTGTCTCTCAAGTACAGGTGATGGACTGTGCTGGGAGACTGTCTCTCAAGCACCGGTGATGGACTGTGCTGGGAGACTGTCTCTCAAGCACAGGTGATGGACTGTGCTGGGAGACTGTCTCTCAAGTACAGGTGATGGACTGTGCTGGGAGACTGTCTCTCAAGTACAGGTGATGGACTGTGCTGGGAGACTGTCTCTCAAGTACAGGTGATGGACTGTGCTGGGAGACTGTCTCTCAAGTACAGGTGATGGACTGTGCTGGGAGACTGTCTCTCAAGCACAGGTGATGGACTGTGCTGGGAGACTGTCTCTCAAGCACAGGTGATGGACTGTGCTGGGAGACTGTCTCTCAAGTACAGGTGATGGACTGTGCTGGGAGACTGTCTCTCAAGTACAGGTGATGGACTGTGCTGGGAGACTGTCTCTCAAGCACAGGTGATGGACTGTGCTGGGAGACTGTCTCTCAAGCACAGGTGATGGACTGTGCTGGGAGACTGTCTCTCAAGTACAGGTGATGGACTGTGCTGGGAGACTGTCTCTCAAGTACAGGTGATGGACTGTGCTGGGAGACTGTCTCTCAAGCACAGGTGATGGACTGTGCTGGGAGACTGTCTCTCAAGGACAGGTGTACAGGTGATGGACTGTGCTGGGAGACTGTCTCTCAAGTACAGGTGATGGACTGTGCTGGGAGACTGTCTCTCAAGTACAGGTGATGGACTGTGCTGGGAGACTGTCTCTCAAGTACAGGTGATGGACTGTGCTGGGAGACTGTCTCTCAAGCACCGGTGATGGACTGTGCTGGGAGACTGTCTCTCAAGCACAGGTGATGGACTGTGCTGGGAGACTGTCTCTCAAGTACAGGTGATGGACTGTGCTGGGAGACTGTCTCTCAAGTACAGGTGATGGACTGTGCTGGGAGACTGTCTCTCAAGCACCGGTGATGGACTGTGCTGGGAGACTGTCTCTCAAGTACAGGTGATGGACTGTGCTGGGAGACTGTCTCTCAAGCTCAAGTACAGGTGATGGACTGTGCTGGGAGACTGTCTCTCAAGTACAGGTGATGGACTGTGCTGGGAGACTGTCTCTCAAGCACAGGTGATGGACTGTGCTGGGAGACTGTCTCTCAAGTACAGGTGATGGACTGTGCTGGGAGACTGTCTCTCAAGCACCGGTGATGGACTGTGCTGGGAGACTGTGGGAGACTGTCTCTCAAGTACAGGTGATGGACTGTGCTGGGAGACTGTCTCTCAAGCACCGGTGATGGACTGTGCTGGGAGACTGTCTCTCAAGCACAGGTGATGGACTGTGCTGGGAGACTGTCTCTCAAGTACAGGTGATGGACTGTGCTGGGAGACTGTCTCTCAAGCACCGGTGATGGACTGTGCTGGGAGACTGTCTCTCAAGTACAGGTGATGGACTGTGCTGGGAGACTGTCTCTCAAGCACAGGTGATGGACTGTGCTGGGAGACTGTCTCTCAAGTACAGGTGATGGACTGTGCTGGGAGACTGTCTCTCAAGCACAGGTGATGGACTGTGCTGGGAGACTGTCTCTCAAGCACAGGTGATGGACTGTGCTGGGAGACTGTCTCTCAAGTACAGGTGATGGACTGTGCTGGGAGACTGTCTCTCAAGCACAGGTGATGGACTGTGCTGGGAGACTGTCTCTCAAGTACAGGTGATGGACTGTGCTGGGAGACTGTCTCTCAAGTACAGGTGATGGACTGTGCTGGGAGACTGTCTCTCAAGCACAGGTGATGGACTGTGCTGGGAGACTGTCTCTCAAGCACAGGTGATGGACTGTGCTGGGAGACTGTCTCTCAAGCACAGGTGATGGACTGTGCTGGGAGACTGTCTCTCAAGTACAGGTGATGGACTGTGCTGGGAGACTGTCTCTCAAGTACAGGTGATGGACTGTGCTGGGAGACTGTCTCTCAAGCACAGGTGATGGACTGTGCTGGGAGACTGTCTCTCAAGTACAGGTGATGGACTGTGCTGGGAGACTGTCTCTCAAGCACAGGTGATGGACTGTGCTGGGAGACTGTCTCTCAAGCACAGGTGATGGACTGTGCTGGGAGACTGTCTCTCAAGTACAGGTGATGGACTGTGCTGGGAGACTGTCTCTCAAGTACAGGTGATGGACTGTGCTGGGAGACTGTCTCTCAAGTACAGGTGATGGACTGTGCTGGGAGACTGTCTCTCAAGACAGGTGATGGACTGTGCTGGGAGACTGTCTCTCAAGTACAGGTGATGGACTGTGCTGGGAGACTGTCTCTCAAGTACAGGTGATGGACTGTGCTGGGAGACTGTCTCTCAAGTACAGGTGATGGACTGTGCTGGGAGACTGTCTCTCAATGGATGGACTGTGCTGGGAGACTGTCTCTCAAGTACAGGTGATGGACTGTGCACAGGTGATGGACTGTGCTGGGAGACTGTCTCTCAAGTACAGGTGATGGACTGTGCTGGGAGACTGTCTCTCAAGTACAGGTGATGGACTGTGCTGGGAGACTGTCTCTCAAGCACAGGTGATGGACTGTGCTGGGAGACTGTCTCTCAAGCTGGGAGACAGGTGATGGACTGTGCTGGGAGACTGTCTCTCAAGACGGTGATGGACTGTGCTGGGAGACTGTCTCTCAAGTACAGGTGATGGACTGTGCTGGGAGACTGTCTCTCAAGCACAGGTGATGGACTGTGCTGGGAGACTGTCTCTCAAGTACAGGTGATGGACTGTGCTGGGAGACTGTCTCTCAAGCACCGGTGATGGACTGTGCTGGGAGACTGTCTCTCAAGTACAGGTGATGGACTGTGCTGGGAGACTGTCTCTCAAGCACAGGTGATGGACTGTGCTGGGAGACTGTCTCTCAAGTACAGGTGATGGACTGTGCTGGGAGACTGTCTCTCAAGCACAGGTGATGGACTGTGCTGGGAGACTGTCTCTCAAGTACAGGTGATGGACTGTGCTGGGAGACTGTCTCTCAAGTACAGGTGATGGACTGTGCTGGGAGACTGTCTCTCAAGTACAGGTGATGGACTGTGCTGGGAGACTGTCTCTCAAGCACAGGTGATGGACTGTGCTGGGAGACTGTCTCTCAAGTACAGGTGATGGACTGTGCTGGGAGACTGTCTCTCAAGCACAGGTGATGGACTGTGCTGGGAGACTGTCTCTCAAGTACAGGTGATGGACTGTGCTGGGAGACTGTCTCTCAAGTACAGGTGATGGACTGTGCTGGGAGACTGTCTCTCAAGCACAGGTGATGGACTGTGCTGGGAGACTGTCTCTCAAGTACAGGTGATGGACTGTGCTGGGAGACTGTCTCTCAAGCACAGGTGATGGACTGTGCTGGGGGACTGTCTCTCAAGTCTCTCAACAGGTGATGGACTGTGCTGGGAGACTGTCTCTCAAGTACAGGTGATGGACTGTGCTGGGAGACTGTCTCTCAAGTACAGGTGATGGACTGTGCTGGGAGACTGTCTCTCAAGCACAGGTGATGGACTGTGCTGGGAGACTGTCTCTCAAGCACCGGTGATGGACTGTGCTGGGAGACTGTCTCTCAAGTACAGGTGATGGACTGTGCTGGGAGACTGTCTCTCAAGTACAGGTGATGGACTGTGCTGGGAGACTGTCTCTCAAGTACAGGTGATGGACTGTGCTGGGAGACTGTCTCTCAAGTACAGGTGATGGACTGTGCTGGGAGACTGTCTCTCAAGCACAGGTGATGGACTGTGCTGGGAGACTGTCTCTCAAGCACCGGTGATGGACTGTGCTGGGAGACTGTCTCTCAAGCACAGGTGATGGACTGTGCTGGGAGACTGTCTCTCAAGTACAGGTGATGGACTGTGCTGGGAGACTGTCTCTCAAGCACAGGTGATGGACTGTGCTGGGAGACTGTCTCTCAAGTACAGGTGATGGACTGTGCTGGGAGACTGTCTCTCAAGTACAGGTGATGGACTGTGCTGGGAGACTGTCTCTCAAGTACAGGTGATCTGTCTGGGAGACTGTCTCTCAAGTACAGGTGATGGACTGTGCTGGGAGACTGTCTCTCAAGTACAGGTGATGGACTGTGCTGGGAGACTGTCTCTCAAGTACAGGTGATGGACTGTGCTGGGAGACTGTGCTGGGAGACTGTCTCTCAAGCACCGGTGATGGACTGTGCTGGGAGACTGTCTCTCAAGTACAGGTGATGGACTGTGCTGGGAGACTGTCTCTCAAGTACAGGTGATGGACTGTGCTGGGAGACTGTCTCTCAAGTACAGGTGATGGACTGTGCTGGGAGACTGTCTCTCAAGTACAGGTGATGGACTGTGCTGGGAGACTGTCTCTCAAGCACAGGTGATGGACTGTGCTGGGAGACTGTCTCTCAAGTACAGGTGATGGACTGTGCTGGGAGACTGTCTCTCAAGCACAGGTGAGACTGTGCTGGGAGACTGTCTCTCAAGCACAGGTGATGGACTGTGCTGGGAGACTGTCTCTCAAGTACAGGTGATGGACTGTGCTGGGAGACTGTCTCTCAAGCACAGGTGATGGACTGTGCTGGGAGACTGTCTCTCAAGTACAGGTGATGGACTGTGCTGGGAGACTGTCTCTCAAGCACAGGTGATGGACTGTGCTGGGAGACTGTCTCTCAAGTACAGGTGATGGACTGTGCTGGGAGACTGTCTCTCAAGCACAGGTGATGGACTGTGCTGGGAGACTGTCTCTCAAGTACAGGTGATGGACTGTGCTGGGAGACTGTCTCTCAAGCACAGGTGATGGACTGTGCTGGGAGACTGTCTCTCAAGCACAGGTGATGGACTGTGCTGGGAGACTGTCTCTCAAGTACAGGTGATGGACTGTGCTGGGAGACTGTCTCTCAAGCACAGGTGATGGACTGTGCTGGGAGACTGTCTCTCAAGCACAGGTGATGGACTGTGCTGGGAGACTGTCTCTCAAGTACAGGTGATGGACTGTGCTGGGAGACTGTCTCTCAAGTACAGGTGATGGACTGTGCTGGGAGACTGTCTCTCAAGCACAGGTGATGGACTGTGCTGGGAGACTGTCTCTCAAGTACAGGTGATGGACTGTGCTGGGAGACTGTCTCTCAAGCACAGGTGATGGACTGTGCTGGGAGACTGTCTCTCAAGCACAGGTGATGGACTGTGCTGGGAGACTGTCTCTCAAGCACCGGTGATGGACTGTGCTGGGAGACTGTCTCTCAAGTACAGGTGATGGACTGTGCTGGGAGACTGTCTCTCAAGCACAGGTGATGGACTGTGCTGGGAGACTGTCTCTCAAGTACAGGTGATGGACTGTGCTGGGAGACTGTCTCTCAAGCACAGGTGATGGACTGTGCTGGGAGACTGTCTCTCAAGCACAGGTGATGGACTGTGCTGGGAGACTGTCTCTCAAGCACAGGTGATGGACTGTGCTGGGAGACTGTCTCTCAAGCACAGGTGATGGACTGTGCTGGGAGACTGTCTCTCAAGTACAGGTGATGGACTGTGCTGGGAGACTGTCTCTCAAGTACAGGTGATGGACTGTGCTGGGAGACTGTCTCTCAAGCACAGGTGATGGACTGTGCTGGGAGACTGTCTCTCAAGCACAGGTGATGGACTGTGCTGGGAGACTGTCTCTCAAGCACAGGTGATGGACTGTGCTGGGAGACTGTCTCTCAAGCACAGGTGATGGACTGTGCTGGGAGACTGTCTCTCAAGTACAGGTGATGGACTGTGCTGGGAGACTGTCTCTCAAGCACAGGTGATGGACTGTGCTGGGAGACTGTCTCTCAAGCACAGGTGATGGACTGTGCTGGGAGACTGTCTCTCAAGTACAGGTGATGGACTGTGCTGGGAGACTGTCTCTCAAGCACAGGTGATGGACTGTGCTGGGAGACTGTCTCTCAAGCACAGGTGATGGACTGTGCTAGGAGACTGTCTCTCAAGCACAGGTGATGGACTGTGCTGGGAGACTGTCTCTCAAGCACCGGTGATGGACTGTGCTGGGAGACTGTCTCTCAAGTACAGGTGATGGACTGTGCTGGGAGACTGTCTCTCAAGTACAGGTGATGGACTGTGCTGGGAGACTGTCTCTCAAGTACACTGTCTCTCAAGCACCGGTGATGGACTGTGCTGGGAGACTGTCTCTCAAGCACAGGTGATGGACTGTGCTGGGAGACTGTCTCTCAAGTACAGGTGATGGACTGTGCTGGGAGACTGTCTCTCAAGCACAGGTGATGGACTGGGAGACTGTCTCTCAAGCACATGTGATGGACTGTGCTGGGAGACTGTCTCTCAAGTACAGGTGATGGACTGTGCTGGGAGACTGTCTCTCAAGCACAGGTGATGGACTGTGCTGGGAGACTGTCTCTCAAGCACAGGTGATGGACTGTGCTGGGAGACTGTCTCTCAAGCACAGGTGATGGACTGTGCTGGGAGACTGTCTCTCAAGTACAGGTGATGGACTGTGCTGGGAGACTGTCTCTCAAGCACAGGTGATGGACTGTGCTGGGAGACTGTCTCTCAAGTACAGGTGATGGACTGTGCTGGGAGACTGTCTCTCAAGTACAGGTGATGGACTGTGCTGGGAGACTGTCTCTCAAGTACAGGTGATGGACTGTGCTGGGAGACTGTCTCTCAAGCACCGGTGATGGACTGTGCTGGGAGACTGTCTCTCAAGTACAGGTGATGGACTGTGCTGGGAGACTGTCTCTCAAGCACAGGTGATGGACTGTGCTGGGAGACTGTCTCTCAAGTACAGGTGATGGACTGTGCTGGGAGACTGTCTCTCAAGTACAGGTGATGGACTGTGCTGGGAGACTGTCTCTCAAGCACAGGTGATGGACTGTGCTGGGAGACTGTCTCTCAAGCACCGGTGATGGACTGTGCTGGGAGACTGTCTCTCAAGCACAGGTGATGGACTGTGCTGGGAGACTGTCTCTCAAGCACCGGTGATGGACTGTGCTGGGAGACTGTCTCTCAAGCACAGGTGATGGACTGTGCTGGGAGACTGTCTCTCAAGTACAGGTGATGGACTGTGCTGGGAGACTGTCTCTCAAGCACAGGTGATGGACTGTGCTGGGAGACTGTCTCTCAAGCACAGGTGATGGACTGTGCTGGGAGACTGTCTCTCAAGCACAGGTGATGGACTGTGCTGGGAGACTGTCTCTCAAGCACAGGTGATGGACTGTGCTGGGAGACTGTCTCTCAAGTACAGGTGATGGACTGTGCTGGGAGACTGTCTCTCAAGCACCGGTGATGGACTGTGCTGGGAGACTGTCTCTCAAGTACAGGTGATGGACTGTGCTGGGAGACTGTCTCTCAAGTACAGGTGATGGACTGTGCTGGGAGACTGTCTCTCAAGCACCGGTGATGGACTGTGCTGGGAGACTGTCTCTCAAGTACAGGTGATGGACTGTGCTGGGAGACTGTCTCTCAAGCACAGGTGATGGACTGTGCTGGGAGACTGTCTCTCAAGCACAGGTGATGGACTGTGCTGGGAGACTGTCTCTCAAGTACAGGTGATGGACTGTGCTGGGAGACTGTCTCTCAAGTACAGGTGATGGACTGTGCTGGGAGACTGTCTCTCAAGTACAGGTGATGGACTGTGCTGGGAGACTGTCTCTCAAGCACAGGTGATGGACTGTGCTGGCAGACTGTCTCTCAAGCACAGGTGATGGACTGTGCTGGGAGACTGTCTCTCAAGCACAGGTGATGGACTGTGCTGGGAGACTGTCTCTCAAGTACAGGTGATGGACTGTGCTGGGAGACTGTCTCTCAAGTACAGGTGATGGACTGTGCTGGGAGACTGTCTCTCAAGCACAGGTGATGGACTGTGCTGGGAGACTGTCTCTCAAGCACAGGTGATGGACTGTGCTGGGAGACTGTCTCTCAAGTACAGGTGATGGACTGTGCTGGGAGACTGTCTCTCAAGCACAGGTGATGGACTGTGCTGGGAGACTGTCTCTCAAGTACAGGTGATGGACTGTGCTGGGAGACTGTCTCTCAAGCACAGGTGATGGACTGTGCTGGGAGACTGTCTCTCAAGCACAGGTGATGGACTGTGCTGGGAGACTGTCTCTCAAGTACAGGTGATGGACTGTGCTGGGAACTGTCTCTCAAGTACAGGTGATGGACTGTGCTGGGAGACTGTCTCTCAAGCACAGGTGATGGACTGTGCTGGGAGACTGTCTCTCAAGCACAGGTGATGGACTGTGCTGGGAGACTGTCTCTCAAGCACAGGTGATGGACTGTGCTGGGAGACTGTCTCTCAAGTACAGGTGATGGACTGTGCTGGGAGACTGTCTCTCAAGCACAGGTGATGGACTGTGCTGGGAGACTGTCTCTCAAGCACAGGTGATGGACTGTGCTGGGAGACTGTCTCTCAAGCACAGGTGATGGACTGTGCTGGGAGACTGTCAAGTCTCTCAAGTACAGGTGATGGACTGTGCTGGGAGACTGTCTCTCACAGGTGATGGACTGTGCTGGGAGACTGTCTCTCAAGCACAGGTGATGGACTGTGCTGGGAGACTGTCTCTCAAGTACAGGTGATGGACTGTGCTGGGAGACTGTCTCTCAAGCACAGGTGATGGACTGTGCTGGGAGACTGTCTCTCAAGCACAGGTGATGGACTGTGCTGGGAGACTGTCTCTCAAGTACAGGTGATGGACTGTGCTGGGAGACTGTCTCTCAAGCACCGGTGATGGACTGTGCTGGGAGACTGTCTCTCAAGCACCGGTGATGGACTGTGCTGGGAGACTGTCTCTCAAGTACAGGTGATGGACTGTGCTGGGAGACTGTCTCTCAAGTACAGGTGATGGACTGTGCTGGGAGACTGTCTCTCAAGCACCGGTGATGGACTGTGCTGGGAGACTGTCTCTCAAGTACAGGTGATGGACTGTGCTGGGAGACTGTCTCTCAAGCACAGGTGATGGACTGTGCTGGGAGACTGTCTCTCAAGCACCGGTGATGGACTGTGCTGGGAGACTGTCTCTCAAGTACAGGTGATGGACTGTGCTGGGAGACTGTCTCTCAAGTACAGGTGATGGACTGTGCTGGGAGACTGTCTCTCAAGCACCGGTGATGGACTGTGCTGGGAGACTGTCTCTCAAGTACAGGTGATGGACTGTGCTGGGAGACTGTCTCTCAAGCACAGGTGATGGACTGTGCTGGGAGACTGTCTCTCAAGTACAGGTGATGGACTGTGCTGGGAGACTGTCTCTCAAGCACCGGTGATGGACTGTGCTGGGAGACTGTCTCTCAAGTACAGGTGATGGACTGTGCTGGGAGACTGTCTCTCAAGCACAGGTGATGGACTGTGCTGGGAGACTGTCTCTCAAGCACAGGTGATGGACTGTGCTGGGAGACTGTCTCTCAAGTACAGGTGATGGACTGTGCTGGGAGACTGTCTCTCAAGCACAGGTGATGGACTGTGCTGGGAGACTGTCTCTCAAGCACCGGTGATGGACTGTGCTGGGAGACTGTCTCTCAAGCACCGGTGATGGACTGTGCTGGGAGACTGTCTCTCAAGCACAGGTGATGGACTGTGCTGGGAGACTGTCTCTCAAGCACAGGTGATGGACTGTGCTGGGAGACTGTCTCTCAAGCACAGGTGATGGACTGTGCTGGGAGACTGTCTCTCAAGTACAGGTGATGGACTGTGCTGGGAGACTGTCTCTCAAGCACCGGTGATGGACTGTGCTGGGAGACTGTCTCTCAAGCACCGGTGATGGACTGTGCTGGGAGACTGTCTCTCAAACACAGGTGATGGACTGTGCTGGGAGACTGTCTCTCAAGTACAGGTGATGGACTGTGCTGGGAGACTGTCTCTCAAGTACAGGTGATGGACTGTGCTGGGAGACTGTCTCTCAAGCACCGGTGATGGACTGTGCTGGGAGACTGTCTCTCAAGCACCGGTGATGGACTGTGCTGGGAGACTGTCTCTCAAGCACAGGTGATGGACTGTGCTGGGAGACTGTCTCTCAAGCACAGGTGATGGACTCTGCTGGGAGACTGTCTCTCAAGCACAGGTGATGGACTGTGCTGGGAGACTGTCTCTCAAGCACAGGTGATGGACTGTGCTGGGAGACTGTCTCTCAAGTACAGGTGATGGACTGTGCTGGGAGACTGTCTCTCAAGCACCGGTGATGGACTGTGCTGGGAGACTGTCTCTCAAGCACCGGTGATGGACTGTGCTGGGAGACTGTCTCTCAAGCACAGGTGATGGACTGTGCTGGGAGACTGTCTCTCAAGCACAGGTGATGGACTGTGCTGGGAGACTGTCTCTCAAGTACAGGTGATGGACTGTGCTGGGAGACTGTCTCTCAAGCACCGGTGATGGACTGTGCTGGGAGACTGTCTCAAGCACAGGTGATGGACTGTGCTGGGAGACTGTCTCTCAAGTACAGGTGATGGACTGTGCTGGGAGACTGTCTCTCAAGTACAGGTGATGGACTGTGCTGGGAGACTGTCTCTCAAGCACAGGTGATGGACTGTGCTGGGAGACTGTCTCTCAAGCACCGGTGATGGACTGTGCTGGGAGACTGTCTCTCAAGTACAGGTGATGGACTGTGCTGGGAGACTGTCTCTCGGTGATGGACTGTGCTGGGAGACTGTCTCTCAACAGGTGATGGACTGTGCTGGGAGACTGTCTCTCAAGTACAGGTGATGGACTGTGCTGGGAGACTGTCTCTCAAGCACAGGTGATGGACTGTGCTGGGAGACTGTCTCTCAAGCACCGGTGATGGACTGTGCTGGGAGACTGTCTCTCAAGCACCGGTGATGGACTGTGCTGGGAGACTGTCTCTCAAGTACAGGTGATGGACTGTGCTGGGAGACTGTCTCTCAAGCACAGGTGATGGACTGTGCTGGGAGACTGTCTCTCAAGCACAGGTGATGGACTGTGCTGGGAGACTGTCTCTCAAGCACAGGTGATGGACTGTGCTGGGAGACTGTCTCTCAAGCACAGGTGATGGACTGTGCTGGGAGACTGTCTCTCAAGCACAGGTGATGGACTGTGCTGGGAGACTGTCTCTCAAGTACAGGTGATGGACTGTGCTGGGAGACTGTATTGAAGAGATAGCCTCTGTGTGGATGAGGGCGAGATGTGAGAGTGAGGGTGGATGAGAGTGGATGAGGATGGATGAGGGTGGATGAGGATGAATGAGGGATAGGTGTGAGTGGGAGACACGTCACACCGGCCACTCCATTAAGCTCAGTACCTCCCGTATTTACACTCAGATTATCCAGTGTCTCTCTGCGTCTAGTATTGAGAAATGGAGAGAGAGAGAGAGAGAGAGAGAGAGAGAGAGAGAGAGAGAGAGAAAGTCATCATGTTTATCTTTCCATTCCTGTCACTGGCACTGGGTTCGTGGTAACTGTGTTCCTTGCACTGTATTCCTGGACGCTGTGTTCCTGGTCATTGTGTTCCTGGTCACTGTGTTCCTGGTCACTGTGTTCCTGGTCACTGTGTTTCTAGGGACTGTTTTCCTGGCCAATGTGTTCCTGGCACTGTGTTCCTGGTAGCTGTGTTCCTTGCCCTGTATTCCTGGACGCTGTGTTTCTGGTCACTGTGTTCCTGGTCACTGTGTTCCTGGTCACTGTGTTCCTGGTCACTGTGTTTCTAGGGACTGTTTTCCTGGCCAATGTGTTCCTGGCACTGTGTTCCTGGTAACTGTGTTCCTTGCCCTATATTCCTGGTCACTGTATTCCCGGTCACTGTGTTCCTGGTCACTGTGTTCCTGGTCACTATGTTTCTGGGTACTGTTTTCCTGGTCAATGTGTTCCTAGCACTGTGTGTCTGGTACTGTGCTCCTTGTCACTGTGTTCCAGGGCACTGTGTTCCTGGTCACTGGGTTCCTGGACACTATGTTCTTGTTCACTGTGTTCCTGGTCACTGTGTTCCTGGTACTGTGTTCCTGGTACTGTGTTCCTGGTCATTGTGTTCCTGGTCACTGTGTTCCTGGTAATGTGTTCCTGGTCACTGCGTTTTTGTCACTGTGTTCCTGGTCATTGTGTTCCTGGTCACTATGTTCCTGGTCACTGTGTTCCTAGTACTGTGTTCCTGCTCACTGTGTTTGCCTGGTACTGTGTTTCTGGTACTGTGTTCCTGGCAATGTGTTCCTGGCCACTGTGTTCCTGGTACTGTGTTCAGGGTACTGTGTTCCTGGTCAGTGTGTTCCTGGTACTGTGTTCAGAGTACTGTGTTCCGGGCCTGTGTGCTCCTGGTACTGTGTTTGTGGTCACTGTGTTCCTGGTCACTGTGTTCCTGATCACTGTGCTCTTGGTACTCTGTTCCTGGTACTCTGTTCCTGGTACTGAGTTCCTGGTACTGTGTTCCTGGTCACTGTGTTCTTTTTACTGTGTTCCTGGTATTGTGTTCCTGGTACTTTGTTCCTGTTACTCTGTTCCTGGTACTGTGTTCCTGGTCACTGTGTTCCTGGTACTGTGTTTCTGGTACTGTATTCTTGGTACTGTGAATAATGAGGCTATGTGAAAAGTACTAATTGAATCAACAGATAATTGATCCCACTAGAAATGAAAATTCCTTGGATCTGATATTGACAAACAACGAGGAACTAATCAGAGACATAACAGTTACAAAAACAATATACTCTGATCATAACATCATAGAAGTTCAAACGAGTATTAACTCAGGGTTAGGGAACTGCATCACTGATGTTAGAGACGGGATGTTCAGTAACTTTAATTTTAACAACCATAGAAATGACTGGGAAAAAATAAGCCAAGCGTTATCAGACATATCCTGGGAATCACAGATGAGTGCCCTAAATCCCCACCAGTGCCTAGAGAAGCTGAATATAGAAGCATACAAGGTATGTATGAAGCACATACCATTGAGGAAACCCAGAAGGTCAGGTATACAGAGAGAGCGCAGATGGTACAGAAGAAGAAAACGTGTTACTGAATGCTTGAAAACACAAATATGTTGTAACATAGGAAAGATATTCTTAGCCGAGAGATCACTGAATTAGAGCAAAAACTCAGGATGTTATACCTAACAGAAGAAGTACAAAGGGAAGAAAGGGCCATACAGGTTATGCAAGAAACCCAAAATATTTCTATTCCTATGCAAAATCCAAACTAACAACTACCTGTAGAATTGGACCATTATGTAGAGGAGATTCGTATACTGACGATGAACAGGAAATGAGCGAAATCCTAAAACAACAGTATGAGTCGGTGTTCAACAACCCACTAAATGACAGCAAGGTAGAAACTACAGAAACATTTTACACTCCAGCAGAAGGTCGCGCAGACCAACTAACGGATATTATTATAAATCCCATAGAATTCGAAAAAGAAATGGATATGCCCACTCACTCAGCACCTGGACCAGATTCATGGAATGCTCTGTTTATAAAGAAGTGCAAAGTACCACTAGCACGAACCCTCAGTATTCTTTGGTGAAAGAGCTTAGATCTAGGTGAAATACCGGAGGCCTTAAAGAGTGCAGACATAGCTCCTTTGCATAAGGGAGGCAGTAGAGCACTAGCTAAAAATTACAGACCAGTAGCCCTAACCTCTCACATCATAAAAATCTTCGAAAGAGTGATGAGACGGCAGATTAAAAATTTCATAGACCAGCACAACCAACATAACCCGAACCAGCATGGTTTTAGAGCAGGACGATCATGTCTGTCACAGCTGCTGCACCATTATGACAGAATTACGGAGGAATTGGAGGAAGACCAAAACACAGATGTGAGTTACACAGATTTTGCAAAGGTGTTTAACAAATCCGATCATGGAGTAACAGCGCACAAAATGAGGGCCATGGACATTACGGGGCTCAACAACAATTAACCATCTCAGACCACTAATTACTCAACAAAAGGCTGCAGTTAGAATGATAACAAATTCTCACTACAGGCAGCACACTCCACCAATATTCAATACACTAAACCTACTCACCATACAAAACATCCATACTTATTACTGCACCTATTACATACATAGAACACTTAACTCTGATATTAACCCTCCCCTCAAACATCTCCTTGCCAACCTCAACAGAACACATGACCATAACACAAGGCACAGATCACTCTTTGATGTTCCTCGTGTCCATCTCACACTATGCAAAAGCTCAATGCACATAAAAGGCCCTAAAATCTGGAATTCATTACCTGTAAATATAAAAGAAACACTACCTGTTTATAAATTCAAGTCTCTTCTCAAAGATCACTTATTCACCCAAAACCAAATAAATACTGAATAACTGAACCTTATAAATTGTATATCTTAAATGTTTCTCACAATTATATCACATAAATGTTAAACCTAAAACCCAATCTAACTTTATTATTTTTTAAATACACTACCTAACAGAATACTCCATACGACTGAATGTACAACAATGCAAGCAACCATATGACCTGTCTTTGTAATACTCACTTGTGCTTTATAGTAATCTGTTTACATTAATGTTTTATCACTGATTTCATCATTGCTTAGTTAATCTTAAGTTAATTTTAAGCCAGCCCGTAATGCTATGCATAGTATAAGTGGCTTTGGCATACTGCTCTTATCTGTATTTTTTTGTACCTCTGTATGTGTGCTCAAATTGGAAATAAATAAATAAATAAATAAATAAATAAAAGGTAGGTAGATGGATTTCCGGGTTCCTAACACACAGAACACAACAAGTAGTAGTAAACAGAGCAAGATCCAGCATCAGCGAGGTCAAAAGCTCGGTTCCCCAAGGCACTGTCCTGGCACCTCTGCTGTTTCTCATCCTCACAGCAGATATAAATAAAAACACCCGTCACACTTTTATATTATCATTTGCAGATGACACTAAGATAAGCATGAAAGTCACTACGGTGGAGGACACTGAAGAATTACAGGAAGACATAAGCAGGATTTTCCAGTGAGCAGTGGAGAACATGACGTTCAATGGTGATAAGTTCCAGCTGCTTAGGTATAGAAAGAATGAAGAACTCAAAATTCAAGAGGGTCACCAAATAGAACGAAAGGAACACGTAAAAGAATAATTATGCCAGCTCACCTTTCTTTTCAGGAACATAAGAAGACAAAGATCACGACAGCCAGGAAGATGACGGGGTAGGTATTGAGAAATTTCAAAACAACGGAAATAATGCCAATTGTGACGCTCTTCAAATCGCTAGTGCTCCCTCATTCAGAATATTGCTCAGTGCTGACGACCCCGTTCAAAGCAAGAAAATTATTAGATCTGGAACAAATACAGAGATCGTTTACTGCTCGCATTGAGGCAGTAAAGCACGTAGATTACTGGGAACGCCTTCAAGTCTTGAACTTGTACTTAATGGAGCGGAGGAGAGAGAGATACATGATAATATATACCTGAAAAGTATTTGAGGGCCTGGTCCCAACTCTGCACACTGCCATAACAACATACTGGAGTGAGAGATATGGGAGGAAGTGTAAAATAAACCCAGCGGGCCTGGACAATGGCCGGGCTCCGTGAGTAGTTGAACTCTCGAAAAGTGTGTGTGTGTGTGTGTGTGTGTGTGTGTGTGTGTGTGTGTGTGTGTGTGTGTGTACTCACCTAGTTGAGGTTGCGGGGGTCGAGTCCGAGCTCCTGGCCCCGCCTCTTCACTGATCGCTACTAGGTCACTCTCCCTGAGCCGTGAGCTTTATCATACCTCTGCTTAAAGCTATGTATGGATCCTGCCTCCACTACATCGCTTCCCAAACTATTCCACTTACTGACTACTCTGTGGCTGAAGAAATACTTCCTAACATCCCTGTGATTCATCTGTGTCTTCAGCTTCCAACTGTGTCCCCTTGTTACTGTGTCCAATCTCTGGAACATCCTGTCTTTGTCCACCTTGTCAATTCCTCTCAGTATTTTGTATGTCGTTATCATGTCCCCCCTATCTCTCCTGTCCTCCAGTGTCGTCAGGTTGATTTCCCTTAACCTCTCCTCGTAGGACATACCTCTTAGCTCTGGGACTAGTCTTGTTGCAAACCTTTGCACTTTCTCTAGTTTCTTCACGTGCTTGGCTAGGTGTGGGTTCCAAACTGGTGCCGCATACTCCAATATGGGCCTAACGTACACGGTGTACAGGGTCCTGAATGATTCCTTATTAAGATGTCGGAATGCTGTTCTGAGGTTTGCCAGGCGCCCATATGCTGCAGCAGTTATTTGGTTGATGTGCGCTTCAGGAGATGTGCCTGGTGTTATACTCACCCCAAGATCTTTTTCCTTGAGTGAGGTTTGTAGTCTCTGGCCCCCTAGACTGTACTCCGTCTGCGGTCTTCTTTGCCCTTCCCCAATCTTCATGACTTTGCACTTGGTGGGATTGAACTCCAGGAGCCAATTGCTGGACCAGGTCTGCAGCCTGTCCAGATCCCTTTGTAGTTCTGCCTGGTCTTCGATCGAGTGAATTCTTCTCATCAACTTCACGTCATCTGCAAACAGGGACACCTCAGAGTCTATTCCTTCCGTCATGTCGTTCACAAATACCAGAAACAGCACTGGTCCTAGGACTGACCCCTGCGGGACCCCGCTGGTCACAGGTGCCCACTCTGACACCTCGCCACGTACCATGACTCGCTGCTGTCTTCCTGACAAGTATTCCCTGATCCATTGTAGTGCCTTCCCTGTTATCCCTGCTTGGTCCTCCAGTTTTTGCACCAATCTCTTGTGTGGAACTGTGTCAAACGCCTTCTTACAGTCCAAGAAAATGCAATCCACCCACCCCTCTCTCTCTTGTCTTACTGCTGTCACCATGTCATAGAACTCCAGTAGGTTTGTGACACAGGATTTCCCGTCCCTGAAACCATGTTGGCTGCTGTTGATGAGATCGTTCCTTTCTAGGTGTTCCACCACTCTTCTCCTGATAATCTTCTCCATGATTTTGCATACTATACATGTCAGTGACACTGGTCTGTAGTTTAATGCTTCATGTCTGTCTCCTTTTTTAAAGATTGGGACTACATTTGCTGTCTTCCATGCCTCAGGCAATCTCCCTGTTTCGATAGATGTATTGAATATTGTTGTTAGGGGTACACATAGTTATCTGTGTGTGTGTGTGTGTGTGTGTGTGTGTGTGTGTGTGTGTGTGTGTGTGTGTGTGTGTGTGTGTGTGTGTGTGTGTACTCACCTAGTTGAGGTTGCAGGGGTCGAGTCCAAGCTCCTGGCCCCGCCTCTTCACTGGTCGCTACTAGGTAACTCTCCCTGAACCGTGAGCTTTATCATACCTCTGCTTAAAGCTATGTATGGATCCTGCCTCCACTACATCGCTTCCCAATGTGTGTGTGTGTGTGTATATATATATACTCATCTATTTGTACTCACCTATTTGTGGTTGCGGGAGTCGATTCATATCTCCTGGCCCCGCCTCTTCACTGATCGCTACTAGGTTCTCTCTCTCCCTGCTCCATGAGCTTTATCATACCTCGTCTTAAAACTATGTATGGTTCCTGCCTCCACTACGTCACTTTCTAGGCTATTCCACTGCCTGACAACTCTATGACTGAAGAAATACTTCCTAACATCCCTTTGATTCATCCGAGTCTTCAACTTCCAATTGTGACCTCTTGTTTCTGTGTCCCACCCCTGGAACATCCTGTCTTTGTCCACCTTGTCTATTCCGCGCAGTACTTTATATGTCGTTATCATGTCTCCCCTGACCCTCCTGTTCTCCAGTGTCGTCAGCCGACTTCCCTGAACCTTTCTTCATAGGACATTCCCCTTAGCTCTGGAACTAACCTTGTTGCAAACCTTTGCACTTTCTCTAATTTCTTGACGTGCTTGACCAGGTGTTGATCCCAAACTGGTGCTGCATACTCCAGTATGGGACTGACGTAAATGGTGTACAGAATCTTGAACGATTCCTTACTGAGGTATCGGAACGCTATCCTTAGGTTTGCCAGACGCCAGTACGCTGCAGCAGTTATCTGATTTATGTGCGCCTCAAGAGATGTGCTCGGTGTTATACTCACCCGAAGATCTTTTTCCTTGAGTGAGGTTTGCAGTCTTTGGCCACCTAGACTATACTGTGTCTGCGGTCTTCTTTGCCCATCCCCAATCTTCATGACCTTGCATTTGGCAGGGTTAAATTCAAGGAGCCAGTTGCTGGACCAGGCTTGTAGTCTATCGGGGTCTCCTTGTAGTCCTGCCTGATCCTGGACCAATTTGATTCTCCTCATTAACTTCATATCATCTGCAAACAAGGACACTGAGTCTATCCCTTCCGTTATGTCATTCACATATACCAAAAACAGCACAAGTCCTAGGACTGACCCCTGTGGAACCCCGCTTGTCACAGGCGCCCACTCTGACACCTCGTTACGTACCATGACTCGTTGTTGCCTCCCTGTCAGGTATTCTCTGATCCATTGCAGTGCCTTTCCTGTTACTCTCCTCTCTCTCTCTCTCTCTCTCTCTCTCTCTCTCTCTCTCTCTCTCTCTAAGTCCCAGTATGACTCAGCGTTTAATGAGTCGTTAATCAAACTAAGAGTCGACAATCTAAATGAATTTTTTTTATGACCGAGACTCAAAATCTGGCTAATTCAAAAATTTCTGATATTATCCTAACAGCACAAGACATAACAAAAAAACAATAAATGACATGGCCATGCATTCTGCCCAGACTCATGAGCTGCAATACCTGGTGACACATGTGACACATGCGACACATAACACACGTGACACATGCGACACATAACACACGTGACACATGCGACACATAACACACGTGACACATGCGACACATAACACACGTGACACATGCGACACATAACACACGTGACACATGCGACACATAACATACGTGACACATAACATACGTGACACATAACATACGTGACACATGACACACGTGATACATGCGACACATAACATACGTGACACACGAGAGAGACAGAGAGAGAGACAGAGAGAGAGAGAGAGAGAGAGAGAGAGAGAGAGAGAGAGAGAGAGAGAGAGAGAGAGAGAGACTTCTTAAATCGCTTGACCAAGAAAAGGCTGTGGGCTCAGACAAGCTGAGACCAAGATTGCTGAGAAAATGTGCAGACCAGCTAGCAGCACCTCTAACTCGCATCTTTCAGCACTGCCTAGTACAGTGTAAATGGCCCTCTGTGGAAAGATGCAAATGTAGTCCCTGTTCACAAAACGAAAAGCAGAGAAAAGATCAGCAACTACAGACCAGTGTCACTCCTGTCAATAACTGGCAAGACGAGACGAATCAGTTTTTTCACTACCACTCACTACTTTGTGACCGCCAATATGACTTCAGGAAAGGTTACTCTGCTGCTGATCTTGCTGTTAAACCTCTACTAAATGGCACCAGTCACTGGATGAATCCAAAGTCAGTTGTGTGGTAGCACTGGACATTGCTGGTGCTTTCGACCGAGTGTGGCACCAGGGCCTCTTAGCAAAAATGCAAGCACTGGGAATTGCAGGCTCTACATTACGTCTCCTCATTGATTACCTTCATGGTAGATCTCTAAGGGTAGTTCTCAATGGAATAGAATGAGCAAGACATTCTACTGGGGCAAGTGTTCCACAAGGAAGTGTGCTGGGACCATTGTTATGGAATGTCTACTTCAATGACCTCCTTCATCTCATCCCAGAATCCCATGCATATGCAGACGACTGTACTCTTAACATTTACTTATCCAAGAGAAGAAATGCCAGCTGCTCTAAGCTACATTAATCACCAGCTTGGGGAAACCGATGGCAGATAACATTTGCACCTGAGAAACCACAAATGATCATGGTCTTTAAGCACCATGATGGTACTGCCGGAGCATTAGTATGAAAGAGAATGTTGGTAGCTGAGGAAGCAGCTGATATCCTTGGGGTGAAATTTGACTCCAAACTGACCATGAAGAACCATGTTGTAGTTGTAAATCTTGTAAACACGGCAGCCAGGAAGCTTAAAACACTTAGACATATCTCGCACCTCATTGACAGTAGGGGTTGCAAGACTATGTGGCACAAGTATGCTCACACCTTGAGTATGCTCCTCTATCTTGGTTTGTGTCCACTCCCCCTCATCTGCAACTACTTGACAGTAGAGAACAGAGCAAGACGTCTCACCTCTCGCCTGGACCCATCCTGGATAGATCCGTCATTTCGGCAGAACCTTCAACAGGAGGGATGTGGGGGCCATACTGTAATGTACAAGACCAACATCGTCAAAGTACCACACTTGGTTCCACTTCGAGGCCAGCGAGAAGCATGCTTCTATACCACAAGACGGGCAGAAAGCAGAAACTTCATTCTGGCTGTACCCTTCTCCAGAACATCACTTCATCTGAGATCATTTATCCTCAGGATGACTCGAGTCGAACACATTCAACAGCATTATGATGTCAAATAGATAAAATCAGTTGATCAAATGAAAATGCTGGCCCACAGATGGCTCCAACTTCATCCTGTTCCCTGCTTTATGTTTCATAACTATAAAAATGCTTTCAAATGAGCTGATGTAACAGCTCTTAGCTTGTCAATAAAGTTAGGGATCCTTAACCTTCCACTTCCTGACAACTCTGAAGAAATACTTCCTAATATGAGGACACACCTACCAGCTGTGTCCTCATGTATCAGTGTCCCGTCTCTCAAATAACCTGTTCCTGTCCACCCTATGAATTCCTCTCAGTATTTTGTATGCTATTATCTTATCACCCCTAGTTCTTCTTTCCTCTAGTGACACCAAGTTGTACACAATCTCTGTTCATGGGACATATTCTTCAGCTCCACTACCAGTCTCGTTGAAAACCTTAGCAAGTTTGACAAGGTGTGGGTTCCATACTGGTGCTGCGTACTCCAGTATGGGCACTGACATACACGGTGTACAGTGTTGTGAATGACTCCTTATTTAGATTTCTGAAAGTAAGTCTTACGTTTGCCAAATAATTACTGTAGCAATTATTTAGTTGATGTGCGCCTCAGGTGATATTCTGGGTATAATAGTCACCCCGGGATCCTTCTCACTGAGTGAGGTTTGCAGCCTTTACCTCACCTTTCGAGCCCGTACTCCGTCTGCGGTCTTCTTGTCCCATCCCTAATCTTTTTAGCTTTACACTTGTTGGGGTTAAATATCACTCGTTACTCCTTAGACCCGACCTGCAGCCTGGCCAGGTCCTTGAGTAGTCTCAACCTGGTACTCACCCTCTCCCTCCTGCTAGTGTGAGGGAGGGTGTACACCTGCTCCCTCCCGGTAGTGTGAGGGAGGGTGTACACCTGCTTCCTCCCGGTAGTGTGAGGGAGGGTGTACACCTGCTCCCTCCTGCTAGTATGAGGGAGGGTGTACACCTGCTCCCTCCTGCTAGTGTGAGGGAGGGTGTACATCTGCTCCCTCCTGCTAGTGTGAGAGAGGGTGTACATCTGCTCCCTCCTGGTAGTGTGAGGGAGGGTGTACATCTGCTCCCTCCTGGTAGTGTGAGGGAGGGTGTACATCTGCTCCCTCCTGGTAGTGTGAGGGAGGGTGTACATCTGCTCCCTCCTGCTAGTGTGAGAGAGGGTGTACACCTGCTCCGAGAGAGAGAGAGTGAGAGTGAGAGTGAGAGTGAGAGAGAGAGAGAGAGAGAGAGAGAGAGAGAGAGAGAGAGAGAGAGAGTATGGAACACATTCGTACAGCATAATGATGTCAACGAGATAAAGTCAGTTGATCAGATGAAAATGCTGGCCCACAGATGGCTCCAACTTCATCCTGTTCCCTACTTGTATGTCTCATAACAATAAAAATGCTTTCAAATGAGCTGATGTAGGTAACAGCTCTTAGCTTGTCAATAAAGTTAGGAATCCTTAACCTGTAAATAGCTTGTCAATAAAGCTAGGGATCCTTAACCTTGTCAAACCCTGTGTAAAAACTAGTCTCTCAGCCAGTCAGACTAGTCTCTCAGCCAGTCAGAATAGTCTCTCAGACAGTCAGACTAGTCTCTCAGTCAGTCAGACTAGTCTCTCAGACAGTCAGACTAGTCTCTCAGACAGTCAGATTAGTCTCTCAGAGAGACGAATTTTTCAGCCAGTCAGACTAGTCTCTCAGACAGTCAGAATAGTCTCTCAGACAGTCAGACTAGTCTCTCAGTCAGTCAGACTAGTCTCTCAGCCAGTCAGACTAGTCTCTCAGACAGTCAGACTAGTCTCTCAGACAGTCAGGCTAGTCTCTCAGCCAGTCAGACTAGTCTCTCAGCCAGTCAGACTAGTCTCTCAGTTAGTCAGACTAGTCTCTCAGACAGTCAGACTAGTTTCTCAGACAGTCAGACTAGTCTCTCAGACAGTCAGACTAGTCTCTTAACCAGTCAGACTAGTTTCTCAGACAGTCAGACTAGTCTCTCAGACAGGTGAGTCTTTCAGCCAGTCAGACTAGTCTCTCAGCCAGTCAGACTAGTCTCTCAGCCAGTTAGACTAGTCTTCCAGCCAGTCAGACTAGTCTCTCAGCCATTCATACTAGTCTCTCAGACAGTCAGACTAGTTTCTCAGACAGTCAGACTAGTCTCTCAGACAGACAGACTAGTCTCTCAGACAGTCAGACTAGTCTCTCAGACAGTCAGACTAGTCTCTCAGTCAGACTAGTCTCTCAGCCAGTGAGACTAGTCTCTCAGACAGTCAGCCTAGTCTCTCAGACAGTCAGACTAGTCTCTCAGACAGTCAGACTAATTTCTCAGCCAGTCAGACTAGTCTCTCAGACAGTCAGACCAGTCTCTCAGACAGTCAGACTAGTCTCTCAGACAGTCAGACTAGTCTCTCAGACAGTCAGACTAGTCTCTCAGCCAGTCAGACTAGTCTCTCAGACAGTCAGACTAGTCTCTCAGACAGTGAGACTAGTCTCTCAGACAGTCAGATTAGTCTCCCAGACAGTCAGACCAGTCTCTCAGATAGTCAGACTAGTCTCTCAGACAGTCAGACTAGTCTCTCAGACAGTCAGACTAGTCTCTTAGCCAGTCAGACTAGTTTCTCAGACAGTCAGACTAGTCTCTCAGACAGGTGAGTCTTTCAGCCAGTCAGACTAGTCTCTCAGCCAGTCAGACTAGTCTCTCAGCCAGTTAGACTAGTCTTCCAGCCAGTCAGACTAGTCTCTCAGCCATTCATACTAGTCTCTCAGACAGTCAGACTAGTTTCTCAGACAGTCAGACTAGTCTCTCAGACAGACAGACTAGTCTCTCAGACAGTCAGACTAGTCTCTCAGACAGTCAGACTAGTCTCTCAGTCAGACTAGTCTCTCAGCCAGTGAGACTAGTCTCTCAGACAGTCAGACTAGTCTCTCAGACAGTCAGACTAGTCTCTCAGACAGTCAGACTAGTCTCTCAGACAGTCAGATTAGTCTCTCAGACAGTCAGACTAGTCTCTCAGACAGTCAGACTAGTCTCTCAGACAGTCAGACTAGTCTCACAGACAGTCAGCCTAGTCTCTCAGACAGACGAGTCTTTCAGCCAGTCAGACTAGTCTCTTAGACAGTCAGACTAGTCTCACAGACAGTCGGACTAGTCTCTCAGACAGACGAGTCTTTCAGCCAGTCAGACTAGTCTCTCAGACAGTCAGACTAGTCTCTCAGACAGTCAGACTAGTCTCTCAGACAGTCAGACTAGTTTCTCAGACAGACTAGTCTCTAGTCTCTCAGACAGTCAGACTACTAGTCTCTCAGACTAGAGTCAGTCAGACTAGTCTCTCAGACAGTTTCTCAGACAGACAGACTAGTCTCTCAGACAGTCAGACTAGTCTCTCAGACAGTCAGACTAGTCTCTCAGACAGTCAGACTAGTCTCTCAGACAGTGAGACTAGTCTCTCAGACAGTCAGATTAGTCTCCCAGACAGTCAGACCAGTCTCTCAGATAGTCAGACAGTCTCTCAGACAGTCAGACTAGTCTCTCAGACAGTCAGACTAGTCTCTTAGCCAGTCAGACTAGTTTCTCAGACAGTCAGACTAGTCTCTCAGACAGGTGAGTCTTTCAGCCAGTCAGACTAGTCTCTCTCAGACAGTCAGATAGACTAGTCTTCAGTCAGACAGTCAGCCATTCATACTAGTCTCTCAGACAGTCAGACTAGTCTCACAGACAGTCAGACTAGTCTCTCAGACAGTCAGACTAGTCTCTCAGACAGTCAGACTAGTCTCTCAGTCAGACTAGTCTCTCAGCCAGTGAGACTAGTCTCTCAGACAGTCAGACTAGTCTCTCAGACAGTCAGACTAGTCTCTCAGACAGTCAGACTAGTCTCTCAGACAGTCAGATTAGTCTCTCAGACAGTCAGACTAGTCTCTCAGACAGTCAGACTAATTTCTCAGCCAGTCGGACTAGTCTCTCAGACAGTCAGACCAGTCTCTCAGACAGTCAGACTAGTCTCTCAGACAGTCAGACTAGTCTCTCAGACAGTCAGACTAGTCTCTCAGCCAGTCAGATTAGTCTCTCAGACAGTCAGACCAGTCTCTCAGACAGTCAGACTAGTCTCTCAGACAGTCAGACTAGTCTCTCAGCCAGTCAGACTAGTCTCTCAGACAGTCAGACTAGTCTCACAGACAGTCAGCCTAGTCTCTCAGACAGACGAGTCTTTCAGCCAGTCAGACTAGTCTCTTAGACAGTCAGACTAGTCTCACAGACAGTCGGGCTAGTCTCTCAGACAGACGAGTCTTTCAGCCAGTCAGACTAGTCTCTCAGACAGTCAGACTAGTCTCTCAGACAGTCAGACTAGTCTCTCAGACAGTCAGACTAGTCTCACAGACAGTCAGACTAGTCTCTCAGACAGTCAGACTAGTCTCTCAGCCAGTCAGACTAGTCTCTCAGACAGTCAGACTAGTCTCACAGACAGTCAGCCTAGTCTCTCAGACAGACGAGTCTTTCAGCCAGTCAGACTAGTCTCTTAGACAGTCAGACTAGTCTCACAGACAGTCGGACTAGTCTCTCAGACAGACGAGTCTTTCAGCCAGTCAGACTAGTCTCTCAGACAGTCAGACTAGTCTCTCAGACAATCAGACTAGTCTCTCTACCAGTCAGACTAGTTTCTCAGACAGTCAGGCTAGTCTCTCAGACAGTCAGACTAGGCTCTCAGACAGTCAGACTAGTCTCTCAGACAGTCAGACTAGTCTCTCAGACAGTCAGTCTAGTCTCTCAGACAGACGAGTCTTTCAGCCAGTCAGACTAGTCTCTCAGTCAGTCAGACTATCCTCTCTAACAGTCAGACTAGTTTCTCAGACAGACAGACTAGTCTCTCAGACAGTCAGACTAGTCTCTCAGACAGTCAGACTAGTCTCTCAGGCAGTCAGACTAGTCTCTCAGCCAGTCAGACTAGTCTCTCAGACAGTCAACCTAGTTTCTCAGACAGTCAGACTAGTCTCTCAGACAGCCAAACTAGTCTCTCAGACAGTCAGACTAGTCTCTCAGACAGTCAGACTACTCTCTCAGACAGTCAGACTAGTCTCTCAGCCAGTCAGGCTAGTCTCTCAGACAGTCAGACTAGTTTCTCAGACAGTCAGACTAGTCTCTCAGACAGACGAGTCTTTCAGCCAGTCAGACTAGTCTCTCAGCCAGTCAGACTAGTCTCTCAGCCAGTCAGACTAGTCTCTCAGACAGTCAACCTAGTTTCTCAGACAGACTATTCTGTGAGACAGTCAGACTAGTCTCTCAGACAGTCAGACTAGTCTCTCAGACAGTCAGACTAGTCTCTCAGACAGACGAGTCGTTCAGCCAGTCAGTCTAGTCTCTCAACCAGTCAGACTAGTCTCTCAGCCAGTCAGACTAGTCTCTCAGACAGTCAACCTATTTTCTCAGACAGTCTGACTAGTCACTCAGACAGTCAGACTAGTCTCTCAGACAGTCAGACTAGTCTCTCAGACAGTCAGACTAGTCTCTCAGACAGTCAGACTAGTCTCTCAGCCAGTCAGACTAGTCTCTCAGCCAGTCAGACTAGTCTCTCAGACAGTCAGACTAGTCTCTCAGACAGTCAGACCAGTCTCTCAGCCAGTCAGACTAGTCTCTCAGACAGTCAGGCTAGTCTCTCAGCCAGTCAGACTAGTCTCTCAGCCAGTCAGACTAGTCTCTCAGACAGTCAGATTAGTTTCTCAGACAGTCAGACTAGTCTCTCAGACAGTCAGGCTAGTCTCTCAGTCAGACTAGTCTCTCAGACAGTCAGGCTAGTCTCTCAGCCAGTCAGACTAGTCTCTCTGCCAGTCAGACTAGTCTCTCAGACAGTCGGACTAGTCTCTCAGTCAGTCAGACTAGTCTCTCAGACAGTCAGACTAGTCTCTCAGAGAGTCAGACTAGTCTCTCAGACAGTCAGACTAGTCTCTCAGACAGTCAGACTAGTCTCTTAGCCAGTCAGACTAGTCTCTCAGCCAGTCAGACTAGTCTCACAGACAGTCAGGCTAGTCTCTCAGCCAGTCAGAC
The DNA here is from genome assembly GCF_038502225.1 of Cherax quadricarinatus. Classification (NCBI taxonomy): domain Eukaryota; kingdom Metazoa; phylum Arthropoda; class Malacostraca; order Decapoda; family Parastacidae; genus Cherax; species Cherax quadricarinatus. The sequence continues at coordinate 77,587,941 of NC_091296.1, forward strand.
TAGTCTCTCAGCCAGTCAGACTAGTCTCTCAGACAGTCACACTAGTCTCTCAGTAAGTCAGACTAGTCTCTCAGACAGTCAGACTAGTCTCTCAGACAGTCAGACTACTCTCTCAGACAGTCAGACTAGTCTCTCAGCCAGTCAGACTAGTCTCTCAGACAGCCAGACTAGTCTCTCAGGCAGTCAGACTAGTCTTTCAGACAGACGAGTCTTTCAGCTAGTCAGACTAGTCTCTCAGCCAGTCAGACTAGTCTCTCAGCCAGTCAGACTAGTCTCTCAGACAGTCAACCTAGTTTCTCAGACAGTCAGACTAGTCTCTCAGACAGTCAGACTAGTCTCTCAGACAGTCAGACTAGTCTCTCAGACAGTCAGACTAGTCTCTCAGACAGTCAGACTAGTCTCTCAGCCAGTCAAACTAGTCTCTCAGACAGTCAGACTAGTCTCTCAGACAGTCAGTCTAGTCTCTCAGACAGTCAGACTAGTCTCTCAGCCAGTCAGACTAGTCTCTCAGACAGTCAGACTAGTCTCTCAGCCAGTCAGACTAGTCTCTCAGTTAGTCAGACTAGTCTCTCAGTCAGTCAGACTAGTCTCTCAGCCAGTCAGACTAGTCTCGAAGCCAGTCAGACTAGTCTCTCAGACAGACGAGTCTTTCAGCCAGTCAGACTAGTCTCTCAGTCAGTCAGACTAGTCTCTCAGACAGTCAGACTAGTTTCTCAGACAGTCTGACTAGTCTCTCAGACAGTCAGACTAGTCTCTCAGACAGTCAGACTAGTCTCTCAGACTGTCAGACTAGTCTCTCAGACAGTCAGACTAGTCTCTCAGCCAGTCAGACTAGTCTCTGAGCCAGTCAGACCAGTCTCTCAGTCAGACTAGTCTCTCTGCCAGTCAGACTAGTCTCTCAGAGAGACAAGTCTTTCAGCCAGTCAGACTAGTCTCTCAGCCAGTCAGACTAGTCTCTGAGCCAGTCAGACCAGTCTCTCAGTCAGACTAGTCTCTCTGCCAGTCAGACTAGTCTCTCAGAGAGACAAGTCTTTCAGCCAGTCAGACTAGTTTCTCAGACAGTCAGACTAGTTTCTCAGACAGTCAGGCTAGTCTCTCAGACAGTCAGACTATTCTCTCAGACAGTCAGACTAGTCTCTCAGCCAGTCAGACTAGTCTCTCAGACAGTCAGACTAGTCTCTCAGACAATCAGACTAGTCTCTCTGCCAGTCAGACTAGTTTCTCAGACAGTCAGACTAGTTTCTCAGACAGTCAGACTAGGCTCTCAGACAGTCAGACTAGTCTCTCAGACAGTCAGACTAGTCTCTCAGACAGTCAGACTAGTCTCTCAGACAGTCAGTCTAGTCTCTCAGACAGATGAGTCTTTCAGCCAGTCAGACTAGTCTCTCAGTCAGTCAGACTAGTATCTCTAACAGTCAGACTAGTTTCTCAGACAGACAGACTAGTCTCTCAGACAGTCAGACTAGTCTCTCAGACAGTCAGACTAGTCTCTCAGCCAGTCAGACTAGTCTCTCAGCCAGTCAGACTAGTCTCTCAGACAGTCAACCTAGTTTCTCAGACAGTCAGACTAGTCTCTCAGACAGCCAGACTAGTCTCTCAGACAGTCAGACTAGTCTCTCAGACAGTCAGACTAGTCTCTCAGACAGTCAGACTAGTCTCTCAGCCAGTCAGACTAGTCTCGATGCCAGTCAGACTAGTCTCTCAGTCAGTCAGACTAGTCTCTCAGACAGTCAGACTAGTTTCTCAGACAGTCAGACTAGTCTCTCAGACAGTCAGACTAGTCTCTCAGACAGTCAGACTAGTCTCTCAGACAGTCAGACTAGTCTCTCAGCCAGTCAGACTAGTCTCTCAGCCAGTCAGCCCAGTCTCTGAGACAGTCAGGCTAGTCTCTCAGCCAGTCAGACTACTCTCTCAGACAGACAAGTCTTTCAGCCAGTCAGACTAGTCTCTCAGTCAGTCAGACTAGTCTCTCAGACAGTCAGACTAGTTTCTCAGACAGTCAGACTAGTTTCTCAGACAGTCAGACTATTCTCTCAGACAGTCAGACTAGTCTCTCAGTTAGTCAGACTAGTCTCTCAGACAGTCAGACTAGTTTCTCAGACAGTCAGACTAGTCTCTCAGACAGTCAGACTAGTCTGTCAGACAGTCAGACTAGTCTCTCAGCCAGTCAGACTAATATCTCAGACAGTCAGACTAGCCTCTCAGCCAGTCAGACTAGTCTCTCAGACAGTCAGACTAGTCTCTCAGACAGACGAGTCTTTCAGCCAGTCAGTCTAGTCTCTCAGCCAGTCAGACTAGTCTCTCTGCCAGTCAGGCTAGTCTCTCAGACAGTCAACCTAGTTTCTCAGACAGTCAGACTAGTCTCTCAGACAGTCAGACTAGCCTCTCAGCCAGTCAGACTAGTCTCTCAGACAGTCAGACTAGCCTCTCAGCCAGTCAGACTAGTCTCTCAGCCAGTCAGACTAGTCTCTCAGATAGTCAGGCTAGTCTCTCAGCCAGTCAGACTAGTCTCTCAGCCAGTCAGACTAGTCTCTTAGCCAGTCAGACTAGTCTCTCAGCCAGTCAGACTAGTCTCTCAGACAGTCAGATTAGTTTCTCAGTCAGACTAGTCTCTCAGACAGTCATGCTAGTCTCTCAGACTGTCAGACTAGTCTCTCAGACAATCAGACTAGTCTCTCTGCCAGTCAGACTAGTCTCTCAGACAGTCAGACTAGTCTCTCAGTCAGTCAGATTAGTCTCTCAGATAGTCAGACTAGTCTCGCAGACAGTCAGACTAGTCTCTCAGACAGTCAGACTAGTCTCTCAGACAGTCAGACTAGTCTCTTAGCCAGTCAGACTAGTCTCTCAGCCAGTCAGACTAGTCTCACAGACAGTCAGGCTAGTCTCAGCCAGTCAGACTAGTCTCTCAGCCAGTCAGACTAGTCTCTCAGACAGTCAGACTAGTTTCTCAGTCAGTCAGACTAGTCTCTCAGCCAGTCAGACTAGTCTCTCAGACAGTCAGACTAGTTTCTCAGTCAGTCAGACTAGTCTCTCAGACAGTCAGACTAGTCTCTCAGTTAGTCAGACTAGTCTCTCAGACAGTCAGACTAGTTTCTCAGTCAGACTAGTTTCTCAGACATTCAGACTAGTCTCTCACACAGTCAGACTAGTCTCTCAGACAGTCAGACTAGTCTCTCAGACTAGTCTTTCATCCAGTCAGACTAGTCTCTCAGCCAGTCAGACTAGTCTCTCAGCCATTCATACTAGTCTCTCAGTTAGTCAGACTAGTCTCTCAGACAGTCAGACTAGTCTTTCAGCCAGTCAGACTAGTCTCTCAGACAGTCAGACTAGTCTCTCAGGCAGATGAGTCTTTCAGCCAGTCAGACTAGTCTCTCAGCCAGTCAGACTAGTCTCTCAGCCAGTTAGACTAGTCTCTCAGCCAGTCAGACTAGTCTCTCAGACAGTCAGACTAGTCTCTCAGACTAGTCTTTCATCCAGTCAGACTAGTCTCTCAGCCAGTCAGACTAGTCTCTCAGCCATTCATACTAGTCTCTCAGACAGTCAGACTAGTTTCTCAGACAGTCAGACTAGTCTCTCAGACAGTCAGACTAGTCTCTCAGACAGTCAGACTAGTCTCTCAGACAGTCAGACTAGTCTCTCAGACAGTCAGACTAGTCTCTCAGACAGTCAGACTAGTCTCTCAGACAGTCAGACTAGTCTCTCAGACAGTCAGACAAGTCTCTCAGACGGTCAGATTAGTCTCTCAGACAGTCAGACTAGTCTCTCAGACAGTCAGACTAGTTTCTCAGCCAGTCAGACTAGTCTCTCAGACAGTCAGACCAGTCTCTCAGACAGTCAGAGTAGTCTCTCAGACAGTCAGACTAGTCTCTCAGACAGTCAGACTAGTCTCTCAGCCAGTCAGACTAGTCTCTCAGACAGTCAGGCTAGTCTCTCAGACAGTGAGACTAGTCTCTCAGACAGTCAGACTAGTCTCTCAGACAGTCAGACTAGTCTCTCAGACAGTCAGATTAGTCTGTCAGACAGTCAGACTAGTCTCTCAGACAGTCAGACTAGTCTCACGGACAGTCAGACTAGTCTCTCAGACAGTCAGACTAGTCTCTCAGACAGTCAGACTAGTCTCTCAGCCAGTCAGACTAGTCTCTTAGCCAGTCAGACTAGTCTCTCAGCCATTCAGACTAGTCTCTCAGACAGTCAGATTAGTTTCTCAGTCAGACTAGTCTCTCAGACAGTCAGGCTAGTCTCTCAGACAGTCAGACTAGTCTCTCAGACAATCAGACTAGTCTCTCTGCCAGTCAGACTAGTCTCTCAGACAGTCAGACTAGTCTCTCAGTCAGTCAGATTAGTCTCTCAGATAGTCAGACTAGTCTCGCTGACAGTCAGACTAGTCTCTCAGACAGTCAGACTAGTCTCTCAGACAGTCAGACTAGTCTTTTAGCCAGTCAGACTAGTCTCTCAGCCAGTCAGACTAGTCTCACAGACAGTCAGGATAGTCTCAGCCAGTCAGACTAGTCTCTCAGCCAGTCAGACTAGTCTCTCAGACAGTCAGACTAGTTTCTCAGTCAGTCAGACTAGTCTCTCAGCCAGTCAGACTAGTCTCTCAGACAGTCAGACTAGTTTCTCAGTCAGTCAGACTAGTCTCTCAGACAGTCAGACTAGTCTCTCAGTTAGTCAGACTAGTCTCTCAGACAGTCAGACTAGTTTCTCAGTCAGACTAGTCTCTCAGACATTCAGACTAGTCTCTCACACAGTCAGACTAGTCTCTCAGACAGTCAGAGTAGTCTCTCAGACTAGTCTTTCATCCAGTCAGACTAGTCTCTCAGCCAGTCAGACTAGTCTCTCAGCCATTCATACTAGTCTCTCAGTTAGTCAGACTAGTCTCTCAGACAGTCAGACAAGTCTTTCAGCCAGTCAGACTAGTCTCTCAGACAGTCAGACTAGTCTCTCAGGCAGATGAGTCTTTCAGCCAGTCAGACTAGTCTCTCAGCCAGTCAGACTAGTCTCTCAGCCAGTTAGACTAGTCTCTCAGCCAGTCAGACTAGTCTCTCAGACAGTCAGACTAGTCTCTCAGACTAGTCTTTCATCCAGTCAGACTAGTCTCTCAGCCAGTCAGACTAGTCTCTCAGCCATTCATACTAGTCTCTCAGACAGTCAGACTAGTTTCTCAGACAGTCAGACTAGTCTCTCAGACAGTCAGACTAGTCTCTCAGACAGTCAGACTAGTGTCTCAGACAGTCAGACTAATCTCTCAGTCAGACTAGTCTCTCAGCCAGTCAGACTAGTCTCTCAGACAGTCAGACTAGTCTCTCAGACAGTCAGACTAGTCTCTCAGACAGTCAGACAAGTCTCTCAGACGGTCAGATTAGTCTCTCAGACAGTCAGACTAGTCTCTCAGTCAGACTAGTTTCTCAGCCAGTCAGACTAGTCTCTCAGACAGTCAGATCAGTCTCTCAGACAGTCAGAGTAGTCTCTCAGACAGTCAGACTAGTCTCTCAGACAGTCAGACTAGTCTCTCAGCCAGTCAGACTAGTCTCTCAGACAGTCAGGCTAGTCTCACATACAGTGAGACTAGTCTCTCAGACAGTCAGACTAGTCTCTCAGACAGTCAGACTAGTCTCTCAGACAGTCAGATTAGTCTGTCAGACAGTCAGACTAGTCTCTCAGACAGTCAGACTAGTCTCACGGACAGTCAGACTAGTCTCTCAGACAGTCAGACTAGTCTCTCAGACAGTCAGACTAGTCTCTCAGACAGTCAGACTAGTCTCACAGACAGTCACTGATGAGTGTACAACATTCAATTATAGCTTCAATTATAGATTTAATTATAGCTTCAACCATAGCTAAATTATAGATTCATAGTTTCAGTTATAGGTTTAATTATAGATTCAATTATAGCTTCAATTAAAGATTCAATTAGTTTCAATTATAGCTTCAATTATAGACTTAATTATGGCTTTAATTATAGATTCAATTATTGCTTCAATTATAGATATAATTATAGATTCAATTATAGAGTTAATCAAAGCTTTAGTAATAGATTTAATTATAGCTTCAATTATAGATTTAATTATAGCTTCAGTTACAGCTAGTTTTCCAGTGTTACATTTTTGTTTACTGTGTGCGAGTACTGACCTGGTCGAGCTAATAGGAGGGTTGAGCACCAGCTCATGGGCCAGCCCTTGTTCACAGGCCATGACACAGGATGTGGGAGTTGAGCGCTAGCTCCTGGGCTGGGAACCAAGAGTACAGGAGAGTGAAAGAGGAGAGTCAGTTAGGATATCGTCTTTAAAGGTTGAATGAAGCATTCAATATTGAAGAAGGTGCTTATGTCATTCACGGTCCACCAGGGATACCTGAGGGGTATACCTGCCAGGGATATATGAGAGGCATACCTCTTAGGTATACTTAAGAGGTATACCTAAGAGGTATATCTGAGAGGGATATCCGTCAGGGATACTCCAGGCCGATACCCGAAAGGGATACCTGCCAGATACATGAGAGAGATACCTGAGAGGCATACCTGGGAGGGATACTCAAGGGGGATACCTAGGAGGGATATCTGTGAGGGACACCCGAGGGGGAATCTGAGAAGGATGCCTGCTAAAGGTAACTGAGAGGGATACCTGCCAGAAGTAACTGAGACGGATACCCACCAGAGATAACAAGGGATACCTGCCAGAACTGATATGGATACCTACCAGAGATAACAGAGAGGGTATTACGCAGGGTTCTGCACTGTCGCATACTGATGTATTGTGAACAAACGCGCCATAATTTTAGAAAAACTGTTATCAATTTATGGCACTTCTAGGAAGTTATATTACTGAGTGAGTGTGGGTGAGTGTGGGTGAGTGTGGGTGAGTGTGGGTGAGTGTGGGTGAGTGTGGGTGAGTGTGGGTGAGTGTGGGTGAGTGTGGGTGAGTGTGGGTGAGTGTGGGTGTGTGTGGGTGAGTGTGGGTGAGTGTGGGGGTGTGGGTGACTGTCGGTGTGGGTGAGTGTGGGAGAGTGTGGGAGTGGGTGAGTGTGGGTTCGGGTGTGGTGGGTGTGGGTGAGTGTGGGTGTGGGTGAGTGTGGGTGTGGGTGAGTGTGGGAATGGTTGAGTGTGGGTGTGGGAGTGGGTGAGTGTTGGTGTGGGTGAGTGTGGGTGAGTGTGGGTGAGTGTGAGTGCAAGTGTGGGTGAGTGTGGGGGTGTGGGTGAGTGTGGGTGAGTGTGGGTGAGTGCTAGTGTGGGTGAGTGTGTGGATGAGAGTGCATGAGTGTGAGTTAGTGTGGGTGTCAGTGTGGGTGTGTGTTAGTGTGGGTAAGGGTGGGTCAGTGTGAGTGTGGGTGTGGGTGAGTGGCGTGTGGGTGTGGGTGAGTGTGAGTGTGGGTGTGGGTGTGGGTGAGTGTGGGGGTGTGGGTGAGTGTGGGGGTGTGGGTGAGTGTGGGTGAGTGTGGGTGGGTGTGGGTGAGTGTGGGTGAGTGTGGGTGAGTGTGGGTGAGTGTGGGTGAGTGTGGGTGGTGTGGGTGAGTGTGGGTGAGTGTTGGGGTGTGGGTGAGTGTGGGTGAGTGTGGGTGGTGTGGGTGTGTGTGGGTGAGTGTGGGTGTGTGTGTGGGTGAGTGTGGGTGTGGGTTTGGCGGGTGTGGGTGAGTGTGGGTGAGGGTGATTGTGGGTGTGGGTGTGAGTGTGGGTGAGTGTGAGTGAGTGTGGGTGAGTGTGGGTGAGTGTGGGTGAGTGTGGGTGAGTGTGGGTGAGTGTGGGTGAGTGTGGGTGAGTGTGGGTGAGTGTGGGTGAGTGTGGGTGAGTGTGGGTGAGTGTGGGTGAGTGTGGGTTGTGGGTGAGTGTGGGTGAGTGTGGGTGAGTGTGGGTGAGTGTGGGTGAGTGTGGTGTGAGTGTGGGTGAGTGTGGTGTGTGAGTGTGGGTGAGTGTATGTGGGTGAGTGTATGTGGGTGTGTGTAGGTGAGTGTGGGTGTGGGTGAGTGTATGTGGGTGTGTGTAGGTGAGTGTGAGTGTGGGTGAGTGTATGTGGGTGTGTGTAGGTGAGTGTGAGTGTGGGTGAGTGTATGTGGGTGTGTGTAGGTGAGTGTGAGTGTGGGTGAGTGTATGTGGGTGTGTGTAGGTGAGTGTGAGTGTGAGTGTGGGTGAGTGTATGTGGGTGTGTGTAGGTGAGTGTGGGTGAGTGTATGTGGGTGTGTGTAGGTGAGTGTGAGTGTGGGTGAGTGTGGGTGAGTGTGGGTGAGTGTGGGTGAGTGTGGGTGAGTGTGGGTGAGTGTGGGTGAGTGTGGGTGAGTGTGGGGGGTGAGTGTGGGTGAGTGTGGGTGAGTGTGGGTGAGTGTGGGTGTGTGTGTGTGTGGTGTGGGTGAGTGTGGGTGAGTGTGAGTGAGTGTGGGTGAGTGTGAGTGAGTGTGGGTGAGTGTGGGTGAGTGTGGGTGTGGTGTGGGTGAGTGTGGTTGAGTGTGGGTGAGTGTGGGTGAGTGTGGGTGAGTGTGGGTGAGTGTGGGTGAGTGTGGGTGAGTGTGGGTGAGTGTGGGTGAGTGTGTGGGTGAGTGTGGGTGAGTGTGGGTGAGTGTGGGTGAGTGTGGTGTGAGTGTGGGTGAGTGTGGGTGAGTGTGGGTGAGTGTGGGTGAGTGTGGTGTGAGTGTGGGTGAGTGTGGGTGAGTGTGGGTGAGTGTGGGTGAGTGTGGGTGAGTGTGGGTGAGTGTGGGTGGTGTGAGTGTGGGTGAGTGTGGGTGAGTGTGGGTGAGTGTGGGTGAGTCTGGGTGAAGTGTGGGTGAGTGTGGGTGAGTGTGGTGAGTGTGGGTGAGTGTGGGTGAGTGTGGGTGAGTGGTGAGTGTGGGTGAGTGTGGGTGAGTGTGGGTGAGTGTGGGTGAGTGTGGGTGAGTGTGGGGGTGTGAGTGTGGGTGAGTGTGGGTGAGTGTGGGTGAGTGTGGGTGAGTGTGGGTGAGTGTGGGTGAGTGTGGGTGAGTGTGGGTGAGTGTGGGTGAGTGTGGGTGAGTGTGGGTGAGTGTGGGTGAGTGTGGGTGAGTGTGGGTGAGTGTGAGTGAGTGTGGGTGAGTGTGGGTGTGTGTGGGTGAGTGTGGGTGAGTGTGGGTGTGGGTGTGTGTGGGTGTGGGTGAGTGTGGGTTTGGGTGAGTGTTGGTGTGGGTGTTGGTGAGTGTGAGAGAGTGTGGGCGAGGGTGATTGTGGGTGTGGGTGTGAGTGTGGGTGAGTGTGAGTGTGAGTGTGAGTGAGTGTGGGTGTCAGTTTGGGTGTGTGTTGGTGTGGGTAAGTGTGGGTGAGTGTGGGTGTGGGTGAGTGTATGTGGGTGTGTGTAGGTGAGTGTGGGTGTGGGTGAGTGTATGTGGGTGTGTGTAGGTGAGTGTGGGTGAGTGTATGTGGGTGTGTGTAGGTGAGTGTGAGTGTGGGTGAGTGTATGTGGGTGTGTGTAGGTGAGTGTGAGTGTGGGTGAGTGTATGTGGGTGTGTGTAGGTGAGTGTGGGTGTGGGTGAGTGTATGTGGGTGTGTGTAGGTGAGTGTGAGTGTGGGTGAGTGTAGGTGAGTGTGGGTGAGTGTTGGTGAGTGTTGGTGAGTGTGGGTGAGTGTGGGTGAGTGTTGGGGAGTGTTGGTGAGTGTGGGTGAGTGTGGGTGAGTGTGGGTGAGTGTTGGTGAGTGTTGGTGAGTGTGGATGAGTGTGGGTGAGTGTGGGTGAGTGTGTGAGTGTGGGTGAGTGTGGGTGAGTGTGGGTGAGTTTGGGTGAGTGTGGGTGAGTGTGGGTGAGTGTGGGTGAGTGTGGGTGAGTGTGGGTGAGTGTGGGTGAGTGTGGGTGAGTGTGGGTGAGTGTGGGTGAGTGTGGGTGAGTGTGAGTGAGTGTGGGTGAGTGTGGGTGAGTGTGGGTGAGTGTGGGTGAGTGTGGGTGAGTGTGGGTGAGTGTGGGTGAGTGTGGGTGAGTGTGGGTGAGTGTGGGTGAGTGTGGGTGAGTGTGGGTGAGTGTGGGTGAGTGTGGGTGTAATATGGGCCTGTCTGTAATATGGGCCTGGCTCTAATATGGGCCTGGCTCTAATATGGGCCTGGCTGTAATATGGGCCTGGCTGTAATATGGGCCTGGCTGTAATATGGGCCTGTCTGTAATATGGGCCTGGCTCTAATATGGGCCTGGCTCTAATATGGGCCTGGCTGTAATATGGGCCTGGCTGTAATATGGGCCTGGCTGTAATATGGGCCTGGCTCTAATATGGGCCTGGCTGTAATATGGGCCTGGCTGTAATATGGGCCTGGCTGTAATATGGGCCTGGCTGTAATATGGGCCTGGCTGTAATATGGGCCTGGCTGTAATATGGGCCTGGCTGTAATATGGGCCTGGCTGTAATATGGGCCTGGCTGTAATATGGGCCTGGCTGTAATATGGGCCTGGCTGTAATATGGGCCTGGCTGTAATATGGGCCTGGCTCTAATATGGGCCTGGCTGTAATATGGGCCTGTCTGTAATATGGGCCTGGCTCTAATATGGGCCTGGCTCTAATATGGGCCTGGCTGTAATATGGGCCTGGCTGTAATATGGGCCTGGCTGTAATATGGGCCTGGCTGTAATATGGGCCTGGCTGTAATATGGGCCTGGCTGTAATATGGGCCTGGCTGTAATATGGGCCTGGCTGTAATATGGGCCTGGCTGTAATATGGGCCTGGCTGTAATATGGGCCTGGCTGTAATATGGGCCTGGCTGTAATATGGGCCTGGCTGTAATATGGGCCTGGCTGTAATATGGGCCTGGCTGTAATATGGGCCTGGCTGTAATATGGGCCTGGCTGTAATATGGGCCTGGCTGTAATATGGGCCTGGCTGTAATATGGGCCTGGCTGTAATATGGGCCTGGCTGTAATATGGGCCTGGCTGTAATATGGGCCTGGCTGTAATATGGGCCTGGCTCTAATATGGGCCTGGCTCTAATATGGGCCTGGCTGTAATATGGGCCTGGCTGTAATATGGGCCTGGCTGTAATATGGGCCTGGCTGTAATATGGGCCTGGCTGTAATATGGGCCTGGCTCTTATGATGGCCGGTGAACTTGGGCGAGAAGAGTGAAATAGCGAGATATTTCCTAAGAGGCTAGGAAAGTAGGAGTTAATTAATGGTGCCAACTGTGACCTAGCACCATATTTATTTGCGATTTTGTTTTCTCCGTCGTTGTAGCCTGGCGGCAGCATAGTGCATTATTTGTTTAGGTGAAAGTATTGAAGGACGGTTAAGTGTGTTCTGTATTGTGTTTGGATATATATTAGTAGTGAATTTGCCTCTTCTTCCTGATAATCACACGTACAGTTGTGAACGCTGGTTTAGCGCTTTTTTGAATTTATAAAGTAGCCCCTGGGGGGGGGTTATTTTCTATTATTTTGTATATGTATTTCCCAAGACATAGGTTTTTATCCCCCTAGCTTCCAAATATTTGCATAACAGAGGTATACCTGTGGGGGATACCTACCAGGGATATCTGAGGGAATTCCTGAGTGGGATACCTGTGGGGGATAACAGCCACGGACATTTATGAAGGATAACAAAAAAAGGCACAATACCGTGACTGGAACGATACACAAATAACCCGCACATAGAAGTGAGGAACTTACGACGACGTTTCGGTCCGACTTAAACCATTTACAAAGTCACGGTGTGACTGTAAATGGTCCAAGTCGGACCGAAACGCCGTCGTAAGCTCCTCTCTTCCATGTGCAGGTTATTTGTTTATCAAGGATATCTATGATATCAACCAATTAGTTTGTCAGTACAGGTGTGTGTGTGTTTGTGTGTGTGTGTGTGTGAGTTTGTGTGTGTGTGTGTGTGTGTGAGTTTGTGTGTGTGTGTGTGTGTGTGTTTGTGTGTGTGTGTGTGTGTTTGTGTGTGTGTGTGTGTATGAAAGAGAAAGTATTAAACAGGCACACACACACACACGCACACACACACACACACACACACACACACACACACACACACACGTGGCGAGGTGTCAGAGTGGGCACCTGTGACTAGCGGGGTCCCACAGGGGTCAGTCCTAGGACCAGTGCTGTTTCTGGTATTTGTGAATGACATGACGGAAGGAATTGACTCCGGAGTGTCCCTGTTTGCAGATGACGTGAAGTTGATGAGAAGAATTCATTCGATCGAAGACCAGGCAGAACTACAAAAGGATCAGGACAGGCTGCAGACCTGGTCCAGCAGTTGGCTCCTGGAGTTCAACCCCACCAAGTGCAAAGTCATGAAGATTGGGGAAGGGCAAAGAAGACCGCAGACGGAATACAATTTAGGGGGCCAGAGACTACAAACCTCACTCAAGATAAAGGATCTTGGGGTGAGTATAACACCAGACACATCTCCTGAAGCGCACATCAACCAAGACGACCCTGCAGTACAGGAGAGATAGGGGGCACATGATAACGACCTATAAAATACTGAGAGGAATTGACAAGGTGGACAAAGACGAGATGTTACAGAGATGGGACACTGCAACAAGGAGACAGCTGGAAGTTGAAGACACAGATGAATCATAAAGATGTTAGGAAGTATTTCTTCAGTCACAGAGTAGTCAGGAAGTGGAATAGTTTGGGAAGCGATGTAGTGGAGGCAGGAACCATACATAGCTTTAAGCAGAGGTATGATAAAACTCATGGTTCAGGGAGAGTGACCCAGTAACTACCAGTGAAGAGAAGGGCCAGGAGCTATGACTCGACCCCTGCAACCACAACTAGGTGACTACAACTAGGTGAGTAGTTTGGAACCCACACCTGGTCAAACACGTCAGGAAATTAGAGAAAGTGCAAAGGTTTGCAACAAGGCTAATTCCAGAGCTAAGGGGAATGTCCTACGAAGAAATGTTAAAGGAAATCTGCCTGACGACACTGGATGACAGGAGGTCTTAGGGGAGACTTGATAGCGACGTACAAAATAGTGCGAGGAATTGACAAGGTGGATAGAGACAGGATGTTCCAGCAACAAGGGGCCACAACTGGAAGTTGAAGACTCAGATGAGTCAAAGAGATGTTAGGAAGTATTTCTTTAGTCATAGAGTTGTCAGGAAGTGGAATAGTCTGGCAAGTAGTGTAGTGAAGGCAGGAACCATACATAGTTTTAAAACGAGGAATGAGTTTTAAGACGAGGTATATATATGAGAGAGAGAGAGAGAGAGAGAGAGAGAGAGAGAGAGAGAGAGAGAGAGAGAGAGAGAGAGAGAGACAGACAGACAGACAGACAGACAGACAGACAGGAAGAGATGGCTCCAACTTCATCCTGTTCTCTACTTGTATGCATCATAACAATAAAAATGCTTTCAATTGAGCTGATGTAGGTAACAGCTTGTCAATAAAGTAAGGAATCCGTAACTTGTCAATAGCTTGTCAATTAAGTTAGAGATCCTTAACCTAACCTTGTCAATCCCTGTGTAAGAGAGAGAGAGAGAGAGAGAGAGAGAGAGAGAGAGAGAGAGAGAGAGAGAGAGAGAGAGAGAGAGAGAGAGAGAGAGAGAGAGAGAGAGAGAGAGAGAGAGGCAAAGAATCACTGACGGTGTTTCAACAAGGAAAGAAGTTATTACAGCAACTTTGCTGCAGCAGCTGCTTAATTATCATATAAATTACCATACAAATTATCATATAAATTATTCAGTCTGCCTGGAACTTCCGATGGATTATTTTGAACTTCAGTGAAGAAGTTAGAAAATATTGATTATTAGAGACGTTTTAAGAATGATGGAAGGTTTAAGTAACATAGACCGTACCCCCCTAGAAGACCGTACCTTTCTAAAAGACCGTCAAATTTCCCCTAGAAGACCGTACTTTCTAGAAGACTGTAAATTTCCCCTAGAAGACCGTACTTCTAGAAGACCGTAAAAATTTCCCCTAGAAGACCTGTACTTCTAGAAGACCGTACCTTCTAGAAGACCGTACTTCTAGAAGAGCGTAAAAATTTCTAGAAGACCGTAAAATTTCCTTAGAAGACCTGTACTTTCTAGAAGACTGTAATTTCCCCTAAAAGAAAAGACTGTCAAAACTTTCTAGAAGACCGTACTTTCTAGAAGACCGTAAATTTCCCCTAGAAGACCGTACCCCTAGAAGAGCGTACCTTTCTAGAAGACTGTACCCCCTAGAAGACTCGTACTCTAGAAGACCGTAACCTAGAAGACTGTATTTCCCCTAGAAGACCTGTATTTCCCCCTAGAAGACGTACCTTTCTAGAAGACCTGTATTTCCCCCTAGAAGACCTGTACCCCATTTCTAGAACACTCAGTACTTCCCCTAGAAGACTGTATTTCCCCTAGAAGACTGTACCCCCTCAGAAGACTGTACCTCTAGAAGACGTATTTCCCCTAGAAGACCGTACCCCTTCAGAAGACCTGTATCCCCTAGAAGACTGTACTTCTAGAAGACCTGTACTCCCCTAGAAGACTGTATTTCCCCTAGAAGACTGTACCCCTTCTAGAAGACTGTACTTCTAGAAGACTGTACCTTTCCCCTAGAAGACTGTAATTTCCCCTAGAAGACCTGTACCCCCTAGAAGACGTACTTTCCCCTAGAAGACTGTACTTCTAGAAGACTGTAAAATTTCTAGAAGACCTGTATTTCCCCTAGAAGACCTGTACCCTCAGAAGACTGTAAAATTTCTAGAAGACCGTAAAAATTTCCTAGAAGACTGTACTAGAAGACCGTATCCCCACCTAGAAGACCATACCCCTAGAAGACCTGTATCCCCTAGAAGACCGTATCCCTAGAAGACCTGCACTTTCTAGAAGACCTGTATCCCCTAGAAGACTGCATTTCCCCCTAGAAGACCTGTATCCCCTCAGAAGACTGTACCCCTAGAAGACCTGTAATTTCCCCTAGAAGACTGTATTTCCCCTAGAAGACCGTACCTTTCTAGAAGAACGTACCCCTAGAAGACTGTACCCCTCTAGAACATTTCTAGAAGACTACCCCTAGAAGACCGTACCCCTAGAAGACTGTAATTTCCCCTAGAAGACCGTAACCTTTCTAGAAGACCTGACCATTTCCCCTAGAAGACCGTACCACCCCTAGAAGACGTACTTTCTAGAAGACTGTATTTCCCCTAGAAGACCTACCCCCTAGAAGACCAAAATTTCTAGAAGACTGTAATTTCCTAGAAGACCTGTACTCTCAGAAGACCGTACCCTTCCTAGAAGACTGTACCCCTCAGAAGACCGTACCCCTAAGAAGACCTGCACTCCCCTAGAAGACTGTAATTTCTAGAAGACCGTACTACCCTAGAAGACCGTACCCCTAGAAGACAAAATTTACTCAGAAGACCGTAAATTTCTAGAAGACCTGTATTCTCAGAAGACGTAAAATTCTAGAAGACTGTAATTTCTAGAAGACCTGTACTTCCCCTAGAAGACTCAATTTCTAGAAGACTAAAAACCCCTAGAAGACGTACCCCTTCAGAAGACTGCAACTAAGACTGTACCTTCTAGAAGACTGTATTTCAAGAAGACCGTATTTCTAGAAGACTGTACTTCTAGAAGACGTACCCCAAGAAGACGAAAATTTCTAGAAGACTGTAGCCCCTAGAAGACTGTACTTCTAGAAGACTGTACCATTCTAGAAGACGTACCCCTAGAAGACCAAAATTTCTAGAAGACCATTCTAGAAGACCGTAATTTCTAGAAGACCTGTAAATTTCTAGAAGACTGTACTCTAGAAGACCGTACCCCTAGAAGACTGTACCCCTTAGAAGACTGTACCGCTAGAAGAAATTCCCTAGAAGACCAGACCTAGAAGACTGTACTAGAAGACCGTAAAATTCTTCTAGAAGACCGTAAACTTCCCTAGAAGACCGTACCCCTAGAAGACCGTACCCTAGAAGACTGTAACCCCTAGAAGACTGTATTTCAGAAGAGTACCTTTCTAGAAGACTTCAAACTAGAAGACTGTACTTTAGAAGACCGTAAAAATTTCTAGAAGACCGTATTTCCCCTAGAAGACTGTAAAATTTCTAGAAGACGGTACCCCTAGTAAGACCGTTTCCCCTAGAAGACCTGTACCTCCCCCTAGAAGACGTACTTCTAGAAGACCTGTACTTTCTAGAAGACAAAAATTTCTAGAAGACCGTACTTTCTAGAAGACGTACCCCTAGAAGACTGTAATTTCTAGAAGACTGTATTTCTAGAAGACGTACCCCCTAGAAGACTGTAAATTTCTAGAAGACTGTACCCCTAGAAGACTATTCTAGAAGACCTGTAAAATTTCTAGAAGACTCTGTACTTTCTAGAAGACCAAAATTTCCCTAGAAGACTGTACTTTCAGAAGACTGGATTTCTAGAAGACTGTAACCCCTAGAAGACTGTACTCCCTAGAAGACTGTATCCCCTAGAAGACTGTATCCCTAGAAGACCTGTACCCCTAGAAGACCTGTATCTCAGAAGATGATTTCTAGAGGCCATCCCCTACAAGAACATTTCGTACCCCGAAGACCGTACCCCTCCCCCAGAAGACCGTACCTCCCTAGAAGACCGTAAATTTCCTAGAAGATCCGTACCTCCTAGAAGACTGTATTCTAGAAGACCAAATACCCTTAGAAGACTGCAATTTCTAGAAGACGCCAAAATCCTAGAAGACCGTACCCCTAGAAGACTGTACTCCCAATGAGGAAGACTAGAAGACCGTACTTTCCCTAGAAGACCTGTATTTCCCCTAGAAGACCGTAAACCCTAGAAGACTGTATCCCCTAGAAGACCTGCAAAATTTCTAGAAGATGTAAACCCCTAGAAGACCTGTACTTCAGAAGACTGTGTACCCCTAGAAGACTGCACCCCTAGAAGACCTGTACCTTTCCCCTAGAAGACTGTACTCTAGAAGACTGTACCCCCTCCCAGAAGACCGTACCCCTCCCCAGAAGACTCAAAATTTCTAGAAGACTGTACTTCTAGAAGACTGCATTTCCTAGAAGACCTGTATTTCTAGAAGACGTACCTTTCTAGAAGACTGTACCCCCTAGAAGACTGTACTTCTAGAAGACGTAACTAGAAGACCAAAAATTTCTAGAAGACCGTATCTAGAAGACCGAAATTTCCCCTAGAAGACCGTACTCCCTAGAAGACTGCAATTTCTAGAAGACCGTACCCCTTTCAGAAGATCCGTATTTCCCCTAGAAGACTCATTTCTAGAAGGACGCATTTCCCCTAGAAGACCGTACCCCTAGAAGACCGTAAAATTTCCCTAGAAGACGTAAACCCTAGAAGACTGTATCCCCTAGAAGACCTGTATTTCCCCTAGAAGATGGTACTTCAGAAGACTGTACCCTCAGAAGACCGTATTTCTAGAAGACCGTACTTCTAGAAGATGGTATTTCCCTAGAAGACTGTACTTAGAAGACTGTACTTTCAGAAGACAGTAATTTCCCCTAGAAGACCGTATCCCTAGAAGACCGTACCCCCTAGAAGACCTGTACCCCTAGAAGACTGTATTCTAGAAGACTGTATTTCTAGAAGACTGTACTTCTAGAAGACTGTACTTTCTAGAAGACTGTACCCCTAGAAGACCTGTATCCCTAGAAGACCTGTAAAAATTTCCCTAGAAGACCTGTACTTCTAGAAGACTGCAATTTCTAGAAGACGTACTCTAGAAGACCTGTACTTCCCCCTAGAAGACCGTACCCCTAGAAGAACGTGACCTAGAAGACAAAAATTTCTAGAAGACTGTACCCCTAGAGGACTGCATCTCTCCTAGAAGACCGTATCCCCTAGAAGACCGTACTCCCCTAGAAGACCTGTAAACTCCCTAGAAGACCGTATCTAGAAGATACAAATTTCTAGAAGATGGTAATTCCCCTAGAAGACCTGCAAATTTCTAGAAGACCGTAACCCCTAGAAGACTGTACTCCCCTAGAAGAACCGTAAAATTTCCCCCTAGAAGACTGTACTAGGAGGCAAAATTTCTAGAAGACTGTCAACTTCCCCCTAGAAGACCAAAATTTACCCCTAGAAGACCTGTAAACCCTAGAAGACCTGTACCCCTAGAAGACTGCAAATTTCCTAGAAGATGGTAAATACCCCCTAGAAGACTGTACCCCTAGAAGACCGTACCAAAAATTTCCCTAGAAGACTGCAATTCCCCTAGAAGATGGTATTTCTAGAAGACCTGTAAAATTTCCCCCTAGAAGACCGTACTCTAGAAGACGCAAAAATTTCCCCTAGAAGACTGTACACTCTAGAAGACAAAATTTACCCCTAGAAGACCGTAAAATTTCCCTAGAAGACTGTACTCTAGAAGACTGTACTAGAAGACTGTACCCCTAGAAGACCTGTATCCCCTAGAATACCGTACTCCCTACAAGACTGTACTCTAGAACACCTTCTAGAAGACTGTACCCCTTTCCAGAAGACCGTATTCTTGAAGACCTGTATTTCCCTAGAAGACTGTGACCCCTTTAGAAGACCGTGCATCTAGAAGACTGTACTCTAGAAGACCTGTACTAGAAGACTGTACCCCCTAGAAGACTGTACTTCCCTAGAAGACTGTATTCCCCTAGAAGACCGTACCCCTCTAGAAGACTATACTTCTAGAAGACTGTACCCCTAGAATACCGTACTTTCTAGAAGACCGTATTTCTAGAAGACCGTATCCTAGAAGACCTGTACTTTACTAGAGACGTACCCCACTGAAGACTGTACCCCCTAGGAGACTGAAAAACCTTCTAGAAGACCTGTAACCCTCAGGAGACCGTACCCCTAGAAGACCGTATTCTCCTAGAAGACCGTACCCCGCTAGGAGACCGTACCCCACTCGAAGACCGTACCCCCTTAGGAGACCGTACCCCCCAGAAGACCGTAACCCCCTAGGAGACCGTGAACCCTAGAAGACCGTACCCCCCTAGAAGACCGTACTCCCCTAGAAGACCGTACCCCCCCTAGAAGACCGTACCCCCCTAGAAGACCGTACCCCCTAGAAGACCGTACCCCCCTAGAAGACCGTACCCCCCCTAGAAGACCGTACCCCCGTAGAAGACCGTACCCCCTTAGGAGACCGTACCCCCCAGAAGACCGTACCCCCCTAGGAGACCGTACCCCCTAGAAGACCGTATCCCCCTAGAAGACCGTACCCCCCTAAAAGACCGTACCCCCCTAGAAGACCGTGCCCCCTAAAAGACCGTACCCCCCTAGAAGACCGTACCCCCCAAGAAGACCATACCCCCTAGAAGACCGTACCCCCTAGGAGGCCGTACCCTCCTAGAAGACCGTATCCCCCTAGAAGACCGTACCCCCCTAGAAGACCGTACCCCCCTAGAAGACCGTACCCCCTAGAAGACCGTACCCCCCCTAGAAGACCGTACCCCCCTAGAAGACCGTACCCCCCTAGAAGACCGTACCCCCCTAGAAGACCGTACCCCCTAGAAGACCGTACCTCCTTAGGAGACCATACCCCCCTAGAAGACCGTACCCCCTAGAAGACCGTACCCCCCTAGAAGACCGTACCCCCCTAGAAGACCGTACCCCCCCTAGAAGACCGTACCCCCTAGAAGACCGTACCCCCTAGAAGACCGTACCCCTCCTAGAAGTCCGTATCCCCCTAGAAGACCGTACCCCCCCTTGAAGACCGTACCCCCTAGAAGACCGTACCCCCCTAGAAGACCGTACCCCCTAGAAGACAATACCCCCTAGAAGACCGTATCCCCCTAGAAGACCGTACCCCCCCTAGGAGACCGTACCCCCCTAGAAGACCGGACCCCCCTTGAAGACCGTACCCCCCTAGAAGACCGTACCCCCTAGAAGACCGTACCCCCTTAGGAGACCGTACCCCCTAGAAGACCGTACCCCCTAGAAGACCGTACCCCCCTAGAAGACCGTACCCCCCTAGAAGACAGTACCCCCCTATAAGACCGTAACCCCCCTAGAAGACCGCAACCCCCCTAGAAGACCGTGCTCCTCCTAGAAGACCGTACCCCAGTAAAAGACCGTACCCCTCCTAGAAGACCGTGCCCCCCTCGAAGACCGTACTCCCCCGACAAGACCGTTCCCGTCCTAGAAGTCCGTATCCCCCTAGAAGACCGTACCCCTCCTAGAAGACCGTACCGCCTAGGAGGCCGTACCCCCTAGAAGACCGTACCCCCCTAGAAGACCGTACCCCCCTAGAAGACCGTAAACCCTAGAAGACCGTACCCCCCTAGAAGACCGTACCCCCTAGAAGACCGTACCCCCCTAGAAGTCAGTACCCCTCTAGAAGACCGTAACCCCCCTAGAAGACCGTACTCCTCCTAGAAGACCGTACCCCCCTATAAACAGTACTCCTCCTAGAAGACCGTACCCCTCCTAGAATACCGTGCCCCCTAGAAGACCGTACCCCCCTAGAAGACCGTACCTCCCCCTAGAAGACCGTACCCCCCAGTAGTACCCCCCTCTAGTAGATTCCACATCTGTAGTAGCCCTCACCCCCTAGAAGACCTCAACCCATAGAAGACCGTACCCCAACAGCAGACCCCACCCTTCTAGAAGACCCCACCCTCCTCGTAGACCCCACTCCCCTAGTGGATCCCACCCCAACAGTTGACCCCTCCTCCCAAGAAGACTTCCTAGGACACTCCAACCCCCAGTAGACCCCTAGTAGACCATGCCTCTCTGCCT
>NC_091296.1:77616003-77626003 GCF_038502225.1 Cherax quadricarinatus
ATCTGGAGAATGTACAGAGTACTTTCACGGCACGTATTAGTACGATAAAGATCTAAATTACTGGGAACGGTTGCAGTCCCTTGATTTGTACTCCCTGGAACGCGTACGAGAAAGTTACATGATATTATTCACTTGGAAAATCTTAGAGACTAGTCCCAAATTTGCTTACGAAAATCACTCCCTCCCTACTGGGCAGGAGATGCAGCATCCCCCAATGAAAAGAAGAGACGCCACGAGTTAAGAGACAACACAATAAATGTAAGGGGACTAAAACTGTTTAATTACCTCCCAGCATACATAACAGGGATTACCAATAGATTCTTGGCTGTCTTCAAGATGGAGTTGGAGAGGCACCTTAAGTCAGTATCTGATCAGACGAGCTGGGGTTTGTGTTTCGGGTTACGTACGGCCAGTAGCAACAGCATGGTCGATCAGACCCTGATCCACTACGAGGCCTAGTCATGGACCGGGCCGCAGGGAAGTTGATCCCCGGAACACCTTCCAGGTATACTCTAGATATACCACGATTGTTATATTCTGGGGTAGTTCACTGTAAAATGTTCGTGGTGTTGCAGGTACTGAGGTAACACCAGTAATACACAGATCATACACACTCCTGGTATAGTGTCTAGTATACCAGATGAACGTACTCTTTACCAAGTGCTTGTACACTTGATCTTAAATGACTCTACTATTTTTATACCTGTATAAAACAAGTTTGTATACACCGAGAGGTGTATATCTCTAAAGTGTATATACATGCTGACATCGTACGTATACACTCTGAGGGATGTATGTCCCTGTATATATACTAAGAGTTTACTCTGATCCCTACAACACTCGTTACACTATACTCTTCACCAGTGGTAAACAGCTGCATGGTTAATGACATTTGTGTAGTAGATGGGCTTCAAACTTCACAGCAATGAAAACACCAAGGTCTCCCGGATGGCAGTATCAGTGGATACAATAAAACTCACGGAGGCGACATCCACCAGCCTGACTGACCTTTGTAAACTATTCTCAATCTCATCACGAAACTTTCCCCTCAAAACTTTCCTCACTCCTGAAGTTACCTTCTCTAAAATATAATGTTTGAAGATTACGCTAGTCGACGCAACTCTAAAATAAAAGATGAGGGGCATCAAATGATTTAGATAAAGAAAAATTGGATATCAAATTGGGGAGGAGGAGTATGGAAGAAGTGAATGTTTTCAGATACTTGGGAGTTGACGTGTCGGCGGATGGATTTATGAAGGATGAGGTTAATCATAGAACTGATGAGGGAAAAAAGGTGAGTGGTGCATTGAGGTATATATGGAGACAAAAAACATTATCTATAGAGGCAAAGAAGGGAATGTATGAAAGTATAGTAGTACCAACACTCTTATATGGGTGTGAAGCTTGGGTTGTGAATGCAGCAGCGAGGAGGCGGTTGGAGGCAGTGGAGATGTCCTGTCTAAGGGCAATGTGTGGTGTAAATATTATGCAGAAAATTCGGAGCGTGGAAATTAGGAGAAGGTGTGGAGTTAATAAAAGTATTAGTCAGAGGGCTGAAGAGGGGTTGTTGAGGTGGTTTGGTCATTTAGAGAGAATGGATCAAAGTAGAATGACATGGAGAGTGCATAAATCTGTAGGGGAAAGAAGGTGGGGTAGGGGTAGTCTTCGAAAAGGTTGGAAGGAATGGGTAAGGGAGGTTTTGAGGGCTAGGGGCTTGGACTTCCAGAAGGCGTGCGTGAGCGTGTTCGATAGGAGTGAATGGAGGCTAATGGTATTTGGAACCTGACGATCTGTTGGGGGTGTGAGCAGGGTAATATTTAGTGAAGGGATTCAGGGAAACCGGTTATTTTTGTATAGCCGGACTTGAGTCCTGGAAATGGGAAGTACAACGCCTGCACTCTAAAGGAGGGGTTCGGGATATTGGCAGTTTGGAGGGATATGTTGTGTATCTTCATACGTACGTATATGCCTCTAATCTGTTGTGTTCTGAGCACCTCTGCAAAAACAGTGATTATGTGTGAGTGAGGTGAAAGTGTTGAATGATGATGAAAGTATTTTCTTTTCGGGGATTTTCTTTCTTTTTGGGTCACCCTGCCTCGGTGGGAGACGGCCGACATGTTAAATATATATATATATATATATATATATATATATATATATATATATATATATATATATATATATATATATATATATATATATATATATATATATATATATATATATATATATATATATATATATATATATATGTCGTGCCGAATAGGCAGAACTTGCGATCTTGGCTTAAATAGCAACGCTCATCTTGCCATATAGGACAAGTGAAAATTTGTGTATGCAATAATTTCGCCAAAATCATTCTGAACCTAACGAAAAAAAATATATTTCACTGTGTTTGTTTAGTATTAAATTATTGTAAACAAATCTAAAATATATTTAGTTGGGTTAGGCTAAAATAAATTGTTCTTGTTATAATAAGGTTAGGTAAGTTTTCTAAGTTCCTTTTGGTGCAAAATTATAAATTTTTACATCAACATTAATGAAAAAAATATATCTTTAAACGTATAAGAGAAAATTTTAGAAAGGACTTAATTTTAAATGAGTTCTTGCTAATTGACCAGTTTTACATATTCGGCACGACATATATATATATATATATATATATATATATATATATATATATATATATATATATATATATATATATATATATATATATATATATCAGTTTCATATAAATTATCCAAATGGCTTGTTGATATTTTGAGCCCTATTGTTGGCAAAATTTCTAACTTTAATGTTAAAAACAACATAGATTTAGTTGATAAATTAAGCTCCTTGACTGACTTAAATGATTTTAACAAGGTTAGTTTTGATGTTACTTCCTTGTTTATGAAAGTTCCTGTTGATGATTTATTAAGTTTCTTATCTGAAGAACTCGTTAATTATGATTTACCTTTGCCAGTTCCTACTATCATTAAACTTATTAAACTTTGCATTGTTGATGCAAAATTTGTATTTAATGATAAGTTTTACACTCAGAAGTTTGGTATGGCAATGGGAAATCCTCTTTCACCTGTTCTTAGTAACCTATACATGGAATTTTTTGAAACAAGGTTGCTTAACACAATCCTCCCTAATAGAGCTAAATGGTTCAGATATGTTGATGATATTTTGTGTCTTATGCCCAAAAATGTAGATATACACCATTTCCTTGGCAAATTACAGTGGTGACGTGTACTTAGCTCTGTGAAGACCTGTTTGTGTGCTCTCTGTGAATCTGAACCAGGATGCCCTCTCTTGAGCAACTTTACCAGCAGCTGAAAGAAGAGCTTAGGGTTGCTAAGCAGGAGATACGGCGATTAACGGAGGAGAACAAGAGGATTCGAAGTAATCCTCCTGTTGTGAGTCCCCAGGTTAAGAGGGGAGCTTGGTCAGTGGCCGGGCAACATGGAACCAAGCTGAGGATCAAGAAGACTGTTGGAGAGGCAGAAACAACGAGGACCCAGAAGACTACTGTGGAAACTTCCAACCCATTTTCGGTGCTACCTGACGAATGTGGGTGTTCTACTGGGAATGTCACAACGAGCACCAAGGAAGCATTGGCTGACGTGAGTGAGACATCCCTAGAAACCCCAACGAAAACCATCGAGAACGTCTTGACGAATTCCACAAGTGAAGGTGTAGTGCTACCTAACGAATGTGAGTCGACTACTGGGAACATCACGACGGACGTCGCCAAGGAAGGTAAAAACATTGTTGTTGTTGGGGATAGCCAGATTAGGTACATGGATAGGGCATTCTGCTTGAAGGATAGGAGTAGGAGGCAGAGAGTGTGTTTTCCTGGGGCTGGGATGAAGGATATTGTTAGCCGTCTGGATGACATCATGAGAGGTAATGGGAGCAATCCTATTATCTGTCTCAGTGCTGGAGGCAACGATGTTGGCAGACGTAGGAGTGAGGACCTGATTAGCAGGTATAGGTCAGCAATAGAGATAATTAGGAGGAAGGGTGGGAACCCTGTCATATGTGGTATTTTGCCAAGGAGAGGAGTTGGAAATGAATGGTTGTCCAGAGCAATTGGTGTCAATTGCTGGCTGGACAAATACTGTAAGGAAAATGCGGTAACATTCATTGACAACTGGGACCTCTTCTATGGCAGAAATGACATGTATGCCAGGGATGGGGTTCACTTATCTAGGTGTGGGGTGGGAGCACTGGCCAACGCAGTGGAGGGAGCTGTTAGGTCTTTAAACTAGGAATAGTTAGTGGTATGGGTTTTGGCGGGAAAACAGTGAAGTCGCAGTGTAGTAATATGAGTACTAGGAGAACTAGTAATAGGCAAAATGAGGTGGATATTGGAAAGCCAGTGGCACTAATTGACAAGGACAGTAATAGGTTTAGTGGAATAACAGAAAGGAGCAGGAAGGGTAAAGAGAAAGGAGGGTCCTTAAATATATATTACACAAATAGTCGTAGTGCTAGGAATAAGATGGACGAGTTGAGACTAGTTGCTAGTGCAGGTAACATTGATGTATTTGCCTTAACTGAGACGTGGTTTAATTCAAAAAGTCGGGACATGCCTGCGGAATGTCACATTCAGGGTTTTAAATTGTTCCAAGTAGATAGAAGTATCGGGAAGGGGGGTGGGGTGGCATTGTATGTCCGAGATCGCTTGAACTGTTGCATAAAAACGGGTATTAAGTCTGAAGTAACACATACAGAGTCTGTTTGGATAGAATTTTCAGAGGGGCATGAAAAATTGATTTTAGGTGTGATATACCGTCCCCCAAACTTAGATAGGGACCAGGGGAGACTACTATGGGAGGAAATTGTTAGGGCCACAAGGCACGATAATGTAGTAATTCTAGGAGACTTTAACTTTAGTCATATTGATTGGAATTTCTTGACTGGGAATTTAGAATCATACGACTTCTTAGAAGTAGTTCAGGATTGTTTTTTGAAGCAGTTTGTGACAGAACCTACAAGGGGTAATAACCTGCTTGACTTAGTTCTGGCAAACAATGAATCCCTTGTTAATAATTTAGAAATTTCAGAGGAACTGGGTGCTAGCGACCACAAATCAATTACATTTAGCATTGAATGGAAGTATGATAGTAGGGATAACTCAGTAACAGTCCCAGATTTTCGCTTAGCAGATTACGATGGGCTTAGAGAACACTTATCATCTGTTGACTGGGGTAACGAAGAGAGCTATCAATATGACAGTTTTCTGAACACTATACATGCTGCTCAAAGAACGTTTATCCCGTATAAAGAAATTAGATCAAATAGAAATGACCCAAAATGGATGAATAATAGGCTGAAATATCTACTAGGGCATAAGAAAGGAATTTATAGGCGTATCAAAAGAGGTGAGGGTCATCTTATGAATCAGTATATTGACATTAAGAGGGACATTAAAAAGGGGATAAGAAAAGCTAAAAGGGACTATGAAATTAAAGTTGCTAGGGATTCTAAAACTAACCCAAAAAGTTTTTTCCAGGTCTATAGAACAAAAGTTAGAGATAAGATAGGTCCCCTTAAAAATAACTATGGGCATCTTACTGACAAAGAGAATGAAATGTGCTCGATTTTAAATAATTATTTTCTCTCGGTTTTTACACAGGAAGACACTAACAATATTCCAGTAATTAATTTTTATAGTGGGCCAGAAGAAGATAAATTATGTAACATCACAGTCACTAGTGAAATGGTTGTGAAGCAGATAGACCGACTGAAGCAAAATAAGTCACCGGGTCCTGATGAGGTTTTTTCAAGGGTTCTTAAGGAATGCAAAATGGAACTCTGTGAACCATTAACTAATATTTTTAATTTATCTCTTCAAACAGGTGTAGTGTCTGATATGTGGAAGATGGCTAATGTAATTCCTATTTTTAAAACAGGGGACAAGTCGTTACCGTCAAATTACCGCCCAATAAGCCTGACCTCAATTGTAGGCAAATTACTAGAGTCAATTATAGCTGAGATTATAAGAAGCCATCTCGATAAGCATAGCTTGATTAATGATACTCAGCATGGATTCACAAGAGGCCGGTCTTGTCTAACTAATTTATTAACTTTCTTCAGTAAAGCTTTTGAGGCTGTTGACCACGATAAAGAATTTGATATTATTTACTTAGATTTTAGTAAGGCTTTTGATAGAGTTCCGCACCAAAGACTGTTAAAGAAAGTGGCAGCTCATGGCATTGGGGGAAGGGTGCTCTCGTGGATCGAATCATGGCTCACAGACAGGAAGCAGAGAGTGTCCATAAATGGGGTTAAATCCGAGTGGGGATCAGTAACAAGTGGCGTTCCACAGGGATCAGTCTTGGGCCCGTTGTTGTTTATAATATATATCAATGATCTTGATGAAGGAATTACTAGTGATATGAGCAAATTCGCCGATGACACAAAGATAGGTAGGATAATTGATTCAAACGTAGATGTTAGGGAACTTCAGGAGGATTTAGACAAACTCTATTCTTGGTCAGAAAAGTGGCAGATGCAGTTCAATGTAGATAAATGCAAGGTTCTGAAGCTCGGGAGTGTCCATAACCCTAGCACTTATAAGTTAAATAATGTAGAACTTAGCCATACAGATTGCGAAAAGGACTTGGGGGTTATGGTAAGCAGCAACCTTAAACCAAGACAGCAATGCCTAAGCGTACGTAATAAGGCAAATAGATTACTGGGATTTATATCAAGAAGTGTAAGCAACAGAAGTCCAGAGGTCATACTGCAGCTTTATACATCATTAGTAAGGCCTCACCTAGATTATGCAGCTCAGTTCTGGTCTCCATATTACAGAATGGACATAAATTCGTTAGAAAACATTCAGCGTAGGATGACTAAATTAATACATAGCATTAGAAATCTTCCTTATGAAGAAAGATTGAAGACTCTTAAGTTACATTCACTTGTTAGACGAAGAATGAGGGGAGACCTGATCGAAGTGTATAAGTGGAAGATAGGTATTAATAAAGGGGATATTAATAAGGTCTTGAGGATATCTCTCCAAGAGAGAACCCGCAGTAATGGATTTAAATTAGATAAGTTTAGATTTAGAAAGGACATAGGAAAGTATTGGTTTGGAAATAGGGTAGTTGATGAGTGGAACAGTCTACCTAGTTGGGTTATTGAGGCTAGGACTTTGGGTAGTTTCAAATTTAGGTTGGATAAGTACATGAGTGGGAGGGGTTGGATTTGAGTGGGACTTGCACATCAGAGCTTATTTCTTGGGTAGCATTGAAAATTGGGTTGGGCAAATGTTTTGTTAGTGGGATGAATTGTAAAGGACCTGCCTAGTATGGGCCAACAGGCCTGCTGCAGTGTTCCTCCTTTCTTATGTTCTTATGTTCTTACACACACACACACACACACACACACACACACACACACACACACACACACACACACACATGAGAATGGAAGAGAGGATAGATATGGAAAGCAGGAAGTGGGAGGTGCACACACAGAAGCTAGGATACAGAGTTTAGAAGAGGAATTGAAAAATCTGAAACAGCCTAAAGAACTAAAGAACATTTTGGGATTGACAACAGAGACTGCTACCTCAGCCACAAATAAGGGGACTGTAGGGAAAGAAGGGGCACAACTGCATGGAGATGCTCTATCAGAGGAGACTGTAGCAAATGAAAGAGCTAAGCTTTATGTGGAGGCCCTAACAGACAACAACAGAGCCCAAGGAAAGCCGAGAAGGGAAAATGACAGGCCACTGAGCCCAAGTACATTAGCCAGTGAAACTGATGAAAGGAAAGCTGCAGTGGAGGAAACCAAATTAAATGAGGGGATACACAGGGATATGCAGTGGGAGAATGAAAGGGTGAGGTCAGTCTTTGTGTATGGGCTCCAGGAAGTCGAAGGGGAAACATATGAAGCAAGAAAACAAGGGGAAAAAAAAGCAATTGAAAGCATCATGAAAGCAATAGGAGAAGACGATATGACCCAGCTGGAAAATTTTCGGAGAATAGGGGGGTTTGTAAAAAAAAGAACCCGGCCAGTGAGAGTGACCTTCAAGGCAGAAGCGACTCGGACCAGGATACTGCAGGAGAAAGCACGATTAAGGGACATGACGGCATACAGGAGGGTGTATCTCGACCGCGACAGAACACAAGAAGAAAGGAAGAAACTGAGAGAGATGGTACAAAGGCGAAAGGAGGAAAGAGAGGGGATGGAGAAGACAGACAGGAGATCCCAGACCCAGGAAGAAGATCTAATACAGCCTCCCTCACAACTTTCTATAGAAGCCTCCCAACCAGGTCAACCCCAGTGCAACCAAACACTCTAAATCAAAACACCCATGCCACATCCAATGCCCCCACCCACTACATTACAAACTTCACCCCCACAGCAACAACCCATAGTTCCTTACCAGGTCTCCCACTTCCCCAACCCCAATATACTTCCCAGACCACAGTCTTAGAAAAGAAGTTGAAGGTGTGGTATACAAATGCAGATGGAATAACAAACAAGTATGAGGAGTGGCACGAAAGAATCAAAGAGACATCCCCAGACATAATAGCACTCACAGAAACAAAACTCACCAGAATAATAACAGATTCAATCTTTCCATCCGGATATCAAATCTTCAGGAAAGACAGAGGGAGGAGAGGGGGAGGAGGAGTTGCACTGCTCATTAAAAACCAGTGGGGTTTTGAGAAAATGGAAGGAATGGATGGCATGGGCGAAAGGGACTACTTAGTAGGAACAATCCAGTCTGAGGGACATAAGGTGATAATTGCAGTAATGTACAACCCACCACAGAACTGCA
Organism: Cherax quadricarinatus; assembly: GCF_038502225.1. Classification (NCBI taxonomy): domain Eukaryota; kingdom Metazoa; phylum Arthropoda; class Malacostraca; order Decapoda; family Parastacidae; genus Cherax; species Cherax quadricarinatus. The sequence continues at coordinate 77,624,795 of NC_091296.1, forward strand.
GGAGGCCAAGAGAAGAATACGATGAGAGCAACAGAGCAATGATCAACACACTAGCCGAGGTGGCCAGGAGAGCACACATGGGGGGAGCAAAGTTACTAGTTATGGGTGATTTCAATCACAAGGAGATTGACTGGGAAAACCTGGAGCCCCATGGGGGTCCCGAAACATGGAGAGCCAAGATGATGGATGTGGTACTGGAGAACCTCATGCATCAACATGTTAGAGACACTACCAGAGAGAGAGGAGAGGATGAACCAGCAAGGTTGGACCTTGTATTCACCATGAGTAGTTCGGACATCGAGGGTATCATGTATGAAAGGCCCCTGGGAGCTAGTGATCATGTGGTTCTGTGCTTCGACTACATAGTTGAGCTCCAAGTGGAGAGAGTAGCAGGAATAGGCTGGGAAAAACCAAACTACAAAAGGGGGAACTACTCAGGCATGAGGAACTTCCTTCAAGACATTCAGTGGGAGAGGGAACTGACAGGAAAACCAGTACAAGAAATGATGGACTATGTAGCAACAAAATGCAAGGAGGCAGAGGAGAGGTTTGTTCCCAAGGGAAACAGAAATAATGGGAAGAACAGAACGAGTCCTTGGTTCACCCAAAGGTGTAGGGAGGCAAAAACTAGGTGTACTAGAGAATGGAAAAGGTACAGAAGACAGAGAACTCAGGAAAATAAAGAAATCAGCCGAAGAGCCAGAAACGAATATGCACAGATAAGAAGGGAGGCTCAGAGACAATATGAAAATGACATAGCATCAAAAGTAAAGACTGACCCGAAGCTGTTGTACAGCCACATCAGGAGGAAAACAACAGTCAAGGACCAGGTAATCAGACTGAGGAAGGGTGATGGGGAATTCACAAGAAACGACCGAGAGGTATGTCAGGAGCTCAACACAAGATTTAAAGAGGTATTTACAGTGGAAACCAGTAGGACTCCAAGAAATCAGAACAGGGGGGCACACCAGCAAGTGCTGGATGAGGTACATATAACCAAGGAGGAGGTGAAGAAGCTGCTATGCGAACTTGACACCTCAAAGGCGGTGGGACCAGACAACATCTCTCCATGGGTCCTTAAAGAGGGAGCAGAGATATTGTGTGAGCCATTAACAAAGATCTTCAACACATCATTTGAAACTGGGCAACTCCCTGAGGTATGGAAAATGGCAAATGTAGTCCCAATTTTTAAAAAGGGAGACAGACATG
>NC_091296.1:77631003-77642790 GCF_038502225.1 Cherax quadricarinatus
ATATATATATATATATATATATATATATATATATATATATATATATATATATATATATATATATATATAATTTCACGGTATACACCTGTCAAACACGATTCTTAGTCTACAGGTGTTCCACGGGAAACACTTGTTATACACAGTAAAGTAATCGAATTGGTAAGGTTAAAAGTTCTCAAGAACTAGTGAATTTGGATGAATGGCACCAACCTTCCTGCACGACTGTTGCTGTAGCACTGACACACCAGTGCCACCAGCCTACCTCGCAACACCCGACGCTCACTGCGTGGCCGCCTGGCACTCATCAACAGACCCTCTCCTGAGTAACTCAACACCGGTTATATACACTGTGAGGGGTATGTTTCTTATAGCATATATATATATATATATATATATATATATATATATATATATATATATATATATATATATATATATATATATATATATATATATATATATATATATATATATATATATATATATATATATATATATATATATATATATATATATATATATATATGTATGTATATATACGCACATTGATGTTGCTTTAATTCCCATCTTAGGGATTAAACGTCTTCTCAACTGGTGGTGAAAAGATTACACGCAGTTTTAGTGGCCCTCGTGTGTCGATAGTTTCAAAGCCTAATTAACCAGTTTTTTCAACAGGATGTCGCACACTGTAGTCGCTCGCACCGTGGTTCCTAATTCTCGCCTGTGAGGCAAAGGCGCTACCACTGAGGCACTTGCCACCTGGAGTCAGTAAAGAAGCAACGTCCTCTGCAAAAGTAATATTAATCAATCAAAGTTTTATTTGTAGCACATATGAAGATACTGGGTCTACTCACTTGTTTCACATACGTCCCACTAGAGAGTTACTGGTCTAGGCCTAGTTTCTGAAGTTCCCACCAGATGTCAGGCACCGACATAAAACTACACTGGCTTACAACGGTCTCACTCTGTGCCTGGCTAACTTCCTGTCAACTCCTGCCCCCTTTGAACTGGCTCTGGCGGCCCTCTGTCTGTTTGCCTGTGTACTCACTCTTTCGAATAAACGGAGCTAGTCTATAGCCGTTGACTACAACCTCCTGGCTTCCCAGCTAGCTTCCATACTCCAGAAAAGCAACTTAAAACACATATAAAAACCATGTGTATGAGCACTGCTTTCAGGAGTTAAGTCTTCGCTCCCACACTGCTTGCTGGAGTCAAGTCTCGGTATTTAAGTAACATAAACATTCTCCATAGTTATCACTTAGGTTTCAGGAGACGTTATCCGAGAGATGCCTTCTTAATTAATGTGGTGGATTATGTGAGAGCCCAGAGTCATGATGATACTAGATTTACAAAAGGCACTTGATACAGTGAAACATAACAATAAGGCACAGGTATAGAATTTCTACACTAATTTGTTTTACGTGAAAAAGAAGAGCCATACTGTCTGGGTTAGTATTGTAGAATCAGAGCTCTTGCTGACAAGCGGTGTTCCAGAGGGTTACATCTGGGTACCTTAGTATTTCTGTGTTATGTGAACGACATATCCATCAGTGTTAAGTGTAAACGTCTCAGGTAAACACTCACATTATATAATTAATGTATTATCTCCGGGACTGGATAAGTATCGCAACGCTGAGGAGAAACAGAAGCCATACTCTTCGGCACAACATACTATTTTATGTAGCGTGTAACGAGGAACTCACCACCTTCACTGAAATGTCTGGTACACTCCCTGATGCATGCATGACAGGAGAGCTGATAGTGAACAACGTCGCTCAAAAAGCAGATGCCAGGTTAAAGTTCCTCTGTAGACAGTCACATTGCCTACCAGCAAAGGCACAGCGCCAACAATGAGGCATGCAAGACACTGTAACTAGCTCTTATACAGTGTCATGCAGATTATTCTTATTCTTCATTGTTCTCATCTCTAACAAAATAAACTGAAAGAAAAACTTCCAATTACCCAGAATGGCGAGATTCACCTTCGACCTGGGTCTAGGAGAACATATACTCCAGCATAAATTACAAGAAAGTGGTGTATTTTGTGCCAGACCTGCTAACTTTTTGAGTGGTGGCTTCGCCCCTCCCAAATTTTTGAGTAGGGGCTTCGCGCCACCCAATTTTTTTGGATCCGCACAACCCCCCTCTCCTGTTTTTTAATTTTTAATTTTTGGGAGTTTGCAATTTTTTTATACTATGTTATATCTCGGGTGAACCCCCTTAGTCCAGTTCCTCAGATTAAAATTTTTCCATTGAGTAAATAAAGTGTGAATTGTGATTTCCTTAGAGTTGTGTGAAGTGCAAGCAAATTTATTTTTTATGGGGTAGTGACATTACGATGTTTTTACAAACTAGACCTTATACGCCTTATTTATAATGATGTTATTTTACAGCTCCTGGGTCTAATATTTTACTCCAGATCGAGCTATAGCTCCCATTACCCTGTAAGTGGGTCCCACCTTTAAGAACTAATAATTAAATATAAAGTTCCCTGGTAAGTCTTACCACCTATTGGTACTACAGTTCCTGGATACAATATTTAGTGATATTTAACTTAGGATAACACATTATCCACTTCTTGCAGCTAAACACTCACGTGTTATTAACTAACATATTTGTAATTGTCAAGGTGCATAAAGCAGAGGTGAATCGATACAAGTGGCCAGTGAATACACATATTAATTTTTACCCTGTAAGTTGTACCACTCCTGGTACCACTTACAGGGTACCGGGAGCTATAACTCGATCTGTAGTAAAATACTTGACCCAGGAGCTGTAAAAAAATTATTATGAATAAGGCAGTCTGGTCTAGATTTTAAAAACATCCTTATATAAATACCCAATAAAAATGAAATTGGCTTGCACAGCACACAACTCTAAGGAATTCGCACATCGCATTTCATTTACTCAATTGAAAAAAATTTGATCTGAGGAACTGGAGGAATGGGGTTCACCCGAGATATTACATGGTATGAAAAAAAAGGAAAGCCCCAAAATTCAAAAATTCGAAAAAGGGGGGTGAGCGGTTGTGCAGGTCCCCCTCAAAATTGAGGGGGTGGAGTCCCCACTCAAAAAAAATTAGGGGCGGAGCCCCCATTCATTAAAGTTAGCCGCTCTGGGACAAAATATACTACTCAACAACTAGATATGTTTAGCGGGAGAGACAGACTCGTGAAGCTGAAACTCAATCAGGTGTCCAATGTTGCTCACAAACTGTGTCCTGAATATCTCGCTACAAGTTTTGTCAAGGTCAGGAACTAGAGCCAGTATGGTACCAGGAGCCAGTGTGGTACCAGGAGCCAGTGTGGTACCAGGAGCCAGTGTGGTACCAGGAGCCAGTATGGTACCAGGAGCCAGTGTGGTACCAGGAGCCAGTGTGGTACCAGGAGCCAGTGTGGTACCAGGAGCCAGTATGATACCAGGAGCCAGTATGGTACCAGGAGCCAGTGTGGTACCAGGAGCCAGTATGGTACCAGGAGCCAGTATGGTACCAGGAGCCAGTATGGTACCAGGAGCCAGTGTGGTACCAGGGCAAGTGAGCACAATTTGTAGTGCTCACAGTAGACAGTCAGGTCTCCAACACCTGTTACATAACTGCAGTGAGTTGACTGACCAGCTCAAAATATCTTAGGGTAATAATAATAATAATAATAATAATAATAATAATAATAATAATAATAATAATAATAATAATAATAATAATAACAATATACACTACTGCTACTACTACTACTAATAATAATAATAATAATATTAATAAATATAATAATAACGATAATGATAAGAATCTTAATTTCTTCAAGTACATGAGGCAACTATTACAGAATAATTTAAGAATATTTAATTAATGAAGCTACAGAGAAGTAGGAAAGGGATATTTTTGCATTATTAATAAAGTTGCAACACAACATGGCATGGCTTGTGGCTCACTTGGTAACCTATTAGCCTCACACACTGAATGTCTGGGGTTCAATCCCAGCACGGGTGGGAACGTTGGACATATTTCCTTGTACAAGGACCCAAATGGAAATAAATCACTTTGTTTTGGGTCACCTGGAGTATACCTAGAGAGAGTTTCAGGGGTCTACGCCCCCGCAGCCAAGTTCACGGCCAGGCCTCGTGGTGCATCAGGACCTGATCAACCAGGCTGTTACTGCTGGCCTCACACAATCTAGCGTACGAACCACAGCCCGGCTAGTCTAGTCAGATACTGACTTAATGTGCCTGTCCAACACCTTCTTGAAGGGAGCCAGAAGTCTATTGGTAATCCCCTTTATGTATGCTAGGAGGTAGTTAACAGTCTTGGGCCCCTGACATTTATTGTGCTGTCTGTTAGTGTACTCGTGGCCCCCCTGCTCTTCATTGGGGGATGTTGCACCGCCTGCCCAGTCTTTTGTTTTCTAAGGAAGTAATTCTCGTGTGAAAATCTGGAACGAGTCCCTCTAGGATTTTCCAAGTGTGCACTATCATGTATCTTTCTCGCTTGCGTTTAAGGTAATACAAATCAAGGGACTGCAACCGTTCCCAGTAGTTTAGTTGCTTTATGGTATTTATGTGTGCCGTGAAAGTTTGTATACTCTCCAGGTCTGCAATTTTGCCTGCCTTGAAAGGGCCATTAGTGTACAACAGTATTCCAGCCTAGAGAGAGCAAAGAGTTTGAAGAGAATCATAACGGGCATAGCATTCTTAGTTTCGTAGGTTCTCATTATCCATCCTATCATGATAGAAACATTGTTGTGATCATTGAAAGTGAGATCCTCTGACATTATCACTTCCAGGTCTTTCGAGTTTTTTTTTCGCTCTATTGTGTGATTGGAATTTGTTTTTTACTCCGATACGGTTTAAATTTCTTCGAATTTTCCACGTCGGAATAAATGAAACTTCTCTTCACTGAACTTCATGTTGTTCTATGCGGCCCATTTACAGATTTGATTAATGTCCACTTGGAGAGTTGCAGTGTCTTCCATGGATGACTCCGTTATCCTAGGTAATTTACATATTTGTTACTGTATGTGATTGTTTGTTTTTATTCAGGTTCAGGTACACATAAACACAGTTACATAAATTATCATAAATAGCAGCATGTATGTAGATTACCTAGGATAACCCCAAAAAAGTCAGACAATTGTGCTTATGTGTACTTATACCTAAATAAACTTACTAACACCTGCTGTCCCTGGTCACCTAGCAGTAAACAGCTATCTGAGTGTTAGCATATTGGTGTGGGTGGCATCCTGGGGGACAAAATTGCAGGACCCCAATGGATATAAGACAAGACAGTCCACGATGACGCATTGACTTTCTTGGGTTATCCTGATGGCTAACCCTCTAGGTTAAAAATGTCAAGAAAATCTTATCTTATCTTATCATAACATTAATGGAAAATATTAATCTGAAGTACTTTTCATTGTAAATAGTATTAAGACTTTTCCTAAGGTGTCTATGCGTGTATGTAAATATGAATTATCCTAGGTTGAATCCATATGATATACTTTTGATAGGTTCGTAACACCTATGTGTCCTCCAGACCACTGTTAAAACTTTGTATGTTATGTAACAAAAGCTTAAATACAAAGTTTCATGAAAATGAAATACATTTTAGTTTATGTTACCCATAGCAAGAACCATTTTCTGTTATTCTTAATAAAGTAAAGAAAATGAATAAAAGGGGAAACCTGTAAATTATTAAATGTAGCTAATGTTCAATAATATATTGTTAAGCACACAATAAAGCCACAATCATGCTGTGCTAAATGTAGATTCTTTATTTCCAGCTGAGTGACTTGATGGGTGACCCGCTGAGTGACTCGCTGGATGACTTGCTGGGTGACCGGCTAGGTGACCGGCTAGTGCTGAGGGCGACTCTCTGGTCAAGAACATCACCAGTAAGGGACAACAAGAACAAGAACAAGCCTAGTTCACGTCAGAGATACATACTATTCCTTGCAACATCTGTGACCAAACATACGCGGGCAGCACATCATTTATCAACGCCATTACACTATCAGAATGAGCAACTGGAAAAAACCTGTATTTTATACAGAAATTCCAACAATCACTTTATCAACCTTTTGGTCGCTGCACGATCCGAGAAAGGTATCTCCGTGCTGAAGTTTATGTGGAAACTTATGAGGTGCCGCTCTGGCAATCAGTCTTGACACAGATAACACACAACTCCTCGAGTCCCTTTCTCACAAGCACCCCTAGAGTACACTTCTCTTTAGAATAAACTAAGATGTAGCAAATTCCTGCCTCCATGACGAACTAGAACAGACTTATTTGGTTTGTGGAATAGATACTTGCTAGAAATGCCTTGATTCTACCCAGGCTACCTAAATATCTAATGGCTTCTCCCTCACTTCAGGACGCCAAGTGCACTGAAGGACTGATTGCTTCAAGATATTAAATATTATTAATAAATCCCACAATACCTTAGGGTTCCCTGAAGTCTTTGGAAGTTTCCTTAACTAATATTTATGTGCGTGAGGAACTACTAACTTCTGGTGTGATATTCAAAGGGTAGTCACACAGCAATCTTAGGTGCTATTCACCACTGAGATAGGTGTCTGATCGCTCGTAACCCATAGCTCAAATGTTCTGTTTCCCAAAATACCGTTGGCCAACTAATACCAGGAGAAAAACCAGCAGATTGTCTTACTACGAGAGCCCGGGAAGAGACAATATCCACAGTACATAGGGAAAGCCTTTTAGATCGTTATCGTTGGTCACCAGGCAGTATTTTGAAGACAGGGTGGTCACTAAGCTGGGAGCTCCCTAGAGATTTTGACCGACTGCTTTTTTTTTCCAGAAAAGCAAGGGAGGGGTCTGTATGCTTCTACTTCACCTTGCTTGTACAAGGATACTGGCTTTCACAATATACCTAATCTCCTTACCTAATATAACGTAATATTAATGTCTAAGAATATATTATTAATTCTAATAACATTTATTGGCAATTTAAACCTACCTAAACCAACCTTCAGAAAAAATCTATCAGTTTGTAAACATTGAACTTAATATTATTGTGGGACAAGAATGTGCTAAGGCCCTTAATATATTCTTGCCCAAACCGCTACTACAGCATTGAATTATTTTATATATGACCTCCACAATGGAATTTTTGGTCTTAATAAATTTCTACATCCTCCTGCCGCGAAGGTAGAAGCTAAGTCTAGATCAAGTTCATCTGACGTAAGAACCTCCCAGTGGGCCTTGACACTAGCGCCGTCTGGCCGCTCTCGTCGAGGAGACGCTAGTAACTTCGACTGTCCAGTTTCCAACGAGTGGACCTCTAGGTGTAGAAAGGGAAGAGGTAGTCACCTTGCTTGTTTTCAGTGTTCATTAAATAAGTTTATTTAGGTACAGGTACACATAAATACATTTATCATACATATTAACATATGCAAAATAACTACAGAGGGAGTTGTTGCAATCAACACATCATCAGAAGCTTTTAGTGTTGCAGAAACGAGTAGGAAGTCCAGGCAGATTTGTTCAGTGAAAAGACACTCTAGGAGAGAGTTGTTTCCCCGAACGAATCTGTCTGGACATCCTACTTGGTTCTGTAACATTGCAAACTCCTGATGATATGTTGAGTGCATCACGATAGGCCTATAACTATCATTCAATTCCCCCTGTGGTTATTTTGCATATTTTATCGCTCGTTCATGATTGTTACATAGTAACAAACGTGTAAATTACCTAGGATAACCTAAAAATAAGTCAGAAAAGTTACTTATTTTTACTGACTTATTTTCATTATAGTATTATTAAAACTTCCTTCTTTAAGACACCACCGACGTGGCTTCCTGGACACAAGATTCACGCTGCTGTACGTTGACATAAATCACAAGTTGTCAGTTTTATTGAACAAATATTGATAATAATTTTTATTCTGCAACTAAAGAATGCTTCTTCTGACTGGCTTCAAAATATAATTGACGATGCCATCTATAAGAAGGATGATACTATATAAATTTAGTCTCAGTAGAGGCAAACTGAAAACTTTACTAAAGTTGTTTAAAAAAAAAAACTTGAAATTGTGAGTATCAGATCAATCACTGGAGAATGTCTTTCCTGATCGCCTTCAAACTTTTACTATTGGTAAGCTTTATTTTTGCCAAAGTTTGTCATTCTGGGCTTTGTAAATTTAAGTTGTCAATTTAAATGGGATTAGGCTTTCAGCACTCCTTGCCACAAAGAGTCCGCACGGATTTAGCGCATTTCATGAATAAAATAAGTAGTGAATGCTTTTTTTTATCGGTTTCGAATCTTAAATGATTGTGTATCTTACTTGTAGGTAATTTTGAATTATTTTTGGGCTGTGTGGGTACCAGTTTTCAGCCAATTTTCGTCACACTGGAATTAAAAAAAAAAATAAAAATAAAAAAAAAATTCTTTCTTTTTACATTATTGTAGATAATTTTTATATAAAATAAATGAGAAATGAAAACCAGAAAAATAAAAGCTTGCGCTTTTATGGCGTTTGTAAGTTTAACGAGGAGAGACTTTCCTAATATTAATCCCGACATGAAGCACTTTCTTGATAGTTGCAACAAGATCTCATAGACATAATACTAAGACATAAAAATCTCTTGATATTAACCGTGTCCGGCTAAGTCTCTTCAAAAATTCAATGTACATAAAAGGGCCCAAAATCTGGAAGTCTCTGTCGGTAACTTCCAGAGCCGCCGTCTCAACCAGCATCTTCTAAACTACCTTTAAAAAAACTCCTTCTCTCCCTAATATATCCCAACATCAGCTAAATATGTGAAAATTATGTTCCCATATTGTGAACTTCAAGAACACATGAAAAATAATATAATCTCAATATCTGTAATTCTCTCCAACATTAAAACACTGATTGTATCTCCTTTATGTTAATATGCTGGAAGCCTCATCGCATATAATTATAATCAAACAACTAATTCCTTAAATAATTAAACCTGATAAACGGCTTATAACATGAACTAATAGAATATTGAATTCTCCTATACTCATTGTAACTCCTAAATTTATACTTACACTCACCTAAGTGACTGTATGTATAAAATTACTCATATTGTTATTGTCATATTAATATTAAGTTAGTCTTAAGTTTGCCAGAAATGTTCTGCATATTAAGGGGCTTCCTGCATGTACACTTAATTGTTATTCATCACTCTTCAAACATTGTAGCATGCTGAAATAAAGCACTATTATTATTATTATTATTATTATTATTATTATTATTATTATTATTATTATTATTATTATTATTAATTATTATTATTATTATTATTATTATTATTATTATTATTATTATTATTATTATTGTTTTGGGAGCATTCACAGCGACAATGTAGTTTACCTTACAAATTTCCGTTTGTTCCTCGAGAACACCTTATGCGATCAGTTTCAAACTTTCCTCACTTGGGCAAAAGACATGGGACTATTTTCTCGAGTAGTTGCTTTATGCTCAATGTTACATAGGGCATTTTGCAAATTTTGTTTGCAAGTGGTAAGTGGAGAGGGAGTCTGCTGTGGTGGGCAGGAGAGTGTCAGTGGTGGTGTGTCCAGTGGTGGTGTGTCCAGTGGTGGTGTGTCCAGTGGTGGTGTGTCCAGTGGTGGTGTGTCCAGTGGTGGTGTGTCAGTGGTGGTGTGTCCAGTGGTGGTGTGTCAGTGGTGGTGTGTCCAGTGGTGGTGCGTCAGTGGTGGTGTGTCCAGTGGTGGTGTGTCCAGTGGTGGTGTGTCCAGTGGTGGTGTGTCAGTGGTGGTGTGTCCAGTGGTGGTGTGTCAGTGGTGGTGTGTCCAGTGGTGGTGTGTCAGTGGTGGTGTGTCCAGTGGTGGTGCGTCAGTGGTGGTGTGTCCAGTGGTGGTGTGTCAGTGGTGGTGTGTCCAGTGGTGGTGTGTCCAGTGGTGGTGTGTCCAGTGGTGGTGTGTCCAGTGGTGGTGTGTCCAGTGGTGGTGTGTCCAGTGGTGGGGTGGCCAGTGGTGGTGTGTCCAGTGGTGGTGTGTCCAGTGGTGGTGTGTCCAGTGGTGGTGTGTCCAGTGGTGGTGTGTCCAGTGGTGGTGTGTCCAGTGGTGGTGTGTCCAGTGGTGGCGTGTCCAGTGGTGGTGTGTCCAGTGGTGGTGTGTCCAGTGGTGGTGTGTCAGTGGTGGTGTGTGAAGTGGTGGTGTGTCAGTGGTGGTGTGTCCAGTGGTGGTGTGTCCAGTGGTGGTGTGACAGTGGTGGTGTGTCCAGTGGTGGTGTGTCAGTGGTGGTGTGTCAGTGGTGGTGTGTCAGTGGTGGTGTGTCAGTGATGGTGTGTCAGTGGTAATGTGTCTAGCACTGGTGTGTCCAGCGGTGGTGTGTCCAGCAGTGGAGTGTCCAGCAGTGGTGTGTCCAGCGGTGGTGTGTCCAGCAGTGGTGTGTCCAGCAGTGGTGTGTCCAGTGGTGGTGTGTCCAGTAGTGGTGTGTCCAGTGGTGGTGTGTCCAGTAGTGGTGTGTCCAGCAGTATAGTTGTACCTACACTCTTGTAAGGGTGTGAAGCATAGTTGATGAATGTTGCAACGAGAAGGCCGGAGGCAGTGGAGATGTCATGTCTGAGGGCAGTGTGTGGTGTGAATATAATGCAGAGAATTCGTAGTTCGGAAATTAGGAGAAGGTGTGGGATTACTAAAACTATTATCCAGAGGGCTGAGGAAGGGTTGTTGAGGTGGTTCGGACATGTAGAGAGAATGGAGCAAAACAGAATGACTTCAAGAGTGTATCAGTCTGTAGTGGAAGGAAGGCGGGGTAGGGGTCGGCCTAGGAAGGGTTGGAGGGAGGGGGTAAAGGAGGTTTTGTGTGCGAGGGGCTTGGACTTCCAGCAGGCATGCGTGAGCGTGTTTGATAGGAGTGAATGGAGACAAATGGTTTTTAATACTTGACGTGCTGTTGGAGTGTGAGCAAAGTAACATTTATGAAGGGATTCAGGGAAACCGGCAGGCCGGACTTGAGTCCTGGAGATGGGAAGTACAGTGCCTGCACTTATATATATATATATATATATATATATATATATATATATATATATATATATATATATATATATATATGCAATAAGATCACAGTAAACAGGTGATTTCAGAATATGCAAAACAACCACTCTGAAAGAATAGAGAAATTCCAAGCGCTTTCGTGACTACTCACATTATCAAGGAACTATGAAAGTAAAGCATCCAAGGAAGCTATATAAGGGGTCTGGCCAGCACCTCACTATCAGATCCCACAACGGTTAAACACCTGACGCGCGCCGACCCAACTTGGATAGGTCCTTTGCACAACTCACCCACAAACTATTCTACCCAAGAAAATTTAAAAATTATTATTTGTCCAGTGTATTATTAAATTCTTCCCAAATTCTATTAATTATAAATGGATCTAATTTATATAAACCAAAGGAAATATTATATAGAATTTGGGAAGAATTTATATAAATTAGATCCAGAATTTAATAATACACTGGACAAATAATAATTTTGAAATTTTCTTGGGTAGAATAGTTTGTGGGTGAGTTGTGCAAAGGACCTGTCCAGTTGGGTAGGCGCGCGTCAGGTGTTTAACCGTTGTGGGATCTGATAGTGAGGTGCTGGCCAGACCCCTTATATAGCTTCCTTGGATGCTTTACTTTCATAGTTCCTTGATAATGTGAGTAGTCATGAAAGCGCTTGGAATTTCTCTATTCTTTCAGAGTGGTTGTTTTGCATATATATATATATATATATATATATATATATATATATATATATATATATATATATATATATATATATATATATATATAT
>NC_091297.1:0-10000 GCF_038502225.1 Cherax quadricarinatus
CCTGAGGAAAGATAGAGGGAGTAGAAGGGGTGGATGAGTGGCACTGCTCATCAAAAATCTGTGGGGATTTGAGGAAATTGAAGGAATGGATGGAATGGGCAAAAGAGACTACATAGTAGGAACAATTCAGTCTGGGATTATTTTTGTTAGATCTAAGTTCCCTACTCGGAACAAAAGTTGTCTGGCAGCTAGAACTATGCTCTGAAAAACGTCATATTGGCAACCAAGGCCACCTACCTGACCCATAGTCAGGACATCCCAATTTAGCCCACCCAGGTAATTTTTCAGTCCCATGAAATCGGCCAAGCAAAAGTGGGACAGAGATTTGATTGCAGTTATCTGGGTAATTCCATGATATATTGAAAGTGATCACTTTCCCTAAGCTCATCATTAACCTCAAGATTATTAACTAATGATTCTTTGTTGGCAAGAACCAAGTCAGGCAGATTGTTTTCTCTAGTTGGCTCTGTCACAAACTGTTTTAAAAAGCAATCCTGAACAGTATCAAGAAAGTCACTAGACTCCAGATTTCCTGTCACATTGTTCCAATCAATTTGTCTAAAGTTAAAATCTCCCATTAATACAACATTTTCATATCTAGATGCCTTATGAATTTCGTTCCAAAACAGCTTACTGCACTCCCTATCAAGATTTGGGGGCCTATAAATCACACCCAAAATTAATTTGTCACGACCCTCGAGAAACTGCAGTCAAACAGGTTCTGTGTCCGATGTTTTTAATCTTATGTCATGTCTAAGACAACAATTTAAATTATCTCTGACATACATCGCCACTCCACCACCCTTCCTGTTGACCCTGTCAGTGTGGAATAGTTTATAACTCTGTTGCATTCAGAAGGCATTTCTCTATCTTTCAGGTTGAACCAGGTCTCTGTTATACCAATAATATCTATATTACCTGCACTTGCAAGTAATCTTAGCTCATCTATCTTATTTCTTAGACTTCTACTATTTGTATAGTAAACCTTAAAGGAGCCAGTTACTTGTTGCCCTCTACTATCTCTCTCTGTTTGTTGAGCCATTGCTTTGCCTTTACTAGCAACTTTATTTTGAATATTGTCTTTTAAACATATCCCTGAAGTATCCCGGTAATACCTGTTGTTTTCAACCCTACTACTGCAGCCTGATTGTTTCCCACCTCTATAATCTATCAGTTTAAAGTCCTAGACAAGTCATCAATAACCCCCTCAATCAAACTGGCTAATGCAACCACTCCAGTCCCAGAGAGATGAACCCCATCCCTTGCATACATATCACGTTTGCTATAGAATTCGTCCCAGTTATCAATGAATGGGATTGCAAGATCCTTGCAGTACCTGTCTAGCCAGCAATTTACACCAGTTCTCCTAGACATCCATTCATTGCCCACTCCCTTTCTAGGCAAGATGCTACATATGATTGGGATTCTTTCCTTAAATCTGACTACTTCTATGGCTGACCTGTACTTATCCAGTAGCTCCTGTCTCCTGCCCTTCCCAATGTCATTACCCCCAGCACTTAGGCAGATAACGCAATTGCACTGATGTTCAACCCGCCACAGAACTGCAGGAGGCCAAGAGAAGAATATGAAGAGAGCAGCAGAGCAATGGTGGACACACTAGCTGAGGTGGCCAGAAGAACTCACACTGGTAGAGCAAAGTTACTAGTTATGCGTGATTTCAATCACAAGAAGACTGACTGGGAAAATCTGGAGCCACATGGGGTCCCAAAACATGGAGAGCCAAGATGATGGATGTGGTACTGGAAAACCTCATGTGCCAACATGTTAGGGACACTACCAGAGAGAGAGGTGAGGATGAACCAGCAAAACTGGATCTCGTATTCACCTTGAGTAGTTCGGACATCAAGGACATCATATATGAAAGACTCCTCGAAGCTAGTGATCACGTGGTTGTTAGCTTTGAATACATAGTAGGGTTACAAGTAGAGAGGGTAGCAGGAGGAGGATGGGAGAAGCCAAACTACAAAAGGGGGACTACACAGGCATGAGAAACTTTCTGCAAGAGGTTCAGCAGAAAAGAGAACTGGGAGGAAAATCAGTAAACGAAATGATGGACTACATGACAACAAAATAAGAACATAAGAACATAAGAATGTAGGAACACTGCAGAAGGCCTACTGGCCCATACGAGGCAGGTCCTTATCAAAACGACATCTACCTAAAGCTACTCAAGAAATATCTCCCGTACCCCTTGACACCAATCAAACCCAGCCCCTCCCACTCATATATTTGTCCAGTCTCTTCTTAAAGCTACCCAAGGTCCTAGCCTCTATCACCCCACTGGGAAGACTGTTCCACGCATCTACAACTCTGTTAGAAAACCAGTACTTACCTATGTCCTTTCTAAATCTAAATTTATCCAACTTAAATCCATTATTCCTGGTTCTTACCTGGTTCGACACCCTCAGTAC
Source organism: Cherax quadricarinatus (assembly GCF_038502225.1). NCBI lineage: Eukaryota > Metazoa > Arthropoda > Malacostraca > Decapoda > Parastacidae > Cherax > Cherax quadricarinatus. Next base: position 2,433 of record NC_091297.1, read on the forward strand.
TTTATTAATGTCTCCCTTGTTTATGCCCGTCATCCACTTATACACTTCAATGATATCTCCCCTCATTCTACGCCTCTCCAGAGAGTGGAGATTTAAGGCTTTAAGTCTATCTTCATATGGGAGGTTCCTTACACAGTAAATCATTTTAGTCATTCTTCTCTGTATGTTCTCTAATGAGTCTATGTCCATCCTGTAGTAAGGGGACCAAAACTGAGCAGCATAATCTAAATGAGGCCTCACTAGTGATGTATAGAGCTGTAAAATAACTTTTGGACTTCTGTTACTTATACTTCTTGAGATAAATCCAAGTAATCTGTTGGCCTTGTTGCGCACACTAAGGCACTGCTGTCTTGGCTTTAGATTTCTGCTTACCATGACTCCCAAGTCTTTTTCACATTCTGTATGACCAAGCTCTACTTCACCTAGATTATAGCTTCGAGGGTTATTTTCATTACCAAGGGCAAGTACCTTACACTTATCCACATTAAACTTCATCTGCCATTTTTCAGACCAAGACATTAATTTGTTCAAATCGTCCTGGAGTTCATTGATATCCTCCTCAGAGTGAATTATACGGCCTATCTTTGTATCATCAGCAAACTTACTCATGTCACTAGTAATCCCTTCATCAAGGTCATTAATGTAAATTATGAGCAAGAGAGGGCCTAAAACTGATCCTTGTGGAACGCCACTAGTGACTAATCCCCATTCAGATTTCACTCCATTAATGGTAACTCTCTGCTTTCTATTGGTAAGCCATGCCTCAATCCATGCTAGAACTTTACCTCCTATACCATGAGCTGCCACTTTTCTTAAGAGTCTCTTGTGAGGTACTCTGTCGAAGGCTTTACTAAAATCCAAATAAACAATATCATATTCCTTATCACTGTCAACTGCCTCAAATGTTCTATTGAAGAACGTCAGTAAGTTTGTCAGGCAGGAACGACCTCTCGTGAATCCATGCTGAGATTCATTTATCAAGTTATGCTCTTCAAGGTGACTTCTGATAATGTCAGCTATAATTGATTCTAATAACTTGCCCACTATAGATGTCAGGCTTATTGGACGGTAATTTGAAGGAGTGGACTTATCCCCTGATTTGAATATAGGAACCACATTAGCCATCTTCCACAACTCTGGCACAACACTGGTAAGGATGGACGCAATGAATACACTCGTTAATGGCTGACTAAGCTCCATCTTGCATTCCTTATGTACCCTTGAAAACAACTCATCGGGTCCCGGGGACTTATTTTGTTTCAGTTTGTCTATCTGTTTAATAACCATGTCCCTCGTGACAGTAATATTAGTTAACTTAAATTCATCAGGAACTAAATAATTGTTAATTACTGGAATCTCATTTACATCTTCCTGTGTAAAAACTGACAAAAAATAGTCATTAAATAAGGAACACATTTCCAGTTCATTATCCGTCAGCTGTCCACTCCCAGATTTCAGAGGTCCTACTTTTTCCTTCACCTTCGTCCTATACACTTGAAAGAACCCCTTTGGATTAGTCTTTGATTCATTAGCAACTCTAATTTCATAGTCACGTTTAGCCTTTCTAATCGCCTTTTTTACTTCTCTTTTAAGCTGAACATATTGGTCAGTAAGGTTAACCTCTCCTCGTCTGATGCGCCTATAAATTCCTCTTTTCTCCCCTAATAGATGCTTTAGCCTCCTGTTAACCCATTTGGGATCGTTATTATTAGACCTAATTTCTCTCTGGGGAATGTATATACTCTGGGCACTGTGTACATTATTAAGAAAACAATCATAAAAGCAGATCCCTTCATATTCATAAGTATGATTATCGTCAATAAAATCATTAGCTAAATGCAAGGTGACAGAGGAGAGGTTTGTTCACAAGGGAAATAGAAATAATTGGAAGACCAGAACGAGCCCTTGGTTCACCCAGAGGTGTGCTAGAGAACGGAAAATGTACAGAAGACAAAGAACCCAGGAAAATAAAGAGATTAGTTGAAGAGCCAGAAACGTGTACGCACAGATAAAGAGGGAGGCCCAGCGACTATACGAAAATGACATAACGTTGAAAGTCAATTCTGACCCGAAGCTGCTGTATAGCCATATCAGGAGGAAAAGAACAGTCAAGGACCAAGTAATCAGGTTGAGGAAGGATAGTGGGGAGTTCACAAGAAATGACCAAGAAGTATGTGAGGAGCTCAACATGAGACTTCAAGAAGTATTTACAGTGAGGACAGGAAGGACTCCATGAAATCAAAACAGGGGATACACCAACAAGTGCTGGATGAAATACACACAACCAAGGAGGTGACGAAGCTGTTACGTGAACTTGATACCTCCAAGGTGGTGTGACCAGACATCTCTGTGGGTCTTTAGAGAGGAAGCAGAGATGCTGTGTGTGCCACTAACAACAATCTTCAACACATCCATTGAAATTGGGCAACTACCTGAGGTATGGAAGGTGGGTAGATTGCATTTTCTTGGACTGCAAGTAGGCCTTCGACACAGTTCCTCACAAGAGATTAGTGAACAAAGCTAGAGGATCAGGTACACATAACAGGAAAAGCACTGCACTGGATCAGAGAATGCTTGACAGGGAGGCAACAACGAGCCATGGTACGTGACGAGGCGTCAGAGTGGACGCCTGTGACGAGCGGGGTTCCACAGGGGTCAGTCCTTGGACCAGTGTTGTTTTGGTATATGTGAATGACATGACGGAAATGTCCCTGTTTGCAGATGATGTGAAGTTAATGAGGAGAATTAAATCGATGAGGATCAGGCAGGACTACAAAGGCTGCAAGCTTGGTCCAGCAAGTGGCTCCTCGATTTTAACCCCCGCCAAATGCAAAGTCATGAAGCTCGGGGAAGGGTAAAGAAGACCGCAGACAGAGTATAGGCTAGGTGGCCAAAGACTGCAAACGTCACTCAAGGAAAAGGATCTTGGGGTGAGTATAATACCGAGCACATCTCCTGAGGTGCACATCAACCAGATAACTGCTGCAGCATATTGGCGCTTGGCAAGCCTAAGAATAGCGTTCCGATACTTCAGTAAGGAATCGTTCAACACTCAATGCCCATATTGGAGTATGCAGCACCAGTTTGGAACCCACACCTGGTCAAACACGTCAAGAAATTAGAGAAAGTGCAAAGGTTTGCAACAAGACTAATCCTAGAGCTAAGGGAAATGTCCTACGAAGAAAAGTTAAGGGAAATCGGCCTCATGACACTGGAGGACAGGAGGGTCAGGGGAGACATGATAGCGACTTAAAATGCTGCGAGGAATTGGCAAGGTGGACAGAGACAGGATGTTCCAGAGATGGGACACAGAAACAAGGAGTCACAATTGGAAGTTAAAGACTCAGATGAGTATGTGGAAGTATTTCTTCAGTCATAGAGTTATCAGGAAGTGGAATAGTCTGGAAAGTGACGTAGTGGAGGCAGGAACCATACATAGTTTTAAGACGAGGTATGATAAAGCTCATGGAGCAGGGAGGGAGAGGACCCAGTAGCGATCAGTGAAGAGGCGGGGCCAGAAGCTATGAATCGACCCCTGCAACCACAAATAGGTGGGTACAAATAGATGAGTACACGCGCGCGCACGCACACAGTACGGAACGCACATCTGACCAAACATGGCAAGAAGATGGAAAAAAAGAATGCAGAAAAGTTAAACATAAATGTGAGAAGACCAAAAGTCTGGTTAAGACAGAGTAAGAAGATTAAGGTTACCGTACATGAACTTAATAATAGAAATAATATCTTTATTTACTACAAGTACATGTACAAGGTATACAGACCATAACTGACATCACTAACATACTACTATATAGAAAGCCGCTTGTTATGCTGAACATTTCCTGCAAATTAGGTCAGTTTTGTCCCAGGGTGCGACCCACACCAGTCCACTAACACCCAGGTACCTATTATTACTGATGGTGAACATAGACAACCAGTGTAAGGAATCACTTCTAATATTTCCACCACTTCGCTGGGAATCGAACCCGGACCCTCACAGTGCAAAGCGAGAGCTTTTGCCATCAGGCCACGGGGCGCCGTAAAATAGAAGAAGAGTAGAGGGTTGAAGAGGGAGGAATGGTGAAGTGGTCCATCCTCTTGCATGCATAAGAAATAAAAGTGAATGAAGAGTTTTTATTTGTAAAAGTCTAGTAGTTTCCTACTGGTCGCGTCATCTTCCGTATTTTGCAAGTTGAAGGTTTAACTTCCAGACGGCAGGTATGGAGAACCTGTTGTGTACATCTAGCAGAAACCTTCTAAACGTGATTATTGCTACCGCATGACCGATGGTGCAGCTGGAGAACGTCGTAGTGATTCACGAAATTCATCTTCTATAGTGTATGAGAGCAGTGTTGGTTAGCCTTGAGATTCTGAACGTTAGGAAGGCCATGTTGCCCACCTTACTTAGATACACCGTGGTGCTGGTACAATCAGAATGGAGTTAGCAGCAGGGAGCAACATACACTGGGTCTGGACTATTTGATTCCTCGTCTTCCTCTGGCATATTGTATAGTATTTTAGGCGACGGTAATTCCCGTTTATACATGAATTATGTTACTTTATGTTAAGTACGAGAACACAGATACAACTAATGTAATATTTTATTAGTTACAGCTGTATTCAATTACCTAACATTTTGTTGGTAATTCTACCATTAAGCCCATATAACTTACTGTTGAAGGTGAGGTGCGTCTTTGCGTCTCATAGCTCGTGGTATTACAGACAGTGAAGACTAGTTTATGGCTGGGTTATACAGCTTTTACGGTCTTAACAGTTGCTTCTCCGTGAGGTGTTGAAGTTTTCTCTTGATTGGTTCACTGTTGTATTCCTCACGTAGGCGATCTGTTCCGGCAGTGTCATAACTGTTGAGATTTTCTACAAATCTGAGAGCACTGTTGAGCACTAATTGTAGAGCTAAAACATGTATCCCTATAGTTATTGCCAGGGGAGTAATGAGGTATTCCAGCAGAGGGTGGATTAACATCCAATAAAGAAGTAATGTGATGTGATCTGTGGCTGATCAACACCTATTCAGTCTGACCAGTCGGTCCATAGTCATACCTATTGTCCCAGGGACTTGCCTTGTAGAGGACAATAATCTGTCTGCTGCATATCCATGTATTTTGTTAGAGACCTTTGTACGGGTCTTTCCCTAAACTTGGAAGACATCCAGTGGCACTAATTTTAATTCTTTCTAGATTGGTGGTTATCCTCCACTTTCTCACCTGGCTGTGTAGTGGGATCCTAACTGCTTCTGTATACCTTCGTTTGCCTCACCCTGTAGGACTCATTGTTACCTTGTGAATAACTTCTGCAGAATGAGTAATGATCGTGTCGTCACGAATTGAGAAATAAAGATTATCATTTACATACATATTGAATAATAAAGTACTAAGACTTGATCCCTGAAGGACTCCTGCTGCTGGGCTGATGTTTTTGTTGAAGTTAACAATAACAGTTCGGTAAAGTGGAGAACATAGTCCCGTAGCTCGATCGTTGGCGCACTCACCTCACACACTGAGGTCTGGAGTTCGTATCCCCGGTACTGCTGGAAAACATTAGGAACGTGTTTTCAAAAGACACCTGCTGTCCCTGTTCACCCATCAGTATAAAATGGGTACGTGGGAGTTAGTCGACTGGTGTGGGTCGCATCCTGGGGCAAAACTGACCTAATTTGCGGGAAATGCTCAGCATAACAAGCGGCTTTCTATATAGTAGTATGTCACTGATGTCAGCTATGGTCTGTATACCTTGTACTTGTAGAAAAATAGATATTACTATTATTAGTAGTAGTAGTAACTATGTAACTATCATATATAATATGGTAGCAACACATTGCTAATATAAGCTATAGCATATATTCACTACATAAAAAAAAGTCAACACAAGACAGTCCACACGTGAACTAAAACAGTGAATGCACTAATACCACCTGTTCAACACCAGTCAAGGCTTCTTTAATTCCCTTTAAAAAGGGATTAAGGTAAACTCTGAGTATATATATACTTCGAGACATACACCTCACAGTGTATCCTGCATAATAGAATGTTCCACAAATGAGGTAAATAAATTACCCAGCCAACCCTTCCCTGAGAGATCAGAATGCCACAGCACACAACGATCGCCAGACCAGCTAGGATCACATATTACCGCTAGATGGCTCTGGCTACCGTGCTTACTGCTGGCCAAGATGACTTACATGACCGTGGCTTTGTACTGCCTGCATCAAATACTCAGCAAATACCGACCTACAGGAAGCTAAATCAGCAGCAATGCGGTGATCACACGCTGTTGCACTCGGGACATGCAACAGTAACTAGTTACCACACGTAGGTAACGATAAGTAGGTAGCCACAGAAAAATAAGCAGATATAAGCAAGCACACGTAGGTAGGTGCTCAAACCAGCGCTGTGAGATAGCGAGAGACGGTGAGAGATGTTCAAACCATGTGAATGATCTCTTAAACCTTGAGATATCCTGTGATCTGTCTCACCTATCACCACAAGTGTCTCACCCATGTTGACGCAGCTTCTCAAGCCGAAGGAGGGAGGGATGAGGAGGGGAAAGGAAGGCATGAGGGGAAGGAACAAGAACGAGATGATAGAGAGGGAGGAGAAGAAGAGGTTCTGAAAAAAGGTGTGAAAGGGGGTCAGGGGGGAAATATATTGAGGTAGGGGATAGTAAGTCTGGGGGAAGAGGGAAGTGGAGGAGGAGAGGGAGGTGTAAGAGGTGAGAGTGCCAGGAGGGGAGGGATGTTAAGGAGGGGACGGGGAACTGTTAAGACTTACTCTTTACCATAACAATAGGGGTTTAATTATTTCTCCAGTTTTAAGTTAGTTTTATTATCAATCATTAAGTTTTATTGGTATCTGATTAGTTAATTAGAATAACCATTTACAATTATAAACGGAATAATGCTGTACAACGAGAAATCTAATCTTATATTCAATTTTTTATTAACCGAGTATAATACAATAATTTCAATGAATAGTCAAAGTGGGAATTAATAGTCTACTAATCCCACCATACAATGTTTCTAGAGAAGTCTGGGGTAACAGAATAGCTCTCTTTCATAAGTGAAATGAATTACCAGACTTAGGAAATTAATAGCAAAGGCCAGACAATGGACTCGATTTAAAGTTCTAGATTGAGCTAAGATCTCCGGGTTGAAGACCCGATCAAAGTCAGAGCTAGAAGCTGACTGGCTTAAATACTCCATAGTCTGACGTCAGCTCGGTCAGCAGGCGACGCCTGGCGTCAATTCTGGAACCACCATTCGGTCCCTACAGTAATGGTTACACAATAATAACTAACGAATATCAGATATCTTATTGAGTACAACCTCGCCCGAGAGTAACTTTTATGATTTATACCATACCCGATAATAATATATAGTTGAACCTCCTTTATTTAGCTGGAGATAAGGTAGTTCGCGATATATTATTACGGTACTTATTTTAACCAGGTCTTTTATTTTTGTATACAATGGAGCATAAACGAGGGGCGCGTAACAGGAACAAGGAAGGGGAACACTTGCCCTCACACACACACACACACACACACACACA
>NC_091297.1:15000-76137 GCF_038502225.1 Cherax quadricarinatus
GCAGCAGTGGCAGGCAGGTGCAGCAGCGGCGCAGGCGGCACAGGCGGTGCCAGCAGGCAGGTTAAGTGCTGCAGCAGGCGCAGCGGCGGCAGCAGTGGCGCAGCGCGGCAGCGATGCAAGGCGGCAGTAGCAGGCAGCAGCAGGCAGCAGTGGCAGCGCGCGCGGCAGTGGCGCAGCAGCGGCAGCTGCGCAGTTAAGCGGCGGCAGCAAGGGTGTTGGCGGTGTGGCCACCGCGCGCGGCATGGCAGCAGTGGTAAGGCGGTGCAGTGGCGGTGCAGCAGTGGTGGCAGTAGTGGCGCAGTAGTGCAGTGATGGCAGTAGCGGTAGCAGCGCGGTGCAATAGTGGTAGTGGTGGCAGCAGTGGTGCTAGCAGCGGTGGCGGTGCAGTGGTGGCAGTTGGCAGTAGTGGTGGCAGCAGTGGTGGCAGCAGTGCTGCGTAGTGCAGCGCGGTGCAGCAGTGGTGGCAGCAGCAAGGCAGCAGTGGTGGCAGCAGTGCTGGCAGCATTGGTGGCAGCAGTGATGGCAGCAGCGGTGGCAGCAGTGGTGGCAGTAGTGGTGGCAGTAGTGGTGGCAGTAGCGGCGGCAGTAGGCGGATGCCAATTGCAGTAGTGGCGGCAGTAGCGGTGGCGGTGCGGCAGAAAGTAGTGGTTGGTGCGCAGCAGGCGGCAACAGAAGGCGGTGCAGGGCGCGGCAGCGGTAGTGGTGGCAGCAGGTACAGTAGCGGTGGCAGCAGCGGCGATAATAATTTGCAGCGGCGCAGCAGGTGGCAGAGTGCGGCAGTAGTGGCGGTAGCAGTGGCAGGCAGTGGTGGCAGTAGTGGTAGTAGTGGCGGCAGTGGTAAGTAGCAGTGCCGGGCAGCAGGTGGCAGTAGCGGTGCGCATGCCAGCAGGTGGCAGCAGCGGCGGTAGCAGTGCTGGCAGCGGTGCTGGCAGCAGGTGGCAGGAGCGCTGGCAGGTGCGGCGGCAGAGTGCGCAGCAGGCGCAGCAGGTGGCAGCGCGGTGGCAGCAGTGCTCGGCAGCGGCGGCAGCAGGTGGTAGCAGCAGTGGCTGCAGGCGGCAAGGCGGCAGCAGTGGCGGCAGCGGCGGCAGCAGTGGCAGCGGCAGCAGTGGCGGCAGCAGCGGTGGCAGCAGTGGCAGCAGTGGCGGCAGGTGAGTGGCAGTGGTGGCAGCAGTGGCAGCAATGCGGCAGCAGCAGCGGCAAGGCGGCAGCAGCGGCAGTGCCGCAGCAGTGGCAGAAGAGCGGCGGCATGCAGTGCTGGCAGCAGTGGCAGCAGTGCAGCAGTGGCGCAGGTGAGCGGCGGCGGCGGCGGCAGCAGTGCCTGGCAGCAGGTGGCAGCAGCACGGCAGTGCCGGGCAGCAGCAAGTGTTGGGCGGCAGCAGCGGCGGCAGCAGCGGCAGCAGGCAAGCATATGGCAGCAGCGGCAGAAAGCGCGCGGCGGCAGGCAGCAGCGGCGGCAGTAGCGGCAGCAGCAGCGGCGGCAGCAGGCAAGGCGGCGGCAAGGCGGCAGCAGCGGCGGCAGCAGTGGCAGCAGCAAGGGCAGCAGCGGCAGCAGTGGCAGGCGCAGGCAGCGGTGCAGGCGGCAGCAGGCCTGCAGCAGCAGTGGCAGCATGGCAGCGGCGGCAGCAGTGGCGGCAGTTGGTGGTAGTTGTAGAAGTGGTGGTAGTAATGGTGGTAGGAGTGGTAGCAGTGGTAGTAGTGGTGGTACTAGTGGAGGAAGTAGTGGTGGAAGTAGTAGTGGTAGTGGTAGTAGTGGTGGCAGTGGTAGTAGTGGTGGTAGTAGTGGTGGTAGTAGTGGTGGTAGTGGTGGTAGTGGTGGTAGTGGTGGTAGTGGTGGTAGCAGTGGTAGTAGTGGTGATAGTAGTGGTGGTAGTAGTGGTGGTAGTGGTGGTAGTGGTGGTAGCAGTGGTAGTAGTGGTGGTAGTAGTGGTGGTAGTAGTGGTGGTAGTAGTGGTGGTAGTAGTGGTGGTAGCAGTGGTAGTAGTGGTGGTAGTAGTGGTGGTAGTAGTGGTGGTAGCAGTGGTAGTAGTGGTGGTAGTAGTGGTGGTAGTAGTGGTGGTAGTAGTGGTGGTAGTAGTGGTGGTAGTAGTGGTGGTAGTAGTGGTGGTAGCAGTGGTAGTAGTGGTGGTAGTAGTGGTGGTAGTAGTGGTGGTAGTAGTGGTGGTAGCAGTGGTAGTAGTGGTGGTAGTAGTGGTGGTAGTAGTGGTGGTAGTAGTGGTGGTAGTGCTAACAGAGTTTCACTCTCACACAACAAAATAAATCTGCGGTATTTTTCCTGGTATTTTTATTAGATCATAAATTAAACAATCCACAAATTCATCGTATTTTTGACCCGTCTATTTATAGTTGAACATCGTGATGGAACTTGTCCAGTTACCACAACATTTATTGACAACAATTGTTTATAACTATCAGTAACAAGAACTAACGACATCTTACATGTATTATGAAAAGACGAATGTGTGTATGTCACTGGTCGCTACTAGGTCACTCTTCCCGCTCCGTGAGCTTTATCATGCGTCTTCTTAAAGCTGTGTATGGTTCCTGCCTCCACTGCATCACTTGCTAGACTATTCCACTTCCTGACAACTCTGTGGCTGAAGAAATACTTCCTAACATCCCTGTGATTCATCTGAGTCTTCAACTTCCAACAGTGACCCCTTGTTACTGTGTCCCATCTCTGGAACATTCTGTCTCTGTCCACCTTGTCGATTCCTTACATTATTTTATATGTTGTTATCATGTTTCCCCTATCTCTCCTGTCCTTCAGTGTTGTAAGGTCGATTTCCCTTAACCTCTCCTTGTAGGACATACCTCTTTGTTTCGGGACTAGTCTCGTTGCAAACCTTTGCACTTTCTCTAATTTCTTGACGTGTTTAACTAGGTGTGGGTTCCAAAATGGTGCTGCATACTCCAGTATGGGCCTGATGTACATGGTGTACAGGATCCTGAACGATTCCTTAATGAGATGTCGGAATACTATTCTTAATTTTGCTAGGCACCTCATATACTGGTTGATGTGCGCCTCAGGAGATGTGTTCTGTGTTATATTCACCCCAAGATCCTTTAACTTTAGTGAGGTTTGTAGTCTGTGGCCCGCTAGACTATACTCCGTCTGTGGTCTTTTTTGCCCTTCCCCAATCTTCATGATTTTGTACTTGGTGGGGTTGAACTCCAGGAGCCAGCTTCTGGACCAGGCCTGCAGCGTGTTCAGATCCCTTTGTAGTTCTGCCTGGTCCTCCTCCAATTGAATTCATCTTCAAACAGGGACACTTCTGAGTGTGTTCCTTGCGCCATGTCGTTCACATATACTAGAAACGGTACCGGTTCTGTGGGACCCCGCTCGTCACTGGCGCCCATTCTGACCCCTCGTCATGTACCATGACTCGCTGATGTTTTCCCGTCAGGTATTCCCTGATCCATTGCAGTGCCTTCCCTGCTATACCTGCCTGGTCCTCCAGCTTTTCCACTAATCTCTTGTGTGGAACTGTGTCAAAACCCTTCTTAAAGTCCAAGTTTTCTTACAATCTACCCTCTCTTGTCTTACTGCTGTCACCCTGTCATAGAACTCTAGTAGGTTTGTGACATAGGATTTCCCGTCCCTGAAACCGTGCTGGCTGTCGTTGATAAGCTCATTCCTTTCTAGGTACTCCACCACTCTTCTCCTGATAATCTTCTTTATGACTTTGCATACTATACATATCAGTGACACTGGTCTGTAGTTTAATACTTCGTGTCTGTCTCTTTTTTTAATACAGAAAATATACTAGATGTTTTGATAGATGAGTTGAAGATTGTTGTCGGTGGTACACATAGCGCCTCTGCTCCCTCTCTCAGGACCCATGGAGAGATGTTATCCGGCCCCATCGCCTTTGTGGTATCTAGCTCGCTTAGCAGCCTCTTCACCTCTTCGGTTGTATGTGTTGTGTCCGGCACTTGATGGTGTACCCCACCTCTCCGTCTTTCTGGAGTCCCTACTGTCTCCTCTGAACACTTCTTTGAATCTCATGTTGAGCTCCTCACATACTTCTCCGTCGTTTCTTGTGATTTCCCCTCCTTCCTTCCTCACCCTGATTACCTGGCTGTTGTTTTCCTCCTGATGTTGCTGTACAACAGCTTCGGGTTAGATTTGACTTTTGCTGCTATGTCATTTTCGTATTGTTGTTGGGATTCTTTCCTTACCTGAGCCTATTCATTTCTGGCTCTACGACTGCTCTTCTTATCTTCCTGGGTCCTTTGCATTCCATACTTCCTCCATTCTCTAGCACACTTCATTTTGGCCTCTTTATACCTTTGTGTGAACCAAGGCTTCGTCCTGGCCTTCTCGTTATTTCTGTTACCCTTGGGTGCAAACCTCTCCTCTGCTTCCATGCATATTGTTGTCAATATTCCGTCATCTCATTTACTGAGCTTCCTGCCAGTTCTCTGTCCCACTGAACCCCGTGCAAGAAATTCCTCATGCCTGTGTAGTCCCCTTTCTTGTAGTTTGGTTTCATTCTTCCCGCACATCCTGCTTCCCTCTCCACTTGTAACTCTGCCATGTGTTCGAAGCTCAGAACCACATGATCACTGGCCCCGAGGGGTCTTACATATGTGATGTCCTCAATATCTGCACTACTTAAGATGAATTCTAGGTGTGTGTGTGTGTGTGTGTGTGTGTGTGTGTGTGTGTGTGTGTGTGTGTGTGTGTGTGTGTGTGTGTGAATGTGTGTATATGTGTGTGTGTGTACTCATTTGTACTCACCTATTTGTGGTTGCAGGGGTCGATCCATTGCTCCTGGCCCCGCCTCTTCACTGATTACGACTAGGTCCTCTCTCTCCCTGCTCCACGAGCTTTATCATACCTCGTCTTAAAACTATCAAGAAGCCTACTGTGAAGGCGAAACGTTTCGGAATAAAGATACCTAACTGTTGCACATGTGTCTTAATTATCATATTCACTCTTGCTTGACCAACGATGCCTTTCCTGCACTCTTCTGGGATCAGCATCGTGTGCTGCAGCAGCGCAGATTCAGACTTCACTTGTTCTGTCTCCTTCCTGGAAGATCAACTTCAGCAATTTCCGGTGAAGAGATTTTCCAGTTCGCGCACTTATATTCTCTCACGGTACCAAGAACTATACCTCAGAGTCAACTCACGGTACCAGGAACTATACCTCAGAGTCAACTCATGGTACCAAGAACTATACCTCAGAGTCAACTCACGGTACCAAGAACTATACCTCAGAGTCAACTCACGGTACGAAGAACTATACCTCAGAGTCAACTCATGGTACCAAGAACTATACCTCAGAGTCAACTCACGGTACCAAGAACTATACCTCAGAGTCAACTCACGGTACCAAGAACTATACCTCAGAGTCAACTCATGGTACCAAGAACTATACCTCAGAGTCAACTCACGATACCAAGAACTATACCTCAGAGTCAACTCACGATACCAAGAACTATACCTCAGAGTCAACTCACGATACCAAGAACTATACCTCAGAGTCAACTCACGGTACCAAGAACTATACCTTAGAGTCAACTCACGATACCAAGAACTATACCTCAGAGTCAACTCACGATACCAAGAACTATACCTCAGAGTAAACTCACGATACCAAGAACTATACCTCAGAGTCAACTCACGGTACCAAGAACTATACCTCAGAGTCAACTCATGGTACCAAGAACTATACCTCAGAGTCAACTCATGATACCAAGAACTATACCTCAGAGTCAACTCACGATACTAAGAACTATACCTCAGAGTCAACTCACGATACCAAGAACTATACCTTAGAGTCAACTCACGATACCAAGAACTATACCTCAGAGTCAACTCACGGTACCAAGAGCTATACCTCAGAGTCAACTCATGGTACCAAGAACTATACCTCAGAGTCAACTCACGGTACCAAGAACTATACCTCAGAGTCAACTCACGGTACCAAGAACTATACCTCAGAGTCAACTCACGATACCAAGAACTATACCTCAGAGTCAACTCACGATACCAAGAACTATACCTCAGAGTCAACTCACGGTACCAAGAACTATACCTCAGAGTAAACTCACGATACCAAGAACTATACCTCAGAGTCAACTCACGATACCAAGAACTATACCTCAGAGTCAACTTACGGTACCAAGAACTATACCTCAGAGTCAACTCATGGTACCAAGAAATATACCTCAGAGTCAACTCACGATACCAAGAACTATACCTCAGAGTCAACTCACGATACCAAGAACTATACCTCAGAGTCAACTCACGGTACCAAGAACTATACCTCAGAGTCAACTCATGGTACCAAGAACTATACCTCAGAGTCAACTCACGATACCAAGAACTATACCTCAGAGTCAACTCACGATACCAAGAACTATACCTCAGAGTCAACTCACGATACCAAGAACTATACCTCAGAGTCAACTCACGATACCAAGAACTATACCTCAGAGTCAACTCACGGTACCAAGAACTATACCTCAGAGTCAACTCACGATACCAAGAACTATACCTCAGAGTCAACTCACGATACCAAGAACTATACCTCAGAGTCAACTCACGATACCAAGAACTATACCTCAGAGTCAACTCACGATACCAAGAACTATACCTCAGAGTCAACTCACGGTACCAAGAACTATACCTCAGAGTCAACTCACGATACCAAGAACTATACTTCAGAGTAAACTCACGATACCAAGAACTATACCTCAGAGTCAACTCACGGTACCAAGAACTATACATCAGAGTCAACTCATGGTACCAAGAACTATACCTCAGAGTCAACTCACGATACCAAGAACTATACAACAGAGTCAACACACGATACCAAGAACTATACATCAGAGTCAACTCACGATACCAAGAACTATACCTCAGAGTCAACTCACGATACCAAGAACTATACCTCAGAGTCAACTCACGGTACCAAGAATTATACCTCACAGTCAACTCATGGTACCAAGAACTATACCTCAGAGTCAACTCACGATACCAAGAACTATACCTCAGAGTCAACTCACGATACCAAGAACTATACCTCAGAGTCAACTCACGATACCAAGAACTATACCTAAGAGTCAACTCACGATACCAAGAACTATACCTCAGAGTCAGTACCAAGAACTATACCTCAGAGTCAACTCACGACACCAAGAACTATACCCCAGAGTCAACTCACGATACCACGAACTATACCTCAGAGTCAACTCACGATACCAAGAACTATTCCTCAGAGTCAATTCACGATACCAAGAACTATACCTCAGAGTCAACTCACTGTACCAAGAACTATACCTCAGAGTCAACACATGGTACCAAGAACTATACCTCAGAGTCAACTCACGATACCAAGAACTATACCTCAGAGTCAACTCACGATACCAAGAACTATACCTCAGAGTCAACTCACGATACCAAGAACTATACTTCAGAGTCAACTCACGATACCAAGAACTATACCTCAGAGTTAAATCACGGTACCAAGAACTATACCTCAGAGCCAACTCATGGTACCAAGAACTATACCTCAGAGTCAACTCAAGATACCAAGAACTATACCTCAGAGTCAACTCACGATACCAGGAACTATACCTCAGAGTCAACTCACGATACCAGGAACTATACATCAGAGTCGACTCACGATACCAGGAAATATACCACAGAGTCGACACACGATACAAGGAACTATAACCCAGAGTCGACACACGATACCAGGAACTATACATCAGAGTGACACACGATACCAGGAACTACCTCAGAGTCGACACACGATACCAGGAACTATAATCCAGACTCGACTCACAATACCAGGAACTATACCCCAGAGTCGACTCACGATACCAGGAACAATTCCCCAGAGTCGACCCACGATACCAGAAACTATACCCCGGAGTCGATTCACGATACCAAGAACTATACCCCAGAGTCGACTCATGGTACCAAGAACTATACCTCAGAGTCAACTCACGATACCAAGAACTATACCTCAGAGTCAACTAACGATACCAAAAACTATACCTCAGAGTCAACTCACGATACCAAGAACTATACCTCAGAGTCAACTCACTATACCAGGAACTATACCTCAGAGTCGAAAAACGATACCAGGAACTATACATCAGAGTCGACTCACGATACCAAGAACTATACCCCATAGTCGACACACGATACCAGGAACTATAACCCAGAATCGACACACGATACCAGGAACTGTACATCAGAGTGACACACGATACCAGGAACTATACCCCAGAGTCGACTCACGATACCAGGAACTATACCCCAGAGTCGACTCACGATACCAGGAACTATTCCCCAGAGTCGACCCACGATACCGAGAACTATAACTCAGAGTCGACCCACGATACCAGGAACTATACCCCAGAGTCGACTCACGATACCAGGAACTATTCCCCAGAGTCGACCCACGATACCAGGAACTATACCCCAGAGTCGACTCACGATACCAGGAACTATACCCCAGAGTCGACTCACGATACATAAGAACATAAGAACGAAGGAACACTGCAGAAGGCCTACTGGCCCATGCGAGGCAGGTCCAAGTCTCCTACCGGCTTAAGCCAATGCACCCAACCTAGTCAGGTCAGGTCACATTGAGTTAAGGGAGGAACACGGCAACCGACCTGGTAGCTCAAGCTATCAGGTCTAACTCACACCCACCCACATCTACTCATGTATACCAGGAACTATACCCCAGAGTCGACTCACGATACCATGAACTATACATCAGAGTCGACCCACGATACCAGGAACTATACCTCCGAGTCGACTCACGATACCAGGAACTATACCCCAGAGTCGACTCACGATACCAGGAACTATTCCTCAGAGTCGAATAACGATACCAGGAACTATACCCCAGAGTCGACTAACGATACATAAGAACATAAGAACATAAGAAAGGAGGAACACTGCAGGAGGCCTGCTGGCCCATACTAGGCAGGTCCTTTACAATTCATCCCACTAACAAAACTTTACCCCAGAGTCGACCCACGATACCAGGAACTATACCCCAGAGTCGACCCACGATACCAGGAACTATACCCCAGAGTCGACCCACGATACCAGGAACTATACTCCAGAGTCGACCGACGATACCAGGAACTATGCCCCAGAGTCGACCCACGATACCAGGAACTATACCCCAGAGTCGACCCACGATACCAGGAACTATACTCCAGAGTCGACCCACGATACCAGGAACTATTCCCCAGAGTCGACACACGATACCAGGAACTATACCCCAGAGTCGACCCACGATACCAGGAACTATACCCCAGGGTCGACCCACGATACCCGGAACTATTCCCAAGAGTCGACCCACGATACCAGGAACTATACCCCAGAGTCGACCCACGATACCAGGAACTATACCCCATGTTCGACCCACGATACCAGGAACTATACCCCAGAGTCGACCCACGATACCAGGAACTATACCCCAGAGTCGACCCACGATACCAGGAACTATACCCCATGTTCGACCCACGATACCAGGAACTATACCCCAGAGTCGACCCACGATACCAAGAACTATACCCCAGGGTCGACCCACGATACCACGAACTATACCCAAGAGTCGACCCACGATACCAGGAACTATTCCCCAGAGTCGACCCACGATACCAGGAACTATACCACAGAGTCGACCCACGATACCAGGAACTATTCCCCAGAGTCGACCCACGATACCACGAACTATACCCCAGGGTCGACCCACGATACCACGAACTATACCCCAGAGTCGACCCACGATACCAGGAACTATTCCCCAGAGTCGACCCACGATACCAGGAACTATACCCCAGAATCGACCCACGATACCAGGAACTATTCCCCAGACTCGACCCACGATACCACGAACTATACCCCAGAGTCGACCCACGATACCACGAACTATACTCCAGAGTCGACCCACGATACCAGGAACTATACCCAGAGTCGACGCACGATACCAGGAACTATATCCCAGAGTCGACCCACGATACCAGGAACTATACCCCAGAGTCGACCCACGATACCAGGAACTATACCCCAGAATCGACCCACGATACCAGGAACTATTCCGCAGAGTCGACCCACGATACCACGAACTATACCCCAGGGTCGACCCACGATACCACGAACTATACTCCAGAGTCGACCCACGATACCAGGAACTATACCCAGAGTCGACGCACGATACCAGGAACTATATCCCAGAGTCGACCCACGATACCAGGAACTATACCCCAGGGTCGACCCACGATACCAGGAACTATACCCCAGGGTCGACCCACGATACCACGAACTATACCACAGAGTCGACCCACGATACCAGGAACTATACCCCAGGATCGACCCACGATACCACGAACTATACCCCAGAGTCGACCCACGATACCAGGAACTATACCCCAGGGTCGACCCACGATACCAGGAACTATACCCCAGGGTCGACGCACGATACCAGGAACTATACCCAAGGGTCGACCCACGATACCAGGAACTATACCCCAGAGTCGACCCACGATACCAGGAGCTATACCCCAGGGTCGACCCACGATACCACGAACTATACCCCAGGGTCGACCCCCGATACCAGGAACTATACCCTAGAGTCGACCCACGATACCACGAACTATACACCAGGGTCGACCCACGATACCAGGAACTATACCACAGAGTCGACCCACGATACCACGAACTATACCCCAGAGTCGACCCACGATACCAGGAACTATACCCCAGGGTCGACCCACGATACCACGAACTATACCCCAGAGTCGACCCACGATACCAGGAACTATACCCCAGAGTCGACCCACGATACCAGGAACTATACCCCAGAGTCGACCCACGATACCAGGAACTATACCCCAGGGTCGACCCACGATACCAGGAACTATACCCCAGAGTCGACCCACGATACCAGGAACTATACCCCAGGGTCGACCCACGATACCACGAACTATACCCCAGGGTCGACCCACGATACCAGGAACTATTCCCCAGAGTCGACCCACGATACCAGGAACTATACCCCAGAGTCGACCCACGATACCAGGAACTATACCACAGAGTCGACCCACGATACCAGGACCTATACCCCAGAGTCGACCCACGATACCAGGAACTATACCCCAAAGTCGACCCACGATACCAGGAACTATACCCTAGAGTCGACCCACGATACCAGGAACTATACCCCAGAGTCGACCCACGATACCAGGAACTATACCCTAGAGTCGACCCACGATACCAGGAACTATACCCCAGAGTCGACCCACGATACCAGGAACTATACCCAAGAGTCGACCCACGATACCAGGAACTATACCCCAGAGTCGACCCACGATACCAGGAACTATACCCCAGAGTCGACCCACGATACCAGGAACTATACCCCAGAGTCGACCCACGATACCAGGAACTATAACTCAGAGTCGACCCACGATACCAGGAACTATACCCCAGAGTCGACCCACGATACCAGGAACTATACCCTAGAGTCGACCCACGATACCAGGAACTATACCCCAGAGTCGATCCACGATACCAGGAACTATACCCCAGACTCGACCCACGATACCAGGAACTATACCCCAGAGTCGACCCACGATACCAGGAACTATACCCCAGAGTCGACCCACGATACCAGGAACTATACCCCAGAGTCGACCCACGATACCAGGAATTATACCCTAGAGTCGACCCACGATACCAGGAACTATACCCCAGAGTCGACCCACGATACCAGGAACTATACCCCAGAGTCGACCCACTATACCAGGAACTATACCCCAGAGTCGACCCACGATACCAGGAACTATACCCCAGAGTCGACCCACGATACCAGGAACTATACCCTAGAGTCGACCCTTGATACCAGGAACTATACCCTAGAGTCGACCCTTGATACCAGGAACTATAGCCCAGAGTCGACCCACGATACCAGGAACTATACCCCAGAGTCGACCCACGATACCAGGAACTATACCCCAGAGTCGACCCACGATACCAGGAACTATACCCCAGAGTCGACCCACGATACCAGGAACTATACCCTAGAGTCGACCCTTGATACCAGGAACTATACCCTAGAGTCGACCCTTGATACCAGGAACTATAGCCCAGAGTCGACCCACGATACCAGGAACTATACCCCAGAGTCGACCCACGATACCAGGAACTATACCCCAGAGTCGACCCACGATACCAGGAACTATACCCCAGGGTCGACCCACGATACCAGAAACTATACCCCAGAGTCGACCCACGATTCCAGGAACTATACCCCAGGGTCGACCCACGATACCAGAAACTATACCCCAGAGTCGACCCACGATTCCAGGAACTATACCCAGAGTCGACCCACGATTGAAGGAACTATTCCCTAGAGTCGACCCACGATACCAGGAACTATCCCCCAGAGTCGACCCACGATACCAGGAACTATACCCCAGAGTCGACCCACGATACCAGGAACTATACCCCAGAGTCGACCCACGATACCAGGAACTATACCCCAGAGTCGACCCACGATACCAGGAACTATACCCCAGAGTCGACCCACGATACCAGGAACTATACCCCAGAGTCGACCCACGATACCAGGAACTATACCCCAGAGTCGACCCACGATACCAGGAACTATAATCTAGAGTCGACCCACGATACCAGGAACTATACCCCAGAGTCGATCCACGATACCAGGAACTATACCCCAGAGTCGACCAACGATACCAGGAACTATACCCCAGAGTCGACCCACGATACCATGAACTATACCCCAGAGTCGACCCACGATACCAGGAACTATACCCCAGAGTCGACCCACGATACCAGGAATTATACCCTAGAGTCGACCCACGATACCAGGAACTATACCCCAGAGTCGACCCACGATACCAGGAACTATACTCTAGAGTCGACCCTTGATACCAGGAACTATACCCTAGAGTCGACCCTTGATACCAGAAACTATACCCCAGAGTCGACCCACGATACCAGGAACTATACCCCAGAGTCGACCATCGATTCCAGGAACTATACCCCAGGGTCGACCCACGATACCAGAAACTATACCCCAGAGTCGACCCACGATTCCAGGAACTATACCCCAGAGTCGACCCACGATTCCAGGAACTATTCCCCAGAGTCGACCCACGATACCAGGAACTATACCCCAGAGTCGACCCACGATACCAGGAACTATACCCCAGAGTCGACCCACGATACCAGGAACTATACCCCAGAGTCGACCCACGATACCAGGAACTATACCCCAGAGTCGACCCACGATACCAGGAACTATACCCCACAGTCGACCCACGATACCAGGAACTATACCCCAGAGTCGACCCACGATACCAGGAACTATACCCCAGAGTCGACCCACGATACCAGGAACTATACCTCAGAGTCGACCCACGATACCAGGAACTATACCCCAGAGTCGACCCACGATACCAGGAACTATACCCTAGAGTCGACCAACGATACCAGGAACTATACCCCAGAGTCGACCCACGATACCAGGAACTATACCCCAGAGTCGACCCACGATACCAGGAACTATACCCCAGAGTCGACCCACGATACCAGGAACTATACCCCACAGTCGACCCACGATACCAGGAATTATACCCTAGAGTCGACCCACGATACCAGGAACTATACCCCAGAGTCGACCCACGATACCAGGAACTATACCCTAGAGTCGACCCTTGATACCAGGAACTGTACCCTAGAGTCGACCCTTGATACCAGGAACTATAGCCCAGAGTCGACCCACGATACCAGGAACTATACCCCAGAGTCGACCCACGATACCAGGAACTATACCCCAGAGTCGACCCACGATACCAGGAACTATACCCTAGAGTCGACCCACGATACCAGGAACTATACCCCAGAGTCGACCCACGATACCAGGAACTATACCCCAGAGTCGACCCACGATACCAGGAACTATACCCCAGAGTCGACCCACGATACCAGGAACTATACCCTAGAGTCGACCCTTGATACCAGGAACTATAGCGCAGAGTCGACCCACGAAACCAGGAACTATACCCCAGAGTCGACCCACGATACCAGGAACTATACCCCAGAGTCGACCCACGATACCAGGAACTATACCCCAGAGTTGACCCACGATACCAGGAACTATACCCCAGAGTCGACCCACGATACCAGGAACTATACCCCAGAGTCGACCCACGATACCAGGAACTATACCACAAAGTCGACCCACGATACCAGGAACTATACCCCAGAGTCGACCCACGATACCAGGAACTATACCCCAGAGTCGACCCACGATACCAGGAACTATACCCCAGAGTCGACCCACGATTCCAGGAACTATACCCCAGAGTCGACCCACGATACCAGGAACTATACCCCAGAGTCGACCCACGATACCAGGAACTATACCCCAGAGTCGACCCACGATACCAGGAACTATACCCCAGAGTCGACCCACGATTCCAGGAACTATACCCCTGGGTCGACCCACGATACCAGAAACTATACCCCAGAGTCGACCCACGATACCAGGAACTATACCCCAGTGTCGACCCACGATTCCAGGAACTATACCCCAGGGTCGACCCACGATACCAGAAACTATACCCCAGAGTCGACCCACGATTCCAGGAACTATACCCCAGGGTCGACCCACGATACCAGAAACTATACCCCAGAGTCGACCCACGATACCAGGAACTATACCCCAGAGTCGACCCACGATACCAGGAACTATACCCCAGAGTCGACCCACGATACCAGGAACTATACCCCAGAGTCGACCCACGATACCAGGAACTTTACCTCAGAGTCGACCCACGATACCAGGAACTATACCCCAGAGTCGACCCACGATACCAGGAACTTTACCTCAGAGTCGACCCACGATACCAGGAACTATACCCCAGAGTCGAGCCACGATACCAGGAACTATACATCAGAGTCGACTCACGATACCAGGAACTATACCCCAGAGTCGACTCACGATACCAGGAACTATACCCCAGAGTCGAAAAACGATACCAGGAACTATACCTCAGAGTCGAAAAACGATACCAGGAACTATACATCAGAGTCGACCCACGATACCAGGAACTATACCCCAGAGTCGACACACGATACCAGGAACTTTACCTCAGAGTCGACCCACGATACCAGGAACTATACCCCAGAGTCGACCCACGATACCAGGAACTATACCCCAGAGTCGACCCACGATACCAGGAACTATACCCCAGAGTCGACCCACGATACCAGGAACTATACCCCAGAGTCGACCCACGATACCAGGAACTATACCCCAGAGTCGACCCACGATACCAGGAACTATACCCCAGAGTCGACCCACGATACCAGGAACTATACCTCAGAGTCGACCCACGATACCAGGAACTATACCCCAGAGTCGACCCACGATACCAGGAACTATACCCCAGAGTCGACCCACGATACCAGGAACTATACCCCAGAGTCGATCCACGATACCAGGAACTATACCCCAGAGTCGACCCACGATACCAGGAACTATACCAAAGAGTCGACCCACGATACCAGGAACTATACCCCAGAGTCGACCCACGATGCAAGGAACTATACCCCAGAGTCGACCCACGATACCAGGAATTATACCCTAGAGTCGACCCACGATACCAGGAACTATACCCCAGAGTCGACCCACGATACCAGGAACTATACCCTAGAGTCGACCCTTGATACCAGGAACTATACCCTAGAGTCGACCCTTGATACCAGGAACTATAGCCCAGAGTCGACCCACGATACCAGGAACTATACCCCAGAGTCGACCCACGATACCAGGAACTATACCCCAGAGTCGACCCACGATACCAGGAACTATACCCTAGAGTCGACCAACGATACCAGGAACTATACCCCAGAGTCGACCCACGATACCAGGAACTATACCCCAGAGTCGACCCACGATACCAGGAACTATACCCCAGAGTCGACCCACGATACCAGGAACTATACCCTAGAGTCGACCCTTGATACCAGGAACTATACCCCAGAGTCGACCCACGATACCAGGAACTATACCCCAGAGTCGACCCACGATACCAGGAATTATACCCCAGAGTCGACCCACGATACCAGGAACTATACCCTAGAGTCGACCCTTGATACCAGGAACTATACCCCAGAGTCGACCCACGATACCAGGAACTATACCCCAGAGTCGACCCACGATACCAGGAACTATACCCCAGAGTCGACCCACGATACCAGGAACTATACCCCAGAGTTGACCCACGATACCAGGAACTATACCCCAGAGTCGACCCACGATACCAGGAACTATACCCCAGAGTCGACCCACGATACCAGGAACTATACCCCAGAGTCGACCCACGATACCAGGAACTATACCCCAGAGTCGACCCACGATTCCAGGAACTATACCCCAGAGTCGACCCACGATACCAGGAACTATACCCCAGAGTCGACCCACGATACCAGGAACTATACCCCAGAGTCGACCCACGATACCAGGAACTATACCCCAGAGTCGACCCACGATTCCAGGAACTATACCCCTGGGTCGACCCACGATACCAGAAACTATACTCCAGAGTCGACCCACGATACCAGGAACTATACCCCAGAGTCGACCCACGATACCAGGAACTATACCCCAGAGTCGACCCACGATACCAGGAACTATACCCCAGAGTCGACCCACGATACCAGGAACTATACCCCAGAGTCGACCCACGATTCCAGGAACTATACCCCAGGGTCGACCCACGATACCAGAAACTATACCCCAGAGTCGACCCACGATACCAGGAACTATACCCCAGAGTCGACCCACGATACCAGGAACTATACCCTAGAGTCGACCCACGATACCAGGAACTATACCCCAGAGTCGACCCACGATACCAGGAACTATACCCCAGAGTCGACCCACGATACCAGGAACTATACCCCAGAGTCGACCCACGATACCAGGAACTATACCCTAGAGTCGACCCTTGATACCAGGAACTATACCCCAGAGTCGACCCACGATACCAGGAACTATACCCCAGAGTCGACCCACGAAACCAGGAACTATACCCCAGAGTCGACCCACGATACCAGGAACTATACCCCAGAGTCGACCCACGATACCAGGAACTATACCCCAGAGTTGACCCACGATACCAGGAACTATACCCCAGAGTCGACCCACGATACCAGGAACTATACCCCAGAGTCGACCCACGATACCAGGAACTATACCCCAGAGTCGACCCACGATACCAGGAACTATACCCCAGAGTCGACCCACGATACCAGGAACTATACCCCAGAGTCGACCCACGATACCAGGAACTATACCCCAGAGTCGACCCACGATACCAGGAACTATACCCCAGAGTCGACCCACGATACCAGGAAGTATACCCCAGAGTCGACCCACGATACCAGGAAATATACCCCAGAGTCGACCCACGATTCCAGGAACTATACCCCAGGATCGACCCACGATACCAGAAACTATACCCCAGAGTCGACCCACGATTCCAGGAACTATACCCCAGAGTCGACCCACGATACCAGAAACTATACCCCAGAGTCGACCCACGATACCAGGAACTATACCCCAGAGTCGACCCACGATTCCAGGAACTATACCCCAGGGTCGACCCACGATACCAGAAACTATACCCCAGAGTCGACCCACGATTCCAGGAACTATACCCCAGAGTCGACCCACGATACCAGGAACTATACCCCAGAGTCGACCCACGATACCAGGAACTATACCCCAGAGTCGACCCACGATTCCAGGAACTATACCCCAGAGTCGACCCACGATTCCAGGAACTATACCCCAGAGTCGACCCACGATACCAGGAACTATACCCCAGAGTCGACCCACGATACCAGGAACTATACCCCAGAGTCGACCCACGATACCAGGAACTATACCCCAGAGTCGACCCAAGATACCAGGAACTATACCCTAGAGTCGACCCACGATACCAGGAACTTTACCTCAGAGTCGACCCACGATACCAGGAACTATACCCCAGAGTCGACCCACGATACCAGGAACTTTACCTCAGAGTCGACCCACGATACCAGGAACTATACTCCAGAGTCGACCCACGATACCAGGAACTATACCCCAGAGTCGACCCACGATACCAGGAACTATACCCCAGAGTCGACCCACGATACCAGGAACTATACCCCAGAGTCGACCCACGATACCAGGAACTATACCCCAGAGTCGACACACGATACCAGGAACTTTACCTCAGAGTCGACCCACGATACCAGGAACTATACCCCAGAGTCGACCCACGATACCAGGAACTATACCCCAGAGTCGACCCACGATACCAGGAACTATACCCCAGAGTCGACCCACGATACCAGGAACTATACCCCAGAGTCGACCCACGATACCAGGAACTATACCCCAGAGTCGACCCACGATACCAGGAACTATACCCCAGAGTCGACCCACGATACCAGGAACTATACCCTCGCCTAAGAACTGACATCAGCCACTTCTTGCAATACGCTCATAACTAATCCAACAAAGTGCACGTCAAGGTAATTATTTCCTTGAAGCAAGCACAAACTGCTAATCAAACTTTTATCGTGACAACGTTTAGCTCAGTTAGATGTTAATCATCTTGTTAAAGTTCTGTGAGAAAAGTTGTCCCAGTACAAGTTTGTTCTGCAGCGTGTGTTATATCTTCCCTATTGTGGACAGTGACATGTCTCCACCCAGTGTGCATGTTACTGCTGTACAACACAAGTCTAACTATAGTGGCTGCAACAATACAGTGACTGGGACAATACAGTAGCTGGAACATTACAGTGACAGGGACAATACAGTATCTGGAACAATACAGAAGCTGGAGCAATACTGTGGCTGAAACAGTGCAGTAGCTGGAACAGTACAGTGGCAGGAACAATACAGTATCTGGAACAATACAGTATTTGGAAGAATACAGTGTCTGGGACAATACAGTGGCTGGACCAATGCTATGGCTCGAGCAATACAGTATCTGGAACAATACAGTAGCTGGAACACTACAGTCGCTGGAACAATACAGTGGCAGGAACAATGCAGCAGCTGGAACAATACAGTGGCAAGAACAACACAGTATCTGGAACAATACAGTGGCTGGAACAATACAGTATCTGGAACAATACAGTGGCTGGAACAAAGCAGTGCTGGAACAATACAGTGGCTGGAACAATACAGTGGCTGGGACAATACAGTGGCAGGAACAATACAGTGGCTGGAACAATACAGTGGCAGGTACAATAGAATGGCTGGAACAATGCAGTGACTGCAACAATACAGTATCTGGAACAATACAGTGGCAGGAGCAATACAGTTTCAGGAACAATACAGTGGCAGGAACAATACAGTGGGTGGAACAATACAGTGGCTGGTACAATACAGTGACTAGAACAATACAGCATCTGGAACAATACAGTGGCAGGGATAATACAGTGGCAGAAACAATACAGTGGCAGGAACAATACAATGGCTGGAACAATACAGTATCTGGAACAATACAGTGACTGGAACAATACAGTATCTGGAACAATACAGTGGCAGGAACAATACAGTGGCAGGAACAATACAGTGGCAGGAACAATACAGTGGCAGGAACAATACAGTGGCTGGAACAATACAGTGGCAGGAACAATACAGTGGCTGGAACAATACAGTGGCTGGAACAATAAAGTGGCCGGAACAATGCAATGGCAGGAACAATAAAGTGGCTGCAACAATACAGTGGCAGGAACAATACAGTGACTGGAACAATACAGTGGCAGGAACAATACAGTGACTGGAATAATACAGTATCTGGAACAATGCAGTGGCAGGAACAATACAGTGGCTGGAACAATACAGTGGCTGGAACAATACAGTGGCAGGAACAATACAGTAGCTGGAACAATGCAGTGGCATGAACAATACAATGGCAGGAACAATACAGTGACTAGAACAATACAGTATCTGGAACAATACAGAGGCAGGAACAATACAGTGACTGGAACAATACAGTGGCTGGAACAAAACAGTGGCAGGAACAATACAGTGGCTGGAACAATACAGTAGCTGGAACAATGCAGTGGCTGGAACAATACAGTGGCTGGAGCAATACAGTATCTGGAACAATACAGTGGCAGGAACAATATAGTGGCAGGAACAATACAGTGACTGGAACAATGCAGTGACTGGAACAATACAGTATCTTGGAGAATATAGCTGCAGGAACAATACAGTATCTGGAATAATACAGAGGCAGGAACAATACAGTGGCAGGAGAAATACAGTGGCTGGAACAATACAGTATCTGTAGCAATACAGTATCTGGAACAATACAGTGGCAGGAGCAATGCAGTGGCTTCAACAATATAGTGGGTGGAACAATACAGTGGCAGGAACAATACAGTGAGTGCAACAATAGAGTATCTGGAACAATACAGTGGCTGGAACAATGCAGTGGCAGGAACAATACAGTGACTGAAACAATACAGTATCTGGAACAATACAGTGGCTGGAGCAATACGGTGGCTGGAACAATACAGTGGCTGGGGCAACAGTGGCAGGAACAATACAGTAACTGGAACAATACAGTGGCTAGAACAGTACAGTGGCAGGAACAATACAGTGACTGGAACAATACAGTGGCTAGAACAGTACAGTGGCAGGAACAATACAGTTGCAGGGACAATACAGTGACTAGAACAATACAGTGGCAGGAACAATACAGTGGCTGGAAAATACAGTGGCTGGAACAACACAGTGGCTGGAACAATACAGTGGCAGGAACAACACTATGGCTGGAACAACACTGTGGCTGGAACAACTCTGTGGTTGGAACAACACTGTGGCTGGAACAACACTGTGGCTGGAACAACACTGTGGCTGGAACAACACTATGGCTGGAACAGAACTGTGGCTGGAACAACACTGTGGCTGGAACAACACTGGCTGGAACAACACTGTGGCTGGAACAACACTGTGGCTGGAACAAAACTGTGGCTGGAACAACACTGTGGCTGGAACAACACTGTGGCTGGAACAACACTGTGGCTGGAACAACACTGGCTGGAACAACACTGTGGTTGGAACAACACTGTGGCTGGAACAACACTGTGGCTGGAACAACACTGTGGCTGGAACAACACTGTGGCTGGAACAACACTATGGCTGGAACAACACTGGCTGGAACAACACTGTGGCTGGAACAACACTGTGGCTGGAACAACACTGTGGCTGGAACAACACTGTGGCTGGAACAACACTGGCTGGAACAACACTGTGGCTGGAACAACACTGTGGCTGGAACAACACTGTGGCTGGAACAACACTGTGGCTGGAACAACACTGGCTGGAACAACACTGTGGCTGGAACAACACTGTGGCTGGAACAACACTGTGGCTGGAACAACACTGTGGCTGGAACAACACTGTGGCTGGAACAACACTGTGGCTGGAACAACACTGTGGCTGGAACAACACTGTGGCTGGAACAACACTGGCTGGAACAACACTGTAGCTGGAACAACACTGTGGCTGGAACAACACTGTGGCTGGAACAACACTGTGGCTGGAACAACACTGTGGCTGGAACAACACTGGCTGGAACAACACTGTGGCTGGAACAACACTGTGGCTGGAACAACACTGGCAGGAACAACACTGTAGCTGGAACAACACTGTGGCTGGAACAACACTGTGGCTGGAACAACACTGTGGCTGGAACAACACTGTGGCTGGAACAACACTGTGGCTGGAACAACACTGTGGCTGGAACAACACTGGCTGGAACAACACTGTGGCTGGAACAACACTGTGGCTGGAACAACACTGTGGCTGGAACAACACTGTGGCTGGAACAACACTGTGGCTGGAACAACACTGTGGCTGGAACAACACTGTGGCTGGAACAACACTGGCTGGAACAACACTGTAGCTGGAACAACACTGTGGCTGGAACAACACTGTGGCTGGAACAACACTGTGGCTGGAACAACACTGTGGCTGGAACAACACTGTGGCTGGAACAACACTGTGGCTGGAACAACACTGTGGCTGGAACAACACTGTGGCTGGAACAACACTGTGGCTGGAACAACACTGTGGCTGGAACAACACTGTGGCTGGAACAACACTGTGGCTGGAACAACACTGTGGCTGGAACAACACTGTGGCTGGAACAACACTGTGGCTGGAACAACACTGTGGCTGGAACAACACTGTGGCTGGAACAACACTGTGGCTGGAACAACACTGTGGCTGGAACAACACTGTGGCTGGAACAACACTGTGGCTGGAACAACACTGTGGCTGGAACAACACTGTGGCTGGAACAACACTGTGGCTGGAACAACACTGTGGCTGGAACAACACTGTGGCTGGAACAACACTGTGGCTGGAACAACACTGTGGCTGGAACAACACTGTGGCTGGAACAACACTGTGGCTGGAACAACACTGTGGCTGGAACAACACTGTGGCTGGAACAACACTGTGGCTGGAACAACACTGTGGCTGGAACAACACTGTGGCTGGAACAACACTGTGGCTGGAACAACACTGTGGCTGGAACAACACTGTGGCTGGAACAACACTGTGGCTGGAACAACACTGTGGCTGGAACAACACTGTGGCTGGAACAACACTGTGGCTGGAACAACACTGTGGCTGGAACAACACTGTGGCTGGAACAACACTGTGGCTGGAACAACACTGTGGCTGGAACAACACTGTGGCTGGAACAACACTGTGGCTGGAACAACACTGTGGCTGTGGCTGGAACAACACTGTGGCTGGAACAACAACTGGAACAACTGTGGCTGGAACAACACTGTGGCTGGAACAACACTGTGGCTGGAACAACACTGTGGCTGGAACAACACTGTGGCTGGAACAACACTGTGGCTGGAACAACACTGTGGCTGGAACAACACTGTGGCTGGAACAACACTGTGGCTGGAACAACACTGTGGCTGGAACAACACTGTGGCTGGAACAACACTGTGGTTGGAACAACACTGTGGCTGGAACAACACTGTGGCTGGAACAACACTGTGGCTGGAACAACACTGTGGCTGGAACAACACTGTGGCTGGAACAACACACTGTGGCTGGAACAACACTGTGGCTGGAACAACACTGGCTGGAACAACACTGTGGCTGGAACAACACTGTGGCTGGAACAACACTGTGGCTGCAAACACACTGGTGGCTGGAACAACACTGTGGCTGGAACAACAATGTGGCTGGAACAACACTGTGGCTGGAACAACACTGTGGGTTGAACAACTCTGGCTGGAACAACACTGTGGCTGGAACAACACTGTGGCTGGAACAACACTGTGGCTGGAACAACACTGTGGCTGGAACAACACTGTGGCTGGAACAACACTGTGGCTGGAACAACACTGGTGGCTGGAACAACACTGTGGCTGGAACAACACTGTGGCTGGAACAACACTGGCTGGAACAACACTGGTGGCTGGAACAACACTGTGGCTGGAACAACACTGTGGCTGGAACAACACTGTGGCTGGAACAACACACTGTGGCTGGAACAACACTGTGGCTGGAACAACACTGTGGCTGGAACAACACTGTGGCTGGAACAAACTGGAACAACACTGTGGCTGGAACAACACTGTGGCTGGAACAACACTGTGGCTGAAACAACACTGTGGCTGGAACAACACTGTGGTTGGAACAACACTGTGGCTGGAACAACACTGTGGCTGGAACAACACTGTGGCTGGAACAACACTGTGGCTGGAACAACACTGGCTGGAACAACACTGTGGCTGGAACAACACTGTGGCTGGAACAACACTGTCGCTGGAACAACACTGTGGCTGGAACAACACTGTGGCTGGAACAACACTGGTGGCTGGAACAACACTGTGGCTGGAACAACACTGTGGCTGGAACAACACTGTGGCTGGCTGGAACAACACTGTTGCTGGAACAACACTGTGGCTGGAACAACACTGGTGGCTGGAACAACACTGTGGCTGGAACAACACTGTGGCTGGAACAACACTGTAGCTGGAACAACACTGTGGCTGGAACAACACTGTGGCTGAAACAACACTGTGGCTGGAACAACACTGTGGCTGGAACAACACTGTGGCTGGAACAACACTGTGGCTGGAACAACACTGTGGCTGGAACAACACTGTGGCTGGAACAACACTGTGGCTGGAACAACACTGTGGCTGGAACAACACACTGTGGCTGGAACAACACTGTGGCTGGAACAACACTGGAACAACACTGGCTGGAACAACACTGTGGCTGGAACAACACTGTGGCTGGAACAACACTGTGGCTGGAACAACACTGTGGCTGGAACAACACTGTGGCTGGAACAACACTGTGGCTGGAACAACACTGTGGCTGGAACAACACTGTGGCTGGAACAACACTGTGGCTGGAACAACACTGTGGCTGGAACAACACTGTGGCTGGAACAACACTCTGGCTGGAACAACCCTGTCGCTGGAACAACACTGTGGCTGGAACAACACTGTGGCTGGAACAACACTGTGGCTGGAACAACACTGTGGCTGGAACAACACTGTGGCTGGAACAACACTGTGGCTGGAACAACACTGTGGCTGGAACAACACTGTGGCTGGAACAACACTGTGGCTGGAACAACATTGGCTGGAACAACACTGTAGCTGGAACAACACTGTGGCTGGAACAACACTGTGGCTGGAACAACACTGTGGCTGGAACAACACTGTGGATGGAACAACACTGTGGCTGGAACAACACAGTGGCTGGAACAACACTGTGGCTGGAACAACACTGTGGCTGGAACAACTCTGTGGCTGGAACAACACTGTGGCTGGAACAACACTGTGGATGGAACAACACTGTGGCTGGAACAACACAGTGGCTGGAACAACACTGTGGCTGGAACAACACTGGCTGGAACAACACTGTAGCTGGAACAACACAGTAGCCGGAACAACACTGTGGCTGGAACAACACTGTGACTGGAACAACACTGTGGCTGGAACAACACTGTGGCTGGAACAACACTGTGGCTGGAACAACACTGTGGCTGGAACAACACTGTGGCTGGAACAACACTGTGGCTGGAACAACACTGTGGCTGGAACAACACAGTGGCTGGAACAACACAGTGGCTGGAACAACACTGTGGCTGGAACAACACAGTGGCTGGAACAACACTGTGGCTGGAACAACACTGTGGCTGGAACAACACAGTGGCTGGAACAACACTGTGGCTGGAACAACACTGTGGCTGGAACAACACTGGCTGGAACAACACTGTGGCTGGAACAACACTGTGGCTGGTGGCTGGAACAACACTGGCTGGAACAACACTGGCTGGAACAACACTGTGGCTGGAACAACACTGGTGGCTGGAACAACACTGGCTGGCTGGAACAACACTGTGGCTGGAACAACACTGGCTGGAACAACACTGTGGCTGGAACAACACTGTGGCTGGAACAACACTGTGGCTGGAACAACACTGGTGGCTGGAACAACACTGTGGCTGGAACAACACTGTGGCTGGAACAACACAGTGGCTGGAACAACACTGGCTGGAACAACACTGTGGCTGGAACAACACAGTGGCTGGAACAACACTGGCTGGAACAACACTGGCTGGAACAACACTGTGGCTGGAACAACACTGGCTGGAACAACACTGGCTGGTGGCTGGAACAACACTGTGGCTGGAACAACACTGGCTGGAACAACACTGGCTGGAACAACACTGTGGCTGGAACAACACTGGTGGCTGGAACAACACTGGCTGGAACAACACTGTGGCTGGAACAA
This sequence comes from Cherax quadricarinatus, assembly GCF_038502225.1. Lineage (NCBI taxonomy): Eukaryota > Metazoa > Arthropoda > Malacostraca > Decapoda > Parastacidae > Cherax > Cherax quadricarinatus. Next base: position 40,880 of record NC_091297.1, read on the forward strand.
CACAGTGGCTGGAACAACACTGGCTGGAACAACTCTGGCTGGAACAACACTGTGGCTGGAACAACACTGTGGCTGGAACAACACTGGCTGGAACAACACTGTGGCTGGAACAACACTGTGGCTGGAACAACACTGGTTGGAACAACACTGGCTGGAACAACACTGGCTGGAACAACACTGGTGGCTGGAACAACACTGGCTGGAACAACACTGGCTGGAACAACACTGGCTGGAACAACACTGGCTGGAACAACACTGTGGCTGGAACAACACTGGCTGGAACAAACAGTGGCTGTGGCTGGAACAACACTGTGGCTGGAACAACACAGTGGCTGGAACAACACTGGCTGGAACAACACAGTGGCTGGAACAACACTGTGGCTGGAACAACACTGTGGCTGGAACAACACAGTGGCTGGAACAACACTGTGGCTGGAACAACACTGTGGCTGGAACAACACAGTGGCTGGAACAACACAGTGGCTGGAACAACACTGTGGCTGGAACAACACTGTGGCTGGAACAACACTGGCTGGAACAACACAGTGGCTGGAACAACACTGTGGCTGGAACAACACAGTGGCTGGAACAACACAGTGGCTGGAACAACACAGTGGCTGGAACAACACAGTGGCAGGAACAACACAGTGGCGGGAACAACACTGTGGCTGGAACAACACAGTGGCTGGAACAACACAGTGGCTGGAACAACACAGTGGCTGGAACAACACTGTGGCTGGAACAACACAGTGGCTGGAACAACACTGTGGCTGGAACAACACAGTGGCTGGAACAACACTGTGGCTGGAACAACTCTGTGGCTGGAACAACACAGTGGCTGGAACAACACAGTGGCTGGAACAACACAGTGGCTGGAACAACACAGTGGCTGGAACAACACAGTGGCTGGAACAACACAGTGGCTGGAACAACACAGTGGCTGGAACAACACAGTGGCTGGAACAACACAGTGGCTGGAACAACACAGTGGCTGGAACAACACAGTGGCTGGAACAACACAGTGGCTGGAACAACACAGTGGCTGGAACAACACAGTGGCTGGAACAACACAGTGGCTGGAACAACACAGTGGCTGGAACAACACAGTGGCTGGAACAACACAGTGGCTGGAACAACACAGTGGCTGGAACAACACAGTGGCTGGAACAACACAGTGGCTGGAACAACACAGTGGCTGGAACAACACAGTGGCTGGAACAACACTGTGGCTGGAACAACACAGTGGCTGGAACAACACAGTGGCTGGAACAACACAGTGGCTGGAACAACACAGTGGCTGGAACAACACAGTGGCTGGAACAACACAGTGGCTGGAACAACACAGTGGCTGGAACAACACAGTGGCTGGAACAACACAGTGGCTGGAACAACACAGTGGCTGGAACAACACAGTGGCTGGAACAACACAGTGGCTGGAACAACACAGTGGCTGGAACAACACAGTGGCTGGAACAACACAGTGGCTGGAACAACACAGTGGCTGGAACAACACAGTGGCTGGAACAACACAGTGGCTGGAACAACACAGTGGCTGGAACAACACAGTGGCTGGAACAACACAGTGGCTGGAACAACACAGTGGCTGGAACAACACAGTGGCTGGAACAACACAGTGGCTGGAACAACACAGTGGCTGGAACAACACAGTGGCTGGAACAACACAGTGGCTGGAACAACACAGTGGCTGGAACAACACAGTGGCTGGAACAACACAGTGGCTGGAACAACACAGTGGCTGGAACAACACAGTGGCTGGAACAACACAGTGGCTGGAACAACACAGTGGCTGGAACAACACAGTGGCTGGAACAACACAGTGGCTGGAACAACACAGTGGCTGGAACAACACAGTGGCTGGTCCAACACAGGGGCTGGTACAACACAGTGGCTGGAACAACACAGTGGCTGGAACAACACAGTGGCTGGTACAACACAGTGGCTGGAACAACACAGTGGCTGGTACAACACAGTGGCTGGAACAACACAGTGGCTGGAACAACACAGTGGCTGGAACAACACAGTGGCTGGAACAACACAGTGGCTGGCAGTGGAACAACCCAGTGGCTGGTACTACACAGTGGCTGGAACAACACAGTGGCTGGAACAACACAGTGGCTGGAACAACACAGTGGCTGGTACAACACAGTGGCTGGAACAACACAGTGGCTGGAACAACACAGTGGCTGGAACAACACAGTGGCTGGAACAACACAGTGGCTGGTACAACACAGTGGCTGGAACAACACAGTGGCTGGTACAACACAGTGGCTGGAACAACACAGTGGCTGGAACAAAACAGTGGCTGGAACAACACAGTGGCTGGAACAACACAGTGTCTGGTACAACACAGTGGCTGGTACAACACAGTGGCTGGAACAACACAGTGGCTGGACCAACACAGTGGCTGGAACAACACAGTGGCTGGTACAACACAGTGGCTGGTACAACACAGTGGCTGGTACAACACAGTGGCTGGAACAACACAGTGGCTGGTACAACACAGTGGCTGGAACAACACAGTGGCTGGTACAACACAGTGGCTGGTACAACACAGTGGCTGGAACAACACAGTGGCTGGTACAACACAGTGGCTGGAACAACACAGTGGCTGGTACAACACAGTGGCTGGTACAACACAGTCGCTGGAACAACACAGTGGCAGGTACAACACAGTGGCTGGTACAACACAGTGGCTGGTACAACACAGTGGCTGGTACAACACAGTGGCTGGAACAACACAGTGGCTGGTACAACACAGTGGCTGGTACAACACAGTGGCTGGTACAACACAGTGGCTGGTACAACACAGTGGCTGGTACAACACAGTGGCTGGAACAACACAGTGGCTGGTACAACACAGTGGCTGGTACAACACAGTGGCTGGTACAACACAGTGGCTGGAACAACACAGTGGCTGGAACAACACAGTGGCTGGAACAACACAGTGGCTGGAACAACACAGTGGCTGGAACAACACAGTGGCTGGAACAACACAGTGGCTGGAACAACACAGTGGCTGGAACAACACAGTGGCTGGAACAACACAGTGGCTGGAACAACACAGTGGCTGGAACAACACAGTGGCTTGAACAACACAGTGGCTGGAACAACACAGTGGCTGGAACAACACAGTGGCTTGACCAACACAGTGGCTGGAACAACACAGTGGCTGGAACAACACAGTGGCTGGAACAACACAGTGGCTGGAACAACACAGTGGCTGGTACAACACAGTGGCTGGTACAACACAGTGGCTGGTACAACACAGTGGCTGGTACAACACAGTGGCTGGTACAACACAGTGGCTGGAACAACACAGTGGCTGGAACAACACAGTGGCTGGAACAACACAGTGGCTGGAACAACACAGTGGCTGGAACAACACAGTGGCTGGTACAACACAGTGGCTGGTACAACACAGTGGCTGGTACAACACAGTGGCTGGTACAACACAGTGGCTGGTACAACACAGTGGCTGGTACAACACAGTGGCTGGTACAACACAGTGGCTGGTACAACACAGTGGCTGGTACAACACAGTGGCTGGAACAACACAGTGGCTGGAACAACACAGTGGCTGGAACAACACAGTGACTGGTACAACACAGTGGCTGGTACAACACAGTGGCTGGTACAACACAGTGGCTGGTACAACACAGTGGCTGGAACAACACAGTGGCTGGAACAACACAGTGGCTGGAACAACACAGTGGCTGGTACAACACAGTGGCTGGTACAACACAGTGGCTGGTACAACACAGTGGCTGGAACAACACAGTGGCTGGAACAACACAGTGGCTGGTACAACACAGTGGCTGGTACAACACAGTGGCTGGTACAACACAGTGGCTGGTACAACACAGTGGCTGGTACAACACAGTGGCTGGTACAACACAGTGGCTGGAACAACACAGTGGCTGGTACAACACAGTGGCTGGTACAACACAGTGGCTGGTACAACACAGTGGCTGGTACAACACAGTGGCTGGTACAACACAGTGGCTGGTACAACACAGTGGCTGGTACAACACAGTGGCTGGAACAACACAGTGGCTGGAACAACACAGTGGCTGGTACAACACAGTGGCTGGTACAACACAGTGGCTGGAACAACACAGTGGCTGGAACAACACAGTGGCTGGTACAACACAGTGGCTGGTACAACACAGTGGCTGGTACAACACAGTGGCTGGTACAACACAGTGGCTGGTACAACACAGTGGCTGGTACAACACAGTGGCTGGTACAACACAGTGGCTGGTACAACACAGTGGCTGGTACAACACAGTGGCTGGTACAACACAGTGGCTGGAACAACACAGTGGCTGGTACAACACAGTGGCTGGTACAACACAGTGGCTGGTACAACACAGTGGCTGGAACAACACAGTGGCTGGAACAACACAGTGGCTGGAACAACACAGTGACTGGTACAACACAGTGGCTGGAACAACACAGTGGCTGGAACAACACAGTGGCTGGTACAACACAGTGGCTGGTACAACACAGTGGCTGGTACAACACAGTGGCTGGAACAACACAGTGGCTGGAACAACACAGTGGCTGGTACAACACAGTGGCTGGAACAAACACAGTGGCTGGTACAACACAGTGGCTGGTACAACACAGTGGCTGCAACAACACAGTGGCTGGTACAACACAGTGGCTGGTACAACACAGTGGCTGGTACAACACAGTGGCTGGTACAACACAGTGGCTGGTACAACACAGTGGCTGGTACAACACAGTGGCTGGTACAACACAGTGGCTGGAACAACACAGTGGCTGGTACAACACAGTGGCTGGTACAACACAGTGGCTGGTACAACACAGTGGCTGGAACAACACAGTGGCAACAACACAGTGGCTGCAACAACACAGTGGCTGGTACAACACAGTGGCTGGTACAACACAGTGGCTGGAACAACACAGTGGCTACAACACAGTGGCTGGTACAAGCCACAGTGGCTGGAACAACACAGTGGCAACACAGTGGCTGGAACAATACAGTGGCTGGAACAACACAGTGGCTTGAACAACACAGTGGCTGGAACAACACAGTGGCTGGAACAACACAGTGGCTTGAACAACACAGTGGCTGGAACAACACAGTGGCTTGAACAACACAGTGGCTGGAACAACACAGTGGCTGGAACAACACAGTGGCTGGAACAACACAGTGGCTGGAACAACACAGTGGCTGGAACAACACAGTGGCTGGTACAACACAGTGGCTGGTACAACACAGTCGCTGGAACAACACAGTGGCTGGAACAACACAGTGGCTGGAACAACACAGTGGCTGGAACAACACAGTGGCTGGTACAACACAGTGGCTGGTACAACACAGTGGCTGGAACAACACAGTGGCTGGAACAACACAGTGGCTGGAACAACACAGTGGCTGGAACAACACAGTGGCTGGAACAACACAGTGGCTGGAACAACACAGTGGCTGGAACAACACAGTGGCTGGAACAACACAGTGGCTGGAACAACACAGTGGCTGGAACAACACAGTGGCTGGAACAACACAGTGGCTGGAACAACACAGTGGCTGGAACAACACAGTGGCTGGAACAACACAGTGGCTGGAACAACACAGTGGCTGGAACAACACAGTGGCTGGAACAACACAGTGGCTGGAACAACACAGTGGCTGGAACAACACAGTGGCTGGAACAATACAGTGGCTGGAACAACACAGTGGCTGGAACAACACAGTGGCTGGAACAACACAGTGGCTGGAACAACACAGTGGCTGGAACAACACAGTGGCTGGAACAACACAGTGGCTGGAACAACACAGTGGCTGGAACAACACAGTGGCTGGAACAATACAGTGGCTGGAACAACACAGTGGCTGGAACAACACAGTGGCTGGAACAACACAGTGGCAGGAACAACACAGTGGCAGGAACAACACAGTGGCTGGAACAACACAGTGGCTGGAACAACACAGTGGCTGGAACAACACAGTGGCTGGAACAACACAGTGGCTGGAACAACACAGTGGCAGTGGCAGGAACAACACAGTGGCTGGAACAATACAGTGGCAGGAACAACACAGTGGCTGGAACAATACAGTGGCTGGAACAATACAGTGGCTGGAACAACACAGTGGCTGGAACAACACAGTGGCTGGAACAACACAGTGGCTGGAACAACACAGTGGCTGGAACAATACAGTGGCTGGAACAACACAGTGGCTGGAACAACACAGTGGCTGGAACAATACAGTGGCTGGAACAATACAGTGGCTGGAACAATACAGTGGCAGGAACAATACAGTGGCTGGAACAATACAGTGGCAGGAACAACACAGTGGCTGGAACAATACAGTGGCAGGAACAATACAGTGGCAGGAACAACACAGTGGCTGGAACAACACAGTGGCTGGAACAACACAGTGGCTGGAACAACACAGTGGCTGGAACAACACAGTGGCTGGAACAACACAGTGGCTGGAACAACACAGTGGCTGGAACAACACAGTGGCTGGAACAACACAGTGGCTGGAACAACACAGTGGCTGGAACAATACAGTGGCTGGAACAACACAGTGGCTGGAACAACACAGTGGCTGGAACAACACAGTGGCTGGAACAACACAGTGGCAGGAACAACACAGTGGCTGGAACAATACAGTGGCAGGAACAACACAGTGGCTGGAACAATACAGTGGCTGGAACAACACAGTGGCTGGAACAACACAGTGGCTGGAACAACACAGTGGCTGGAACAACACAGTGGCTGGAACAACACAGTGGCTGGAACAACACAGTGGCTGGAACAACACAGTGGCTGGAACAACACAGTGGCTGGAACAACACAGTGGCTGGAACAATACAGTGGCTGGAACAACACAGTGGCTGGAACAACACAGTGGCTGGAACAATACAGTGGCTGGAACAATACAGTGGCTGGAACAATACAGTGGCTGGAACAACACAGTGGCTGGAACAACACAATGGCTGGAACAATACAGTATCAGGAACAACACAGTGGCTGGAACAACACAGTGGCTGGAACAACACAGTGGCTGGAACAACACAGTGGCTGGAACAACACAGTGGCTGGAACAACACAGTGGCTGGAACAACACAGTGGCTGGAACAACACAGTGGCTGGAACAACACAGTGGCTGGAACAAAACAATACAGTGGCAGGAACAATACAGTGGCTGGAATAATACAGTTGCAGGAACAACACAGTGGCTGGAGGCTGGAACAATACAGTTGCAGGAACAACACAGTGGCTGGAACAACACAGTGGCTGGAACAACACAGTGGCTGGAACAACACAGTGGCTGGAACAACACAGTGGCAGGAACAACACAGTGGCTGGAACAACACAGTGGCTGGAACAACACAGTGGCTGGAACAACACAGTGGCTGGAACAACACAGTGGCTGGAACAACACAGTGGCTGGAACAACACAGTGGCTGGAACAACACAGTGGCTGGAACAACACAGTGGCTGGAACAACACAGTGGCTGGAACAACACAGTGGCTGGAACAACACAGTGGCTGGAACAACACAGTGGCTGGAACAACACAGTGGCTGGAACAACACAGTGGCTGGAACAACACAGTGGCTGGAACAACACAGTGGCTGGAACAACACAGTGGCTGGAACAACACAGTGGCTGGAACAACACAGTGGCTGGAACAACACAGTGGCTGGAACAACACAGTGGCTGGAACAACACAGTGGCTGGAACAACACAGTGGCTGGAACAACACAGTGGCTGGAACAACACAGTGGCTGGAACAACACAGTGGCTGGAACAACACAGTGGCTGGAACAACACAGTGGCTGGAACAACACAGTGGCTGGAACAACACAGTGGCTGGAACAACACAGATTATAATAGTATGGTTATGATCATAACAATACTTTTTAATGGTGTGGACGTGTAAGCCAGGGGAAGGCCTCGGTCAGATGACCAAAAGCTCCAGTTGCGGATCATATAAATAAGAACCGCGTCTGGAAACACTCGTCCTGTTTCCTAACAAACCTCACCTTACCTAACCTGGAGAGAGTTTACCTGGCGAGAGTTCCGGGGGTCAACGCCCCCCCAAATCACAGATTACCACCACTTCAATCTATAACTTGGCGACGTTAAAGTTACCCCTCAGCTTGTGTGTGATGAGTTGTGTTCGAGTGTGCTATGTTGCAACACTAAACTACCTCCAAAGTCAAATCAATTAGTAAATCCAATATCATTCTCCATTTTTTAATGAGTTATAATCTAAAGTTCAACCTTCTTTTCTTTCCTACTTTCTGCTGTTTACGTTTTCCGCAGGTTGTTTTTCATCAGGGACAACTGTTATTTTCTCAGTTACGTTTGTTTTTTCTCTTTCAGGTGCAGTTCCATTTTTTTGCAGGCTGGGACATTCTTAATTGATGTTGTGTTTACGTCATTCGTGAGACCGTCTTCCTGGCTTTCTCTCATAAAGTAGGTCCCAGTGAGAGGCAGGTCCAAGTGAGAGGCAGGTCTCAGTGAGAGGTAGGTCCCAGTGAGAGGCACGTCCCAGTGAGAGGTAGGTCCCAGTGAGAGGCAGGTCCCAGTGAGAGGTAGGTCCCAGTGAGAGGCAGGTCCCAGTGAGAGGTAGGTCCCAGTGAGAGGCAGGTCCCAGTGAGAGGCAGGTCCAAGTGAGAGGCAGGTCTCAGTGAGAGGTAGGTCCCAGTGAGAGGCACGTCCCAGTGAGAGGTAGGTCCCAGTGAGAGGCAGGTCCCAGTGAGAGGTAGGTCCCAGTGAGAGGCAGGTCCCAGTGAGAGGTAGGTCCCAGTGAGAGGCAGGTCCCAGTGAGAGGTAGGTCCCAGTGAGAGGCAGGTCCCAGTGAGAGGCAGGTCCAAGTGAGAGGCAGGTCTCAGTGAGAGGTAGGTCCCAGTGAGAGGCACGTCCCAGTGAGAGGTAGGTCCCAGTGAGAGGCAGGTCCCAGTGAGAGGTAGGTCCCAGTGAGAGGCAGGTCCCAGTGAGAGGTAGGTCCCAGTGAGAGGTAGGTCCCAGTGAGAGGTAGGTCCCAGTGAGAGGTAGGTCCCAGTGAGAGGTAGGTCCCAGTGAGAGGTAGGTCCCAGTGAGAGGTAGGTCCCAGTGAGAGGTAGGTCCCAGTGAGAGGTAGGTCCCAGTGAGAGGTAGGTCCCAGTGAGAGGTAGGTCCAAGTGAGAGGTAGGTCCCAGTGAGAGGTAGGTCCCAGTGAGAGGTAGGTCCCAGTGAGAGGTAGGTCCCAGTGAGAGGCAAGTCCCAGTGAGAGGCAGGTCCCAGTGAGAGGTAGGTCCAAGTGAGAGGTAGGTCCCAGTGAGAGGTAGGTCCCAGTGAGAGGCAGGTCCCAGTTAGAGGTAGGTCCCAGTGAGAGGCAGGTCCCAGTGAGAGGCAGGTCCCAGTGAGAGGCAGGTCCCAGTGAGAGGCAGGTCCCAGTGAGAGGCAGGTCCCAGTGAGAGGCAGGTCCCAGTGAGAGGCAGGTCCCAGTGAGAGACAGGTTCCAGTGAGAGGCAGGTCCCAGTGAGAGGCAGGTCCCAGTGAGAGGCAGGTCCCAGTGAGAGGCATGTCCCAGTGAGAGACAGGTCCCAGTGAGAGGCAGGTCCCAGTGAGAGGCAGGTCCCAGTGAAAGGCAGGTCCCAGTGAAAGGCAGGTCCCAGTGAGAGGCATGTCCCAGTGAGAGACAGGTCCCAGTGAGAGGCAGGTCCCAGTGAGAGACAGGTCCCAGTGAGAGGCAGGTCCCACTTTACAATTCCTCTTAGATAACCCCAGATATTATCACATCACCAAAACTCTTGCGTCACCACAGCTTCACTTCTTCCCCCGAGTCACCTCACTCATTTGTAAATGAATCTGTAAATGACGGACAGTCAGCAGAGATTAAACATTGTAGAGGCTTCATTTGACATTCTGTGGGACGAGATGATGGCATTAATTCAACGGTTGATGCCAAAAAAAACATTGAATGTGGCTGACGAATATCGTATTCTGCATAGTCAGCAGCTCGGGTGTACGTCACGTCCTTCGCGTTATATATAATTACCTTTTTGTAATTATCTACGTTTGTTTGCTTATTTTTAATTACATATTTGTGATTACTTGTTTGTAGGTAGAGGAGCAGAGAGGAGAATGGTGAAGTATAGGACTTTGAAGTAATCAGTCCCTCAGTCTCGAGTCGATGTGGTCAGTCCATCAGTCTTGAAAAGAATACAGATTATGAGCGAAGAAGTAGCTTATATACAATACGCAGGAGAGGTGCAGCAGTCGTAGGTGGTGTCACATTTGTTCAATGTGGAAGTAGGTCGTGCCCAAGGGTTAGGCATGCGAAGAATTCCCTGTATTAAGATCCCAAGATGTTTCTGTGTCAGACAGGAATGTACATGAATGGTTCTCTGGTGGTGGTAGTGGTGGTGGTCCTGGTGGTGGTGATGGTGGTAGTAGTGATGGTGGTAGTGGTGATGGTGGTAGTGGTGATGGTGGTAGTGGTGGAGGTGGTTGTGGTGGTGGTAGTGGTGTTGGTTTTGATGGTGGTAGTGGTGGAGGTGGTAGTGGTGGTGGTGGTGGTTGTGTTGGTCTTGGTGGTAGTGGTGGTGGTGGTTGTGTTGGTGGTGGTAGTGGTGGTGGTGGCGGTGGTGATGGTGGTAGTAGTGATGGTGGTAGTGGTGATGGTGGTAGTGGCTATGGTGGTAGTAGTGGTGGTGGTTGTGTTTGTGATGGTGGTAGTGGTGGTGGTTGTGTTTGTGATGGTGGTAGTGGTGGTGGTTGTGTTTGTGATGGTGGTAGTGGTGGTGGTTGTGTTTGTGATGGTGGTAGTGGTGGTGGTTGTGTTTGTGATGGTGGTAGTGGTGGTGGTAGTGGTGATGGTGGTAGTGGTGATGGTGGTAGTGGTGGTGGTTGTGATGGTGGTAGTGGTGGTGGTTGTGATGGTGGTAGTGGTGGAGGTGGTAGTGGTGGAGGTGGTGGTGCTAGTAGTGGTGGTGCTAGTGGTGGTGGTGCTAGTGGTGGTGGTGGTAATGGTGGTGGTGGTAGTGGTGGTGGTTGTGGTGGTGGTAGTGGTGGAGGTGGTGGTGGTAGTGGTAATGGTGGTGGTGGTTGTGTTGGTGGTGGTAGTGGTGGTGGTGGTAGTGGGGGTGGTGGTAGTGGTGGTGGTGGTAGTGGTGGTGGTGGTGGTGGTAATGGTGGTGGTGGTTGTGTTGGTGGTGGTAGTGGTGGTGGTGGTAGTGGTGGTGGTGGTAGTGGTGGTGGTGGTGGTGGTAATGGTGGTGGTGGTTGTGTTGGTGGTGGTAGTGGTGGTGGTGGTAGTGGGGGTGGTGGTAGGGGGGGGGGTTGTAGTGGTGGTGGTACTGGTAATGGTGGTGGTGGTAGTGGTGGTGGTTGTGGTGGTGGTAGTGGTGGAGGTGGTGGTGGTGGTGGTAATGGTGGTGGTGGTTGTGTTGGTGGTGGTAGTGGTGGTACTGGTAATGGTGGTGGTGGTGGTGGTGGTACTGGTAATGGTGGTGGTGGTGGTACTGGTAATGGTGGTGGTGGTGGTACTGGTAATGGTGGTGGTGGTGGTACTGGTAATGGTGGTGGTGGTGGTACTGGTAATGGTGGTGGTCGTGGTACTGGTAATGGTGGTGGTGGTGGTACTGGTAATGGTGGTGGTGGTGGTACTGGTAATGGTGGTGGTGGTGGTACTGGTAATGGTGGTGGTCGTGGTACTGGTAATGGTGGTGGTGGTGGTACTGGTAATGGTGGTGGTGGTGGTACTGGTAATGGTGGTGGTGGTGGTACTGGTAATGGTGGTGGTGGTGGTCGTGGTGGTGCGACAAAGACACGTAGAGAACCACTAGTATCGTTGTTGTCTCTTGTGTCGGTGTCTCTAGTGTTGTTGTCTCTTCTTTTGTGGTGTCTTGTGTTGTTGTGTCTTGTGTTGTCGTGTCTTGTGTTGTTGTGTCTTGTGTTGTCGTGTCTTGTGTTGTCGTGTCTTGTGTTGTTGTGTCTTGTGTTGTTGTGTCTTGTGTTGTTGTGTCTTGTGTTGTCGTGTCTTGTGTTGTCGTGTCTTGTGTTGTTGTGTCTTGTGTTGTCGTGTCTTGTGTTGTTGTGTCTTGTGTTGTTGTGTCTTGTGTGTTGTCTTTTGTGTTGTCGTGTCTTGTGTGTTGTCTTGTGTTGTCGTGTCTTGTGTTGTTGTGTCTTGTGTGTTGTCTTGTGTTGTTGTTGTCGTGTCTTTTGTGTTGTGTCTTGTGTGTTGTCTTGTTTTGTCGTGTCTTGTGTGTTATCTTGTTTTGTCGTGTCTTGTGTGTTGTCGTGTCTTGTGTGTTGTCGTGTCTTGTGTTGTGTGTCTTGTGTTGTCGTGTCTTGTGTGTCGTGTCTTGTGTTGTCGTGTCTTGTGTTGTCGTGTCTTGTGTTGTCGTGTCTTGTGTTGTCTTGTGTTGTCGTGTCTTATGTGTGTGTCTTGTGTTGTCGTGTCTTGTGTTGTTGTCTTGTGTTGTTGTGTCTTGTGTTGTCGTGTCTTGTGTGTTGTCTTGTGTTGTTGTGTCTTGTGTGTGTGTCTTGTGTTGTTGTGTCTTGTGTGTTGTCGTTTGTCTTGTGTTGTGTGTCTTGTGTTGTCGTGTCTTGTGTTGTCGTGTCTTGTGTTGTTGTGTCTTGTGTGTTGTCTTGTGTTGTTGTGTCTTGTGTGTTTGTCTTGTGTGTTGTCTTGTGTGTTGTCGTGTCTTGTGTGTTATCTTGTGTTGTCGTGTCTTGTGTTGTGTGTCTTGTGTTGTTGTGTCTTGTGTTGTGTGTCTTGTGTTGTCGTGTCTTGTGTTGTGTGTCTTGTGTTGTGTGTCTTGTGTTGTGTCTTGTGTTGTTGTGTCTTGTGTTGTTGTGTCTTGTGTGTTGTGTCTTGTGTTGTGTCTTGTGTTGTTGTGTCTTGTGTTGTTGTCTTGTGTTGTTGTCTTGTGTTGTTGTGTCTTGTGTTGTTTGTCGTGTCTTGTGTTGTCGTGTCTTGTGTTGTCGTGTCTTGTGTTGTTGTGTCTTGTGTTGTCGTGTCTTGTGTTGTCGTGTCTTGTGTTGTCGTGTCTTGTGTTGTCGTGTCTTGTGTTGTTGTGTCTTGTGTTGTCGTGTCTTGTGTTGTCGTGTCTTGTGTTGTCGTGTCTTGTGTTGTTGTGTCTTGTGTTGTCGTGTCTTGTGTTGTTGTGTCTTGTGTTGTTGTGTCTTGTGTTGTTGTGTCTTGTGTTGTCGTGTCTTGTGTTGTCGTGTCTTGTGTTGTCGTGTCTTGTGTTGTCGTGTCTTGTGTTGTTGTCTTGTGTTGTCTTGTGTTGTAGTGTCTTGTGTTGTTGTGTCTTGTGTTGTCGTGTCTTGTGTGTTGTCTTGTGTTGTCGTGTCTTGTGTGTTGTCTTGTGTTGTCTTGTGTTGTTGTGTCTTGTGTTGTCGTGTCTTGTGTTGTCGTGTCTTGTGTTGTCTTGTGTTGTCGTGTCTTGTGTGTTGTCTTGTGTTGTCGTGTCTTGTGTTGTGTGTCTTGTGTTGTCGTGTCTTGTGTTGTGTGTCTTGTGTTGTCGTGTCTTGTGTGTTATCTTGTGTTGTTGTGTCTTGTGTGTTGTCTTGTGTTGTCGTTTCTTGTGTGTTGTCTTGTGTTGTCGTGTCTTGTGTGTTGTCTTGTGTTGTTGTGTCTTGTGTGTTGTCTTTTGTGTTGTCGTGTCTTGTGTGTTGTCTTGTGTTGTCGTGTCTTGTGTTGTTGTGTCTTGTGTGTTGTCTTGTGTTGTTGTTGTCTTGTGTTGTCGTGTCTTGTGTTGTCGTGTCTTGTGTGTTGTCTTGTGTTGTCGTTTCTTGTGTGTTGTCTTGTGTTGTCGTGTCTTGTGTTGTGGTGTCTTGTGTTGTCGTGTCTTGTGTGTTGTCTTGTGTTGTCGTGTCTTGTGTGTTGTCTTGTGTTGTCGTGTCTTGTGTGTTGTCTTGTGTTGTCGTGTCTTGTGTGTTGTCTTGTGTTGTCGTGTCTTGTGTTGTCGTTTCTTATGTGTTGTCTTGTGTTGTAGTGTCTTGTGTGTTGTCTTGTGTGTTGTCTTGTGTTGTCGTGTCTTGTGTGTTATCTTGTGTTGTTGTGTCTTGTGTGTTGTCTTGTGTTGTCGTTTCTTGTGTGTTGTCTTGTGTTGTTGTGTCTTGTGTTGTCGTGTCTTGTGTGTTGTGTCTTGTGTTGTTGTGTCTTGTGTTGTTGTGTCTTGTGTTGTTGTGTCTTGTGTGTTGTCGTGTCTTGTGTGTTGTCTTGTGTTGTCGTGTCTTGTGTGTTGTCTTGTGTTGTCGTGTCTTGTGTGTGTGTCTTGTGTTGTTGTGTCTTGTGTGTTGTCTTGTCTTGTGTGTCTTGTGTTGTCGTGTCTTGTGTGTTGTCTTGTGTTGTCGTGTCTTGTGTGTTGTCTTGTCTTGTTGTGTCTTGTGTGTTGTCTTGTGTTGTGTGTGTCTTGTGTTGTCGTGTCTTGTGTTGTAGTCTTGTGTTGTCGTGTCTTGTGTGTCGTGTCTTGTGTTGTTGTGTCTTGTGTTGTCGTGTCTTGTGTTGTCGTGTCTTGTGTGTGTGTCTTGTGTTGTCGTGTCTTGTGTTGTCGTGTCTTGTGTGTTGTCTTGTGTTGTCGTGTCTTGTGTTGTGTGTCTTGTGTTGTCGTGTCTTGTGTGTTGTCTTGTGTTGTCGTGTCTTGTGTTGTCGTGTCTTGTGTGTGTGTCTTGTGTTGTGTGTCTTGTGTTGTCGTGTCTTGTGTGTTGTCTTGTGTTGTCGTGTCTTGTGTGTTGTCTTGTGTTGTCGTGTCTTGTGTTGTCGTTTCTTATGTGTTGTCTTGTGTTGTCGTGTCTTGTGTGTTGTCTTGTGTGTTGTCTTGTGTTGTTGTGTTGTCTGTCTTGTGTGTTGTCTTGTGTTGTCGTGTCTTGTGTGTTGTCTTGTGTGTGTGTCTTGTGTTGTCGTGTCTTGTGTGTTGTCTTGTGTTGTTGTGTCTTGTGTTGTCGTGTCTTGTGTGTTGTCTTGTGTTGTCGTGTCTTGTGTGTGTCTTGTGTTGTCGTGTCTTGGGTGTTGTCTTGTGTTGTCGTGTCTTGTGTGTTGTCTTGTGTTGTCGTGTCTTGTGTGTTGTCTTGTGTTGTCGTGTCTTGTGTGTCGTGTCTTGTGTTGTTGTGTCTTGTGTTGTCGTGTCTTGTGTTGTCGTGTCTTGTGTGTGTGTCTTGTGTTGTCGTGTCTTGTGTGTTGTCTTGTGTTGTCGTGTCTTGTGTGTTGTCTTGTGTTGTCGTGTCTTGCGTTGTCGTGTCTTGTGTTGTGTGTCTTGTGTTGTTGTGTCTTGTGTTGTTGTCTTGTGTTGTCGTGTCTTGTGTGTGTGTCTTGTGTTGTCGTGTCTTGTGTGTTGTCTTGTGTTGTGTGTCTTTGTGTTGTCGTGTCTTGTGTGTTGTCTTGTGTTGTTGTGTCTTGTGTGTGTGTCTTGTGTTGTGTGTCTTGTGTTGTGTGTCTTGTGTTGTCGTGTCTTGTTGTGTCTTGTGTTGTCTTGTGTTGTCGTGTCTTGTGTTGTCGTGTCTTGTGTTGTTGTGTCTTGTGTTGTCGTGTCTTGTGTTGTCGTGTCTTGTGTTGTTGTGTCTTGTGTTGTCGTGTCTTGTGTTGTTGTGTCTTGTGTTGTTGTGTCTTGTGTTGTCGTGTCTTGTGTTGTCGTGTCTTGTGTTGTTGTGTCTTGTGTTGTTGTGTCTTGTGTTGTCGTGTCTTGTGTTGTCGTGTCTTGTGTTGTTGTGTCTTGTGTTGTTGTGTCTTGTGTTGTTGTGTCTTGTGTTGTTGTGTCTTGTGTTGTTGTGTCTTGTGTTGTTGTGTCTTGTGTTGTTGTGTCTTGTGTTGTTGTGTCTTGTGTTGTTGTGTCTTGTGTTGTTGTGTCTTGTGTTGTTGTGTCTTGTGTTGTTGTGTCTTGTGTTGTTGTGTCTTGTGTTGTTGTGTCTTGTGTTGTTGTGTCTTGTGTTGTCGTGTCTTGTGTTGTTGTGTCTTGTGTTGTTGTGTCTTGTGTTGTCGTGTCTAGTGTTGTTGTGTCTTGTGTTGTTGTGTCTTGTGTTGTTGTGTCTTGTGTTGTTGTGTCTTGTGTTGTTGTGTCTTGTGTTGTCGTGTCTTGTGTTGTCGTGTCTTGTGTTGTTGTGTCTTGTGTTGTTGTGTCTTGTGTTGTCGTGTCTTGTGTTGTTGTGTCTTGTGTTGTCGTGTCTTGTGTTGTTGTGTCTTGTGTTGTCGTGTCTTGTGTTGTTGTGTCTTGTGTTGTCGTGTCTTGTGTTGTTGTGTCTTGTGTTGTCGTGTCTTGTGTTGTCGTGTCTTGTGTTGTTGTGTCTTGTGTTGTTGTGTCTTGTGTTGTCGTGTCTTGTGTTGTTGTGTCTTGTGTTGTCGTGTCTTGTGTTGTTGTGTCTTGTGTTGTTGTGTCTTGTGTTGTTGTGTCTTGTGTTGTTGTGTCTTGTGTTGTTGTGTCTTGTATGTGTTGTGTCTTGTGTTGTTGTGTCTTGTCTTGTTGTGTCTTGTGTTGTTGTGTCTTGTGTTGTTGTGTCTTGTGTTGTTGTGTCTTGTGTTGTTGTGTCTTGTGTTGTTGTGTCTTGTGTTGTTGTGTCTTGTGTTGTTGTGTCTTGTGTTGTTGTGTCTTGTGTTGTTGTGTCTTGTGTTGTTGTGTCTTGTGTTGTCGTGTCTTGTGTTGTCGTGTCTTGTGTTGTCGTGTCTTGTGTTGTTGTGTCTTGTGTTGTCGTGTCTTGTGTTGTTGTGTCTTGTGTTGTCGTGTCTTGTGTTGTTGTGTCTTGTGTTGTCGTGTCTTGTGTTGTTGTGTCTTGTGTTGTTGTGTCTTGTGTTGTTGTGTCTTGTGTTGTTGTGTCTTGTGTTGTTGTGTCTTGTGTTGTTGTGTCTTGTGTTGTTGTGTCTTGTGTTGTTGTGTCTTGTGTTGTTGTGTCTTGTGTTGTTGTGTCTTGTGTTGTTGTGTCTTGTGTTGTTGTGTCTTGTGTTGTCGTGTCTTGTGTTGTTGTGTCTTGTGTTGTTGTGTCTTGTGTTGTTGTGTCTTGTGTTGTTGTGTCTTGTGTTGTTGTGTCTTGTGTTGTTGTGTCTTGTGTTGTTGTGTCTTGTGTTGTTGTGTCTTGTGTTGTTGTGTCTTGTGTTGTTGTGTCTTGTGTTGTCGTGTCTTGTGTTGTTGTGTCTTGTGTTGTTGTGTCTTGTGTTGTTGTGTCTTGTGTTGTCGTGTCTTGTGTTGTTGTGTCTTGTGTTGTCGTGTCTTGTGTTGTTGTGTCTAGTGTTGTTGTGTCTTGTGTTGTTGTGTCTTGTGTTGTTGTGTCTTGTGTTGTCGTGTCTTGTGTTGTTGTGTCTTGTGTTGTTGTGTCTTGTGTTGTTGTGTCTTGTGTTGTTGTGTCTTGTGTTGTTGTGTCTTGTGTTGTTGTGTCTTGTGTTGTTGTGTCTTGTGTTGTTGTGTCTTGTGTTGTTGTGTCTTGTGTTGTTGTGTCTTGTGTTGTTGTGTCTTGTGTTGTTGTGTCTTGTGTTGTTGTGTCTTGTGTTGTTGTGTCTTGTGTTGTTGTGTCTTGTGTTGTTGTGTCTTGTGTTGTCGTGTCTTGTGTTGTTGTGTCTTGTGTTGTCGTGTCTTGTGTTGTCGTGTCTTGTGTTGTTGTGTCTTGTGTTGTCGTGTCTTGTGTTGTCGTGTCTAGTGTTATCATTCCTTGTCTGATGTGATCTGGTCTCTGGTGTGGTGTAGTCTCTAATGTGGTCTGGTCTCTGGTGTGGTCTGGTATCTGGTGTGGTCTGGTCTCTGGTGTGGTTTGGTCTCTGGTGTGGTGTAGTCTCTAATGTGGTCTGGTCTCTGGTGTGGTCTGGTATCTGGTGTGGTCTGGTCTCTGGTGTGGTTTGGTCTCTGGTGTGGTGTAGTCTCTAATGTGGTCTGGTCTCTGGTGTGGTCTGGTATCTGGTGTGGTTTGGTCTCTGGTGTGGTCTGGTCTCTGGTGTTGTGTAGTCTCTAATGTGGTCTGGTCTCTGGTGTGGTGTAGTCTCTAATGTGGTCTGGTCTCTGGTGTGGTCCGGTATCTGGTGTGGAGTAGTCTCTAATGTGGTCTGGTCTCTGGTGTGGTCTGGTATCTGGTGTGGTCTGGTCTGTGGTGTGGTGTGGTCCCTGGTGTGGTGTGGTCTCTGGTGTGGTGTGGTCTCTGGTGTGGTGTGGTCTCTGGTGTGATGTGATCTCTGGAGTGGTCTGGTCTCTGGTGTGGTCTGACCTCTGGTGTGGTCTGGTATCTGGTGTGGTGTGGTCCCTGGTGTGGTGTGGTCTCTGGTGTGGTGTGATCTTTGGTGTGGTGTGGTCTCTGGTGTGTTCTGGTCTCTGGTGTGGTCTGGTCTCTGGTGTGGTCTGGCCTCTGTTGTGGTGTGGTCTCTGGTGTGGTGTGGTCTCTAGTGTGGTGTGGTCTCTGGTGTGGTGTGGTCTCTGGTGCGGTCTGGTCTCTGGTGTATTCTGGTCTCTGGTGTGGTCTGGTCTCTGGTGTGGTGTGGCCTCTGGTGTGGTGTGGTCTCTGGTGTGGTGTGGTCTCTGGTGTGGTGTTGTCTTTGGTGTGGTCTGGTCTCTGGTGTGGTCTGGTCTATGTTGTGGTGTTGTCTGTGGTGTGGTGTGGTCTCTGGTGTGGTCTGGTCTGTGGTGTGGTCTCTGGTGATGTGTGGTCTCTGGTGTGGTGTGGTCTCTGATGTCTTTTGGTCTCTGGTGTGGCCTCTGGTGTGGTGTGGTCTCTGGTGTGGTGTTGTCTCTGGTGTGGTATGGTCTATGGTGTGGTCTGGTCTCTGGTGTGGTGTTGTCTGTGGTGTGATGTGGTCTCTGGTGTGGTCTGATCTCTTGTGTGGTGTGGTCTCTGGTGTGGTGTGGACTCTGGTGTGGTGTGGTCTTTGGTGTGGTGTGGTCTCTGGTGTGGTCTCTGGTGTGGTGTGGTCTCTGGTGTGGTGTGGTTTCTGGTGTGTTCTGGTCTCTGGTGTGGTGTGGTCTTTGGTGTGGTGTGGTCTCTGGTGTGGTGTGATCTCAGGTTTGTTCTGGTCTCTGGTGTGGTGTGGTCTCTGGTGTGGTGTGGTCTCTCTTGTGGTGTGGTCTCTGGTGTGGTGTGGTCTGTGGTGTGGTGTGGTCTCTGGTGTGGTATGGTCTCTGGTGTGTTCTGGCCTCTGGCGTGGTGTGATCTCTGATGTGGTGTGAGCTCTGGTGTGTTTTGGTCTCTGGTGTGGTGTGGTATCTGCTCTGGTGTGGTCTCTGGTGTGTTGTGGTCTCGGGTGTGGTGTGGTCTCTGGTGTGGTGTGGTCTCTGGTGTGTTCTGGTCTCTGGTGTGGTGTGGTCTGGAGTTTACCTGGAGTTTACCTGGAGAGAGTTCCGGGGGTCAACGCCCCCGCGGCCCGGTCTGTGACCAGGCCTCCTGGTGGATCAGAGCCTGATCAACCAGGCTGTTGCTGCTGGCTGCACGCAAACCAACGTACGAGCCACAGCCCGGCTGATCAGGAACTGACTTTACGTGCTTGTCCAGTGCCAGCTTGAAGACTGCCAAGGGTCTGTTGGTAATCCCCCTTATGTGTGCTGGGAGGCAGTTGAACAGTCTCGGGCCCCTGACACTTATTGTATGGTCTCTTAACGTTCTAGTGACACCCCTGCTTTTCATTGGGGGGATGGTGCATCGTCTGCCAAGTCTTTTGCTTTCGTAGTGAGTGATTTTCGTGTGCAAGTTCGGTACTAGTCCCTCTAGGATTTTCCAGGTGTATATAATCATGTATCTCTCCCTCCTGCGTTCCAGGGAATACAGGTTTAGGAACCTCAAGCGCTCCCAGTAATTGAGGTGTTTTATCTCCGTTATGCGCGCCGTGAAGGTTCTCTGTACATTTTCTAGGTCGGCAATTTCACCTGCCTTGAAAGGTGCTGTTAGTGTGCAGCAATATTCCAGCCTAGATAGAACAAGTGACCTGAAGAGTGTCATCATGAGCTTGGCCTCCCTAGTTTTGAAGGTTCTCATTATCCATCCTGTCATTTTTCTAGCAGATGCGATTGATACAATGTTATGGTCCTTGAAGGTGAGATCCTCCGACATGATCACTCCCAGGTCTTTGACGTTGGTGTTTCGCTCTATTTTGTGGCCAGAATTTGTTTTGTACTCTGATGAAGATTTAATTTCCTCATGTTTACCATATCTGAGTAATTGAAATTTCTCATCGTTGAACTTCATATTGTTTTCTGCAGCCCACTGAAAGATTTGGTTGATGTCCGCCTGGAGCTTTGCAGTGTCTGCAGATTCGGGTGTCATCTGCAAAGGAAGACACGGTGCTGTGGCTGACATCCTTGTCTATGTCGGATATGAGGATGAGGTGTGCTGTGGTGTGGTCTCTGGTGTGGTGTGGTCTCTGGTGTGGTGTGGTCTCTGGTGTGGTGTGGCCTCTGGTGTGATGTGGTCTCTGGTGTGGTGTGGTCTCTGGTGTGGTGTGGTCTCTGGTGTGGTGTGGCCTCTGGTGTGATGTGGTCTCTGGTGTGGTGTGGTCTCTGGTGTGGTGTGGTCTCTGGTGTGGTGTGGTCTCTGGTTTGGTGTGGTCTCTGGTTTGGTGTGGTCTCTGGTGTGGTGTGGTCTCTGGTGTGGTGTGGTCTCTGGTGTGGTGTGGCCTCTGGTGTGATGTGGTCTCTGGTGTGGTGTGGTCTCTGGTGTGGTGTGGTCTCTGGTGTGGTGTGGTCTCTGGTTTGGTGTGGTCTCTGGTTTGGTGTGGTCTCTGGTGTGGTGTGGTCTCTGGTGTGGTGTGGTCTCTGGTGTGGTGTGGTCTCTGGTGTGATGTGGTCTCTGGTGTGGTGTGGTCTCTGGTGTGGTGTGGTCTCTGGTGTGGTGTGGTCTCTGGTGTGGTGTGGTCTCTGGTGTGGTGTGGTCTCTGGTGTGGTGTGGTCTCTGGTGTGGTGTGGTCTCTGGTGTGGTGTGGTCTCTGGTGTGATGTGGTCTCTGGTGTGATGTGGTCTCTGGTGTGATGTGGTCTCTGGTGTGGTGTGGTTTCTGGTGTGGTGTGGTCTCTGGTGTGATGTGGTCTCTGGTGTGATGTGGTCTCTGGTGTGGTGTGGTTTCTGGTGTGGTGTGGTCTCTGGTGTGGTGTGGTCTCTGGTGTCTTCGCTACACTGGTGATACAAACTTCTCTCACTCGTGCTACAACTTTCAACAATGTTTGGGTCACATAAAAGACTCACTTGACTCGCCACATAACTCACCAACTTGGAGTGTTGGCACCAAAAAAGCTACGTATGTTATGTTTTACGAAGAAAATCCAGCCAATTGCCACTGGGAGGTTGAAGGCTGCAACAACAACATGACACAGAGGAGAGAAGAATGTAGTCAGTGTCCTGAATACTTAAATTTCTTTACTTGTAAAAGAAGGATTTTGGGGGGATGGCAGGAGAATATTAAGACCAGCTTCACCTTGGTGTGTAAACATGAGCTAGGTGGTGTTAGCCCTCCTAAGTGGTGTTAGTACTGCTAGGTGGTATTAGCACTGCTAGGTGGTGTTAGTACTGCTAGCTGGTGTTAGCACTGCTAGGTGGTGTTAGTCCTGCTAGGTGGTGTTGGTACTGTATCACTAGCATCAAGCGGAGATGAACTTGCGTGTCCTTGGATGCTGCTCAAGGAGACGTGACTCCACCTACGCGGGTGTCACTCACGTGTCATGTAGTGCCATCAAGTCACTTTCACTGGCACTGTTGACTTTGAGAAAAGTGTAAAACTAAGCGAGGCCTGAGTGTGAGCTGGTAAAACACTCTGGGAGAGTGTACTACGCTCACTTACAGAACATCTGGTAAGACACTCTGGGAGAGTGTACTACACTCACTTACAGAACATCTGGTAAGACACTCTGGGAGAGTGTACTACTCTCACACATCATCTGGTAAGACACTCTGGGAGAGTGTACTACACTCACTTACACAACATCTGGTAAGACACTCTGGGAGAGTGTACTACACTCACTTACACAGCGTAGTCATCTGAACTTTTCTCCAACGGAGAAAAGTGTTAACAAGGTCGACTCTCTTCTCTGGTGTTGTGAAAGTCGTCAGTAGCTCAAGTTATATTGACTGATACCTACGACGGACGGACGGACGTACGGACGGACGGAAGGACGGACGGACCGACGGATTCACACACGCAAAGCTGTCACAAGACAGGAGTATACCAGGGACAACGTTGTGAAGAACCCCAATGGAAATAAGTCACTGTCTGACTTTTTTGTGTTATCCCAGGTTCTCTACACATATGCTGCTATGTCTGATAATCTATATAACTGTATTTGTGTGCACCTGAATAAACTTGCGTACTAAGGAGGTGGGTAAGTGATGGCCGGGTGTACCTGGTTGAGGACCACTCTGAGAAGGAGAGGCAGCAGCTGAGGGAGTTGGTAGAACCTTCACTGGTGATGTACCTTACGTAGAGAAAATTTTTGTATTGTTAATGTAATGTGTTGGTGGCAGTGTGGCCTCTCACTTGTTCTGTCTGCTGGCTTCTGGCAGACAGAACACTTCTGTCTGCTGGCTCCTGACGGACAGAACACTTATGCCTGCTGGCTCCTGACAGACAGAACACTTCTGTATGCTGGCTACTGGCAGACAGAACACGTCTCTCTGCTGGCTTCTGGCAGACAGAACACTTCTGTCTGCTGGCTCCTGACAGACAGAACACTTCTGTCTGCTGGCTCCTTGCAGAGAGAACACTTCAGTCTGCTGGCTCCTGGCAGACAGAACACTTCTCTCTGCTGGCTCCTAGCAGACAGAACACTTCTCTCTGCTGGCTTCTGGCAGACAGAATACTTCTTTCTGCTGGCTCCTGACAGAAAGAACACTTCTCTCTGCTGGCTTCTGGCAGACAGAACACTTCTCTCTGCTGGCTTCTGGCAGACGGAACACTTCTCTCTGCTGGCTCCTGACAGACAGAACACTTCTCTCTGCTGGCTCCTGACTGACAGAATACTTCTGTCTGCTGGCTCCTGACAGACAGAATACTTCTGTCTGCTGTTCCTGACAGACAGAGCACCTTTCTCTGCTGGCTCCTGACAAACAGAACACTTCTGTCTGCTGGCTTCTGGCAGACAGAACACTTCTGTCTGCTGGCTCCTGACAGACAGAACACTTATGCCTTCTGGCTCCTGACAGACAGAACACTTCTGTCTGCTGGCTCCTGGCAGACAGAACACTTCTGTATGGTGGCTCCTGGCAGGCAGAACACTTCTCTTTGCTAGCTTCTGGCAGACAGAACACTCTGTATGCTGGCTCCTGGCAGACAGAACACTAGAGCTGTTGGCTTCTGGCAGACAGAACACTCTGTATGCTGGCTCCTGGCAGACAGAACACTTCTCTCTGCTGGCTTCTGGCAGACAGAACACTTCTGTATGCTGGCTTCTGGCAGACAGAACACTTCTCTCTGCTGGCTTCTGGCAGACAGAACACTCTGTATGCTGGCTCCTGGCAGACAGAACACTTCTCTCTGTTGGCTTCTGGCAGACAGAACACTTCTGTCTGCTGGCTCCTGACAGACAGAACACTTCTGTCTGCTGGCTCCTGGCAGACAGAACACTTCTGTCTGCTGGCTCCTGGCATACAGAACACTTCTCTCTGCTGGTTTCTGGCATACAGAACACTTCTCTCTGCTGGTTTCTGGCAGACAGAACACTTCTCTCTGCTGGTTTCTGGCAGACAGAACACTTCTCTCTGCTGGTTTCTGGCAGACAGAACACTTCTGTCTGCTGGCTCCTGCCATACAGAACACTTCTCTCTGCTGGCTTCTGGCAGACAGAGCACTTCTCTCTGCTGGCTCCTGGCATACAGAACACTTCTCTCTGCTGGCTTCTGGCAGATAGAACACCTCTGTCTGCTGGCTCCTGACAGATAGAACACTTCTCTCTGCTCGCTCCTGACAGACAGAACGCCCCTGTCTGCTGGCTACTGACAGACAGAATACCTCTGTCTGCTGGCTCCTGACAGACAGAACACCTCTGTCTGCTGTCTCCTGACACACAGAACACCCCTGTCTACTGGCTTCAGGGAGACAGAACACCTCTGTCTGCTGGCTCATGACAGACAGAACACCTCTGTCTGCTGGCTTCTGACAGACAGAACACCCCTGTCTGCTAGCTCCTGACAGACAGAACACCTCTGTCTGCTGGCTCCTGACAGATAGAACACTTCTCTCTGCTGGCTTCTGGCAGACAGAACACCTCTGTCTGCTGGCTCTTGACAGACAGAACGCCTCTGTCTGCTGGCTCCTGACGGACAGAACACCCCTGTCTGCTGGCTTCTGGCAGACAGAACACCTCTGTCTGCTGGCTCCTGACAGACAGAACACCTCTGTCTGCTGGCTCCTGACAGACAGAACACCTCTGTCTGCTGTCTCCTGACAGACAGAACACCCCTGTCTGCTGGCTTCTGGCAGATAGAACACCTGTCTGCTGGCTCCTGACAGATAGAACACTTCTCTGTGCTGGCTTCTGGTAGACAGAACACCTGTCTGCTGGCTCCTGACAGATAGAACACTTCTCTCTGCTGGCTTCTGGCAGACAGAACACCTCTGTCTGCTGGTTCCTGACAGATAGAACACTTCTCTCTGCTGGCTTCTGGCAGACAGAACACCTCTGTCTGCTGGCTCCTGACAGATAGAACACTTCTCTCTGCTGGCTTATGGCAGACAGAACACCTCTGTCTGCTGGCTTCTGGCAGACAGAACACTTCTCTCTACTGGCTCCTGACAGACAGAACACCCCTGTCTGCAGGCTTCTGGCAGAAAGAACACCTCTGTCTGCTGGCTCCTGACAGACAGAACACCTCTGTCTGCTGGCTTCTGACAGACAACACTTCTGTTTGCTGGCTCCTGACAGACAGAACACCTCTGTCTGTTGGCTCCTGACAGACAGAACGCCTCTGTCTGCTGGCTCCTGACAGACAGAACACCTGTCTGCTGGCTCCTGACAGACAGAACACCTGTCTGCTGGCTCCTGACAGACAGAACACCTGTCTGCTGGCTCCTGACAGACAGAACACCTCTATCTGCTGTCTCCTGACAGACAGAACACCTGTCTGCTGTCTCCTGACAGACAGAACACCTGTCTGCTGGCTCCTGACAGGCAGAACACTTCTGTGTGCTGGCTCTTTACAGACAGAACACCTCTGTCTGCTATCTTCTGACAGACAGAACACTTCTGTGTGCTGGCTCTTTACAGACAGAACACCCCTGTCTGCTGGCTCCTGACAGACAGAACACCTCTGTCTGCTGGCTCCTGACAGACAGAACACCTGTCTGCTGGCTCCTGACAGACAGAACACCTGTCTGCTGGCTCCTGACAGACAGAACACCTGTCTGCTGGCTCCTGACAGACAGAACACCTGTCTGCTGGCTCCTGGCAGACAGAACACCTCTGTCTGCTGGCTCCTGACAGACAAAACTCCTGTCTGCTGGCTCCTGACAGACAGAACACCTCTGTCTGCTGGCTCCTGACAGACAGAACGCCTCTGTCTGCTGGCTCCTGACAGACAGAACACCTCTGTCTGCTGGTTCCTGACAGACAGAACACCTCTGTCTGCTGGCTCCTGACAGACAGAACACTTCTGTCTGCTGGCTCCTGACAGACAGAACACATCTGTCTGCTGTCTCCTGACAGACAGAATGCCTCTGTCTGCTGGCTCCTGACTGACAGAACACCTCTGTCTGCTGGCTCCTGACAGACAGAACACCTCTGTCTGCTGGCTCCTGACAGACAGAACACTTCTCTCTGCTGGCTCCTGACAGACAGAACACTTCTGTCTGCTGGCTCCTGACAGACAGAACACCTCTGTCTGCTGGCTCCTGACTGACAGAATACCTCTGTCTGCTGGCTCCTGACAGACAGAACACCTCTGTCTGCTGTCTCCTGACAGAGAGAACACCTCTATCTGCTGTCTCCTGACAGACAGAACACCCCTGTCTGCTGGCTCCTGACAGACAGAACACTTCTGTCTGCTGGCTCCTGACAGACAGAACACCTCTGTCTTCTGGCTCCTGACAGACAGAATACCTCTGTCTGCTGGCTCCTGACAGACAGAACACCTCTATCTGCTGTCTCCTGACAGACAGAACACCTGTCTGCTGTCTCCTGACAGACAGAACACCTGTCTGCTGGCTCCTGACAGACAGAACACCTGTCTGCTGGCTCCTGACAGACAGAACACCTGTCTGCTGGCTCCTGACAGACAGAACACCTGTCTGCTGGCTCCTGACAGACAGAACACCTGTCTGCTGGCTCCTGACAGACAGAACACCTGTCTGCTGGCTCCTGACAGACAGAACACCTCTATCTGCTGTCTCCTGACAGACAGAACACCTGTCTGCTGTCTCCTGACAGACAGAACACCTGTCTGCTGTCTCCTGACAGACAGAACACACCTGTCTGCTGTCTCCTGACAGACAGAACACACCTGTCTGCTGTCTCCTGACAGACAGAACACACCTGTCTGCTGGCTTCTAGCAGACAGAACACACCTGTCTGCTGGCTTCTAGCAGACAGAAAAGTTACGCACATTTATCATAGGACTGAAGGTAAATTTTTAAATAAACAATAACTGAGAATAGAGCATCGAATTTTGGGGGAATATTTCGTTATTATTTATTTATTTTTTAAAAATTCCAGGATATTAGTTAGTCCTTGTTTATTCTGTTTTCATTTGATTATATTCCAATTTGCTAATACCTTGAGAATGCCTCATCCGATCGGCTTGAAGTTTTCAAGGCTGGCGAAGAGGGAAGATGTGGACCAGCATGTGAGCGGCTTCCTGCTCGGCTTTACCGACCTCTCTCAATGATGATTACCGTGCGATAACCTAGGAAAGCCGCCTCGGCTCCGCACGGTGACGATCAACACTTGTATCGCACTCAAGAGCAGCGACGTAGATGGCCCTTACGGGTTTAGCTCTTCATTTCACTCTCAGAAAGGTGTCATTTCTTAGACAAAGTCTGCGGACAGTTTGACTCTACTGTTGTTGTTGTTCTGTTGTTGTTCTGTTGCTGTTCTGTTGTTGTTCTGTTGTTGTTGTTCTGTTGTTGTTCTGTTGCTGTTCTGTTGTTGTTCTGTTGTTGTTGTTCTGTTGTTGTTCTGTTGTTGTTCTGTTGTTGTTGTTCTGTTGGTGTTGTTCTGTTGTTGTTGTTCTGTTGTTGTTGTTCTGTTGTTGTTCTGTTGTTGTTGTTCTGTTGTTGTTGTTCTGTTGTTGTTCTGTTGTTGTTTTGTTGTTGTTCTGTTATTGTTGTTCTGTTGTTGTTGTTTTGTTGTTGTTGTCCTGTTGTTGTTGTTCTGTTGTTTTTGTTCTGTTGTTGTTCTGTTGTTGTTGTTCTGTTGCTGTTGTTCTGTTGTTGTTGTTCTGTTGTTGTTGTTCTGTTGTTGTTGTTCTGTTGTTGTTGTTCTGTTGTTGTTGTTCTGTTGTTGTTGTTCTGTTGTTGTTGTTCTGTTGTTGTTGTTCTGTTGTTGTTGTTCTGTTGTTGTTGTTCTGTTGTTGTTGTTCTGTTGTTGTTGTTCTGTTGTTGTTGTTCTGTTGTTGTTGTTCTGTTGTTGTTGTTCTGTTGTTGTTGTTCTGTTGTTGTTGTTCTGTTGTTGTTCTGTTGTTGTTTTGTTGTTGTTCTGTTATTGTTGTTCTGTTGTTGTTGTTCTGTTGTTGTTGTTTTGTTGTTGTTGTTCTGTTGTTGTTGTTCTGTTGTTTTTGTTCTGTTGTTGTTGTTGTTGTTGTTCTGTTGCTGTTGTTCTGTTGTTGTTGTTCTGTTGTTGTTGTTCTGTTGTTGTTGTTCTGTTGTTGTTGTTGTTCTGTTGTTGTTGTTCTGTTGTTGTTGTTCTGTTGTTGTTGTTCTGTTGTTGTTGTTCTGTTGTTGTTGTTCTGTTGTTGTTCTGTTGTTGTTGTTCTGTTGTTGTTGTTCTGTTGTTGTTGTTCTGTTGTTGTTGTTCTGATGTTGTTCTGATGTTGTTGTTCTGTTGTTGTTGTTCTGGTGCTGTTGTTCTGTTGTTGTTGTTCTGTTGTTGTTGTTCTGTTGTTGTTGCTCTGTTGTTGTTGTTCTGTTGTTGTTCTGTTGTTGTTGTTCTGTTGTTGTTGTTCTGTTGTTGTTGTTCAGTTGTTGTTGTTCTGACAACCTCAAATTCTACGACTTTAAGGGTGATGGACTGATTACATCGTCTTCACATCTCTACTGTTCCTGCCTACTTTCTGTATTCGACTGAAGAAGCCTACTGTGTAGGCGAAACGTTTCGGAATAAAGTTGCCTAACTGTTGCCTTTGTGTCTTACCTACCAACCTGTCGGTATTTTATACCATTTTGATGTTCATCTTGTCAGACACTGCAACACGTGGCATCTTGGTACAGAAAACACCTTGGACAAACTTTTCAAGTGAGAAGTGTTGGATCTGGGAGGGACATGACCTCTCAGTGGCCTCTCACTACTACTACTACTACTACTACTACCCTGCACCTCTCCTTCCGACAGTATTTAAGTCTCCGCACTGTCGCTTGATCTTCAGATAGTTCCTGACTATGGAACTGAACTTCTCCAGGCCGAGGGACTGACAACCTCAAATTCTACCAAGTGAATGTGCTAACAACGATACAAAATACGGAGAATATGATGAGTTAGACACAAGTGCGAGTCAAGTACCTACACGGTGGTGTTCTACAGTCAAACACTGAGCACAATGTATTGTAGACAGTAGGAGCAGTGGCGAGGTAAAGCTGATGTAATCAGTCCATCATCCCTGGAGATATAGTTTGAGGTGGTCAGTCCCTCAGCCTGCAGAAGTGTTCAGCTCCAGGGGTCTGGAACAAGGTGGTCAGCCCCTCAGCCTGCAGAAGAGTTCAGCTTAAGGGGTCTGGAACAAGGTGGTCAGTCCCTCAACCTGCAGAAGAGTTCAGCTCCAGGGGTCTGGAACAAGGTGGTCAGCCCCTCAGCCTGCAGAAGAGTTCAGCTCCATGGGTCTGGAACAAGGTGGTCAGTCCCTCAGCCTGCAGAAGATTTCAGCTCCAGGGTCTGGAACAAGGTGGTCAGTCCCTCAGCGTGCAGAAGAGTTCAGCTCCAGGGGTCTGGAACAAGGTGGTCAGTCCCTCAGCCTGCAGAAGAGTTCAGCTCCAGGGGTCTGGAACAAGGTGGTCAGTCCCTCAGCCTGCAGAAGAGTTCAGCTCCAGGGGTCTGGAACAAGGTGGTCAGTCCCTCAGCCTGCAGAAGAGTTCAGCTCCAGGGGTCTGGAACAAGGTGGTCAGTCCCTCAGCCTGCAGAAGAGTTCAGCTCCAGGGGTCTGGAACAAGGTGGTCAGTCCCTCAGCCTGCAGAAGAGTTCAGCTCCAGGGGTCTGGAACAAGGTGGTCAGCCCCTCAGCCTGCAGAAGAGTTCAGCTCCAGGGGTCTGGAACAAGGTGGTCAGTCCCTCAGCCTGCAGAAGAGTTCAGCTCCAGGGGTCTGGAACAAGGTGGTCAGTCCCTCAGCCTGCAGAAGTGTTCAGCTCCAGGGATCTGGAACAAGGTGGTCAGTCCCTCAGCCTGCAGAAGAGTTCAGCTCCAGGGATCTGGAACAAGGTGGTCAGTCCCTCAGCCTGCAGAAGTGTTCAGCTCCAGGGGTCTGGAACAAGGTGGTCAGTCCCTCAGCCTGCAGAAGAGTTCAGCTCCAGGGATCTGGAACAAGGTGGTCAGTCCCTCAGCCTGCAGAAGAGTTCAGCTCCAGGGTCTGGAACAAGGTGCTCAGCCCCTCAGCCTGCAGAAGAGTTCAGCTCCAGGGGTCTGGAACAAGGTGGTCAGTCCCTCAGCCTGCAGAAGAGTTCAGCTCCAGGGGTCTGGAACAAGGTGGTCAGTCCCTCAGCCTGCAGAAGAGTTCAGCTCCATGGGTCTGGAACAAGGTGGTCAGTCCATCAGCCTGCAGAAGAGTTCAGCTCCAGGGGTCTGGAACAAGGTGGTCAGTCCCTCAGCCTGCAGAAGAGTTCAGCTCCAGGGGTCTGGAACAAGGTGGTCAGTCCCTCAGCCTGCAGAAGATTTCAGCTCCAGGGTCTGGAACAACGTGAATCTTCAGCTTTATGGACTCTCCTCTGTATTTCACTGACGAAGCCTGCCACGTAGGCGAAACGTTTCGACAATAAAAATTCCCAACTGTTGTACATGTGTCTTACTGATCAAGGATAAATTGACCAATTTACTAACAAAGTCAACTTGGAAGTGTTAGATAATATGTAATAAACAGATAATAATTCTTTTGATCGGCTTCAAACTTTCTCTGCTGGTCTGGTGTTTGTAAAGGAAGAGTCACAGTGAATTTGGGCTGTGTAAGTTTTAGTTTGGCAGTTATATGAAATAAATTATTTGCAATGCAGTAACTGGAGGATGACTCTTCGGATCGGCTTTAAACTTTACATACAGAAATTCTGGATTAATTTTGGGTTATGTAGGTGCCAGTTTAACAGTTTCAGTGAAACAACTTAGGCTACGGGGATATAGAGCTACAGGGATACAGGACTATGGGATACAGGGCCACGGGGATACAGGACAACAGGGACACAGGGTTATAGGGATACATGACTATGGGAATACAGGGGAACGGGAATACAGGTATGTGGGGATACAGGACTATGGGGATACAGGGCTACGGGGATACATGACTATGGGGATAAAGGACCACGGGGATACAGGGCCACGGGGATACAAAGGTATGGGATACAGGGCCACGGGGATAAAGGTCTATGTGGGATACAGGACTACGGGGATACAGGGCTACGGGGATACAGGGCTACGGGGGTACAGGACTACGGGGGTACAGGGCTTCGGGGATACATGACTTCGAGGATACAGGGATACAGGGCTACGGGGATACAGGGCTTCGGGGATACAGGGCTTCGGGGATACAGGGCTACGGGGATACAGGGCTACGGGGAAACAGGGCTTCGGGGACACAGGGCTTCGAGGATACAGGGTTTCAGGGATAGAGGGCTTCGTGGATGCAGGGCTTCGAGGATACAGGGCTTCGAGGATACAGGGCTTCGGGGATACAGGGCTTCGTGGATACAGGGCTTCGTGGATACAGGGCTTCGTGGATACAGGGCTTCGTGGATACAGGGCTTCGTGGATACAGGGCTTCGTGGATACAGGGCTTCGTGGATACAAGGCTTCGTGGATACAGGGCTTCGTGGATACAGGGCTTCGTGGATACAGGGCTTCGGGGATACACGGCTTCGTGGATACAGGGCTTCGCGGATAACGGGCTTCGTGGATACAGGGCTTCGTGGATACAGAGCTTCGTGGATAAAGGGCTTCGTGGATAAAGGGCTTCGTGGATACAGGGCTTCGTGGATACAGGGCTTCGTGGATACAGGGCTTCGTGGATACAAGGCTTCGGGGATACAGGGCTTCGTGGATACAGGGCTTCGTGGATACAGGGCTTCGTGGATACAGGGCTTCGGGGATACAGGGCTTCGTGGATACAGGACTTCGTGGATACAGGGCTTCGTGGATACAGGGCTTCGGGGATATAGGGCTTCGTGGATACAGGGCTTCGGGGATACAGGGCTTCGGGGATACAGGGCTTCGTGGATACAGGGCTTCGTGGATACAGGGCTTCGGGGATACAGGGCTTCGGGGATACAGGGCTTCGTGGATACAGGCCTTCGTGGATTCAGGGCTTCGTGGATAAAGGGCTTCGTGGATACAGGGCTTCGTGGATACAGGACGTCGGGGATACAGGGCTTCGTGGATACAGGGCTTCGTGGATACAGGGATTCGTTGATACAGGGCTTCGTGGATAGAGGGATACAGGGCTACGGGGATACAGGGCTTCGGGGATACAGGGCTTCGGGGATACAGGGCTACGGGAAAACAGGGCTACGGGGAAACAGGACTACGGGGATACAGGGCTACGGGGACACAGAGCTACGGGGATACAGGGCTTCGGGGATACAGGGCTTCGAGGATACTGGGCTTCGGGGATAGAGGGCTTCGTGGATGCAGGGCTTCGAGGATACAGGGCTTCGAGAATACAGGGCTTCGGGGATACAGGGCTTCGTGGATACAGGGATTCGTGGATACAGGGCTTCGTGGATACAGGGCTTCGTGGATACAGGGCTTCGTGGATACAAGGCTTCGTGGATACAGGGCTTCGTGGATACAGGGCTTCGTGGATACAGGGCTTCGTGGATACAGGGCTTCGGGGATACACGGCTTCGTGGATACAGGGCTTCGCGGATAACGGGCTTCGTGGATACAGGGCTTCGTGGATACAGGGCTTCGTGGATACAGGGCTTCGTGGATAACGGGCTTCGTGGATACAGGGCTTCGTGGATACAGGGCTTCGTGGATACAGGGCTTCGTGGATACAGGGCTTCGGGGATACAGGGCTTCGTGGATACAGGGCTTCGTGGATACAGGGCTTCGTGGATACAGGGCTTCGGGGATACAGGGCTTCGTGGATACAGGACTTCGTGGATACAGGGCTTCGTGGATACAGGGCTTCGGGGACACAGGGCTTCGTGGATACAGGGCTTCGGGGATACAGGGCTTCGTGGATACAGGGCTTCGTGGATACAGGGCTTCGTGGATACAGGGCTTCGGGGATACAGGGCTTCGTGGATACAGGGCTTCGTGGATACAGGGCTTCGTGGATACAGGGCTTCGTGGATACAGGGCTTCGTGGATACAGGGCTTCGTGGATACAGGGCTTCGGGGATACAGGGCTTCGGGGATACAGGGCTTCGTGGATACAGGGCTTCGTGGATACAGGGCTTCGTGGATACAGGGCTTCGTGGATACAGGGCTTCGTGGATACAGGGCTTCGGGGATACAGGGCTTCGTGGATACAGGGCTTCGTGGATACAGGGATTCGTGGATACAGGGATTTGTGGATACAGAGCTTCGTGGATACAAGGCTTCGTGGATACAGGGCTTCGTGGATACAGGGCTTCGTGGATACAGGGCTTCGGGGATACAGGGCTTCGTGGATGCAGGGCTTCGTGGATGCAGGGCTTCGGGGATACAGGGCTTCGTGGATACAGGGCTTCGTGGATACAGGGCTTCGTGGATACAGGGCTTCGTGGATACAGGGCGTCGTGGATACAGGGCTTCGGGGATACAGGGCTTCGCGGATACAGGGCTTCGTGGATACAGGGCTTCGTGGATACAGGGCTTCGTGGATACAGGGCTTCGTGGATACAGGGCTTCGTGGATACAGGGCTTCGTGGATACAGGGCTTCGTTCATACAGGGCTTCGTGGATAGAGGGCTTCGTGGATACAGGGCTTAGTGGATACAGGGCTTCGGGGATACAGGGCTTCGTGGATACAGGGCTTCGTGGATACAGGGCTTCGTGGATACAGGACTTCGTGGATACAGGGCTTCGTGGATACAGGGCTTCGGGAATACATGGCTTCGCGGATACAGGGCTTCGTGGATACAGAGCTTCGTGGATACAGGGCTTCGGGGATACAGGGCTTCGTGGATACAGGGCTTCGTGGATACAGGGCTTCGTGGATACAGGGCTTCGTGGATACAGGGCTTCGTGGATACAGGGCTTCGTGGATACAGGGCTTCGGGGATACAGGGCTTCGTGGATACAGGGCTTCGGGGATACAGGGCTTCGGGGATACAGGGCTTCGTGGATACAGAGTTTCGTGGATACAGGGGTTCGTGGATACAGAGCTTCGGGGATACAGGGCTTCGGGGATACAGGGTTTCGTGGATACAGGGCTTCGTGGATAGAGGGCTTCGTGAATACAGGGCTTCGTGGATACAGGGCTTCGGGGATACATGGCTTCGGGGATACAGGGCTTCGTGGATACAGGGCTTCGTGGATACAGGGCTTCGTGGATACAGGGCTTCGGGGATACAGGGTTCGTGGATACAGGGCTTCGTGGATACAGGGCTTCGTGGATACAGGGCTTCGTGGATACAGGGCTTCGTGGATACAGGACTTCGTGGATACAGGGCTTCGGGGATACAGGGCTTCGTGGATACAGGGCTTCGTGAATACAGGGCTTCGGGGATACAGGGCTTCGTGGATACAGGGCTTCGTGGATACAGGGCTTCGTGGTTACAGGGCTTCGTGGATACAGGGCTTCGTGGATACAGGGCTTCGGGGATACAGGGCTTCGTGGATACAGGGATTCGTGGATACAGGGCTTCGTGGATACTGTGTGTGTGTGTGTGTGTGTGTGGTGTGTGTGTGTGTGTGTGTGTGTGTGTGTGTGTGTGTGTACTCACCTAGTTGTACTCACCTAGTTGAGGTTGCGGGGGTCGAGTCCGAGCTCCTGGCCCCGCCTCTTCACTGATCGCTACTAGGTCACTCTCCCTGAGCCGTGAGCTTTATCATACCTCTGCTTAAAGCTATGTATGGATCCTGCCTCCACTACATCGCTTCCCAAACTATTCCACTTACTGACTACTCTGTGGCTGAAGAAATACTTCCTAACATCCCTGTGATTCATCTGTGTCTTCAGCTTCCAACTGTGTCCCCTTGTTACTGTGTCCAATCTCTGGAACATCCTGTCTTTGTCCACCTTGTCAATTCCTCTCAGTATTTTGTATGTCGTTATCATGTCCCCCCTATCTCTCCTGTCCTCCAGTGTCGTCAGGTTGATTTCCCTTAACCTCTCCTCGTAGGACATACCTCTTAGCTCTGGGACTAGTCTTGTTGCAAACCTTTGCACTTTCTCTAGTTTCTTCACGTGCTTGGCTAGGTGTGGGTTCCAAACTGGTGCCGCATACTCCAATATGGGCCTAACATACACGGTGTACAGGGTCCTGAATGATTCCTTATTAAGATGTCGGAATGCTGTTCTGAGGTTTGCTAGGCGCCCATATGCTGCAGCAGTTATTTGGTTGATGTGCGCTTCAGGAGATGTGCCTGGTGTTATACTCACCCCAAGATCTTTTTCCTTGAGTGAGGTTTGTAGTCTCTGACCCCCTAGACTGTACTCCGTCTGCGGCCTTCTTTGCCCTTCCCCAATCTTCATGACTTTGCACTTGGTGGGATTGAACTCCAGGAGCCAATTGCTGGACCAGGTCTGCAGCCTGTCCAGATCCCTTTGTAGTTCTGCCTGGTCTTCGATCGAGTGAATTCTTCTCATCAACTTCACGTCATCTGCAAACAGGGACACCTCAGAGTCTATTCCTTCCGTCATGTCGTTCACAAATACCAGAAACAGCACTGGTCCTAGGACTGACCCCTGCGGGACCCCGCTGGTCACAGGTGCCCACTCTGACACCTCGCCACGTACCATGACTCGCTGCTGTCTTCCTGTGTGTGTGTGTGTGTGTGTGTGTGTGTGTGTGTGTGTGTGTGTGTGTGTGTGTGTGTGTGTGTGT